>NW_024746541.1:4353540-4558540 GCF_018991925.1 Homarus americanus | reverse complement strand
CAGATAAGTAAAATTTATAATAAAATATTAAAATAATAATGATAATAATTATGACAACATTGCAATAATAATAATAATAATAATAATAATAATAATAATAATAATAATAATAATAATAATAATAATAATAATAATAATAATAATAAAAATAATAAAAATGATAATAATAATAATAATAATAATAATAATAATAATAATAATAATAATAATACAACAAAAGATCAAGTTTGGGAAACAATATATGTATGTTGTGTTGTCAATGGTAAGAGAAGCAATTGAGACCTTGCAATTGTGTGTAAATGAGACAGAAAGTCAGATCAGCAACATGGGACCTGGTCACAATTTTTGTGATGCCATATGGCAGCAGGGTCTACCATTAGATAATAAATTATGATTTATTCCTCTATAATTCTTGCTTCCAATCATATGCAACTATACATAATCTTTGCTATATATTTGCCTCCTTCCTCCCGGGCTTAGTTAGCCAATACTCTTGGCATCAACTTCTCGCCTTAACATCTCCATTTACTCTTGCTGTCATACCAATTTTTAGCTTATTTACTACCGATATCAAATCGTACTCCGTTAATAATTTTCCTGTTTTGCTTTGACACTAATATATTTACCATTTCTTAAAGAGGATGGTTCAGTCTCCCTCTTGTGTTTTTTTTCTTTGCCTTAGCTAGTTCTCTCCAGAATAGTTTCTTGGCTCTTTAATGTCTTGAAGCAACTATTCCCCACCATAATATATTTATAATTATCTTTCCTTTCCCTCTAATTTTCCATTACTTTTCCTTTCTTTTGTTACCCCTCTCTACAAAATGATGATTATATGCTCTTCCTTTTGCTCTATGAGCAATGCCTACCTTTCAGCCGATTATTCTCTCCTCATGTTTTTCTTTCCTATTCTCTTGTATCCTCAAATTTCAACAACACCTCCTAAAGGTGCAACCTAGAACTGCTCTCACTCTCCTTAAACCACCTCTTTGTTTCAGATGTTTCGTTAAGTTTTTCAGCTATATTTCCCTTCGTCAGTTAGTCACATTTGTTAGGGGACATACTTGTCTTGGTGTTATTATAATGCTCCACAACATGAAAACACAAGGTTAGATAAACGGGGAACGGGAATATTCATACAGTAATACTCTATAAACTGATATGATATATTAAATACTAAAACATATTTACACTTTATACACAGAAAGGTGAAAATGAAAGTACATCAACTATAGCTGAGAACTAGCACATGGAATAAGTGTTATGTATCACAATACACACTATAATTATATTCCTAATTTATATAAACAAAGTAAACTCAGCTGTGAGGTGACCACTCAGTAGCACAAAAACAAAATGCTCAGAGACACCGGATACCCGTACACAACGCAGGGCAGAGCCGGTCAGAACAACAGCATGTCAAGAAGCCAGGGGAGTGAGTCAGTGACAGCCACTGGTAGACCTACCAATTAACCTCACAAAGTTGCCAGGTTGTTTATTACTCACTTCAAGAATGTAAACATTGACACAAATAATATATAATTTACAATACAACGATATACTATAACAATACATATCACAACAACATATAATACACACCTAACATAATACATGTAAGATGAGAAGGAATAAACATAATGAATAACTAGTTCCTTGAGCGAGCTGACTACCTAGTTTCCATCACACATTTATATCTTTTTTTTTTTTTCATTTAAACAGTTGATTACATGGGGGTCACTGACAAGGTTCTAGCTATGATAACTGATTTAAAGGCCAGTTTGGGTAAAAACTATCCTATCTGAAAACCTTCCCCAGGATTGCTGCAATAAATATCATACTCTACCTAGTTGAGGACATTGGATTAATTAAAGCCAATAAAATATAATAATGCAGACATAGTAGATAATATTTTTTTCGAAAAAATTACATTGTAATACACAGTAAATATTATAGACCTCAATTGACGTGCTGTGGACAGGCGAATAAGTCAGGTTCGTAGAAGAATCAGCGAAGATGGGAGTGATGCTCGCCCTCTATGAGCAGCCATTTTGACCTGTTGGGTAGTTATCTTCCCGACATCCGGTATAACCGTCGTGAACAGGTTCCACAGTCGTGAAACTCTGTCCATGAAAGTCCGCTGATGCTGACTGGCTTGTGACCTCGGCACCTCCACCAGTTGGACACTCGACAGCACCGTTTTCGTGCTCCTCTGCGCATCTCGTAGGGGCAGCCTCTTGTCTCTGCCAGGTGAAGCACCTCTTGGACCTGGGCCTTGTGGAAAACCGTCAAGGCCGCAACATCTCTGTGGTGCTCCAGAGAGTCCACGGTGGTGACGATGTCATGGGGAGGGTGTGGGGCAGAATCCATCAATCACAGAGTTCGCCTCTGTATCTAGTCCATTTTTCCAATGTGGGAAGGAGCGCTGGACTTCCACGACAGGGATTAGTACTCTAAATAAGACCTTATCTGAGCCTTATAGAGCGTCAGGATCCACTGTGATTAAGGAATCTAGTCAACCTTCTCAGGGCAGATAACCTGAGTGAGGCCTTGCGGGCGCAGTTGTTGTGGTGCTTGTCGAACCTCAACTGTTTGTCTAAGTCCACTCAAAGGATTGTCATGTAATCCAGGAGGCTTTTATCCTCCAAGGCGTGGACGGCGGGCCGGGGAGCAGGATATCACCATTGCTTGTGTCTTCTGAGGGGCAAAATTTACTTACTAACGTGTACCCCACCCACGGATCAGCTCCAGTTGCTGGTTTATTCTCTGGCTTGCTCGCTGGCTATCCTAGCGGGGATAAGAGCACGACAGGGTGCAATCATCAGCGTGACATATGTTGCAGGAGGTCGTTAATATAAACAATCCAAAAAATTGGTCCTAAAACAGAACCCTGAGGAACTGACACCTCTATTGGAAAGACTTGGGAGGTCTGAATGTTGACGACACCTCTTAGGGTTCCTCCCTCGCAAGTCGTCTGCTAGAAACAGGAGGAGGATCCCCTCGATTCCCTTCGCTCGAAACTTCTTCAGGAGGCCCCAGTGCCACACCCGGTCGAAGGCCCCCGCTATGTCAAAGGCGATCAAGAGGTTGTCCCGACCATTGTCCAGCGCATCCTGCCAGTCTCTGGAGAGGAGCAGCAGCAAGTCTGAGGTGGATCGAGATGATCTTAAACCACACTGCCGGTTAGACATCAGATTGTGGTGGTCAAAGTGCCGACGTACTTCCTCCGCGACTAGCTTCTCAAATATCTTGCTGGCCACAGATAACAGTGATATGGGACAGAAGTTTCAGGGTCCCGACTTCGACCGCTTTTTATAACAGGTACCAACGTGGACTTCTTCCACACGGTGGGCCACGTGTTTTTACACCAGGAAGGTGTTAAAGACAGGCGAAAGAGGACCAGCATAAGTCCTAGATCCCACGCCCCCCCCCCCCACCCCCTGATGCAGCCCTTGGTTATTATAGAGTGGGAGGGATGAGCAATCGTGTACATGACACGTTCAGTTCCTGACCAGACTTTTTTCTCTGACTGCTCGCGCCCCCCTTGGAATTTTCTGGCGCCCCCCAGTTTAAGAACCAATGAGCTAACTTGTTGGCACAATGTCCTAAGACATACGGGCTGATGTCGTCAGGGCCAATTGCTTTTTTAGCATTAACTTTTCGAAGTAGACGTTTGACACCTTCCTGAGTTACCACCACTGTGGTTAGTCGCTCCTCACACTCTCGTTGTAGAAGTGGTGGGATTCTATTGGGTTCCGGGACAGTAATTTTAAGCTGAAGAGCTCTCTCTCCGGAGCTCTACCTTTTACCTGCTGTTGGTAGCTAAGGTTCCGTCTGTTTTGGTGAGAGGAGGAATTTACTTTTGTTGGCCAATCCCCGGCTTTTCTTTCACCAGCGCCCACCACATCTTGCAGCCCATCCACGCATCAGTCAGTTTGCGACGTGTATCGGCCTTCCACCTCGTTATGGCTCACTTACCAAGAGATAGGCGCACCTCATACACAAAGTGGGAATTACCCTCAACATAACCAGTCATCTTAATTCTGTTGGTTGTAGCACTTGTGAGTAAGTTACCCCCCACTATTATAACTTTCTTTGACCTCCCCTTTTCACACCACAGTGACCCTGAGTTTTTGCTCTTCCTTATTCAGTAATCAATATCCGTACACTGATGCCGTTCCCTTTGATGTACTGGACTGTATGTGTTTCACCCCCTTCACCCATGGTGTCGACACACTCCCTCATATTGACCCCAATGCCTTTCTATAAAACTCACTGGGTTACACCAATCCCAATTGTAACTGTTACTTTCTTGACTCTCCCGAGTTTAGCTGTAGTCTTTTACTATCGCACTCCTTCTCTTTATTTAGCCATAACATCAACAGTATTACCCTTCACTTAGATATCTTTACAGATCAGTGTATATCTTCTAGTGCCCACAAATTTAATGCACTTGATTTCTGTGAGACCAAACTCACGAGCGATATTGAACATACGCATACATTCCTAATTATAATATACACTGCGTCAATACGTCACGACACAGTGGTGATGTTGCACTACAGTATATGGTTGACATTACGTATAACACTTCTGAAAGAGATGATTTAAAGGTTCAGGAGGAATCTATAGAGAGTGTTTTCACTTAATTTCGTAACGACACACGAAATATCCTAGTAAGAGTAATGTACAGAAACCCCACACTAATGTAAGGAACTTGCTTGATAATTTTTTCGGAGCTTATCTCTATCATAAGTTCAGAGAGGAAACTTTCCTACAATCCAGAATATTTCAACCTTGATCTATTAAAATCAGAAACGGAAACCTCAGAAATAGACCTCCTTGCTACCTGTCATTCTAAGCTCGTCTTCAACGGAATAACCAAACCCAACAAGAGTAACGGCCACTTCTGCCACTGTGATTGATCATATCTGGACTAACAACATTCCTAGCAATCTTACAAATGGAATTATTTATAATAATATCTCGGATCTCTTCCCATTTTTTGCCATGTATTAATTAGTCACAAGACCTGAAAGGTCTCGTAGAGCCTCAATACAATACAGAGACTACTGCGCCGACAACATGATCCTGTTTGAAAACAACTTAATGAATGCTGAGTGGGATCTTTTCTAGGCCTCCGACAACCCTAACGTAAACTGCTGCAACCTGTCTTTCATCTTTAATGCTTGCTTTGATACAGGCTTCCCCCTCAAGATTGAATTAGTAAAAACTGTATCTACCTCCAAACTGTATATTACAAGTGGAATCACAACAAGGTTAAAACAAAAACACAAATTCTAAAGAAAATTTGCAAAAAGACCCGTAACTTTTGGCGATGCTTACCGAAGTATCAGAAAGAGAGTAACTCAAGCAATTAGAAATGCTATCATGCAAATAAGCTCCAGTCAGCATTAGGCAACAGTAAGAAAACCTGGAATATCATCAATTCTATTCAGAACAGGAACACTCAACCTTTGGCCCCTCACTCAGCTTTTATGATAAAAGGTTCAGTTGTAACGGAACCCTCCCCCATTAGGGTGTGTCATACGGAGGCGAATTTTTTTTTTTTGGAGTTTGAAAAATCGGCCCATGGTATTAATGATGGAGTTCTATGTGCAGAATCATGTGATATCTTCAGATTTGAAAAGTTTTCATTTTTTGCTAGGTAAATTTTAACTTGAAATCTTATCAAAATTCAGTATTCCCACCCTTTTACCAACACCACTAAATAGCTTATTTAAAGTAAAGTAAATGTATCAGGTTAATTTATAAGGATGAAAATGATCCAGAATAGTGAAACGAATGATCTTGACACATTTATTAAATTTAATATTCCTTTAGAAAACAAAATCATCAAATACAAAAACCGGTTTTACTACTACGACCCGGTGTTGCTGCACACCATAGAGAACATGTCTTTTTTGCTTCTGTTTCTACTCATCACCTCCCTGCTGACCACCTGAGCTCGGATGTAGCCTTCCCTCCTCTCCTGGCTGTACACGTGACTGCTGGCCTCGCTCACTTGCTGTACACAACGCTCTATACTCTGGGTGTGCGAGGGCCAGGCAGGGACATGCATGGGGTTGTCCAGGAAAGCTCTGACTTGAACATTGGTGAGGCTGCAGGTAAGAGGGGGCTCACTGCCAGCCTGGATGTATCCAGACTATGAGATCAGTGAGGGTCTTGGCACCTAGATTGACTTCAGGAGTCTTCCTGACCCTGAAGGAATCGTCACCAACTGATTCGTCATGCCCAGATCCTCTCATAAGTCTCATATCCAAGATCTTTTTGACTGCCACTCTTCTCTCCTCCTCATCCTTACTGCAGAGCATTGTCTGCAGAACTGCCTCGGGATGAGCATACCAGGAAGATCTCCTCACAGTCTGCTCCACAATCTGAACAACCTTCCTTGGCTGACTCCTCAGGAGCTCAAGCTGGAAGAGAACATGCCTCGGACCTTCGGAGAACGATGACTTGACCTTGGTGTTGAACCAATTTGGCAAGTAGACACTCACGATGAATTGGACAATAAGTCTCAGGTTGTGAAGCTGGTTCCCTTTCAGTTTATGATGAGCGACCCAAATGCTGCAGAACCTGAGAGCCGTTGTGAGCCACCTAGAATGTGAGACTGGACCTATCTGCAGATAAGCAAGTCTATCAGGCATGACCCCAGTTTTGATGGCACTGCAAATCATGTAACCATAGTACTGGTCAGTACTTAGGTCGTCAATGACAGTATGTGCAAGCTCAACGAGTGGAGGGCCAACTGTGATTTTTTCAAAGCTCGGATTCATTTCTAACTCAGTGGCAGAGTCCAGTATCTTGCCAAGAGGACCAGACCATCTGTTGTTTGAAAGAGTCTTGCCATCCAGCTCCTGGATCAGATGTCTGAGTGGCAACTCGTTGGTGTGGAGGTCACAAACAATCCAGACCAGCTTCCTCCCAATCTTCCGCTCTATCCACTGTATGACCCCCCCTTGCCACCCTGTGTTCGTGTTGGTGCTGTCCCCTCCAATGGCCTGCAGGGTCTGGTCTACGTTCCTCTCTCTGAGCCAGTTCACAATGTTATCTGCCACTATCTCAGCTGGTTTCCTGATGTCATCTTTCTCTGGAGTGAAATGCCACAAATACTTCCCTCCTGGTTCACTGCAGCAGGAGTAGTGTTCCTCCTTCACCATGGCAGGGAACAACTTGTCAGAATCTCCAACTTTCATGAACACTTTAGTGTCATCCCTTCTCCCATCAAAGAACAAACAATTGATTCCATTTTCTCTTATCCCTTATCAAACTCCTCTTCTAGGTTACTGACAAGTTTCTCCTGAGCTCTCCTTACTTTGTTATGATCTATCACCAGGTGAACATCATCAGGTGTTATCAAACCACCGTCAACCCAGGCAGCTGTTGCTATCTCTGCAGTTTCTCTGAGACCAGTGTGGTGTCGCATGCTGGCCAGAGCTATGCTCGGGATATCTTTCCTATTTCGAATCTTATGCCTGGAAGGTTTGGGATCATTATTTTCTGGGTTAGGGACAAAGTCACCATTCGCCTGGTCAGCACTCGGATTAGCCATGGGGAAGTCATTAAACTCTGAATCAGCTTGACTCCAATCATCGGCCTTTTTTACCTCACCCTGGGCCTTCTCAAGTCTCTTTTCCTCGGCAACTCTTCTCCTCTTCTGTCTCTCTGTGGTAGCCTCCTGTGTCTTGGATTCCGGAATATCTTGGCTAGAAATCATGAGAGCCCCTATACTGCCAGTCTTCTCTCTCTGTGCTTTGACAAATGCCAGTTCGATCACAGGAATCTTCAGTTCACGCTTGCAAATACAGGAGATGTGGGCCTCGGATTTACAGTCACGATCGCATCCAAACTCATGACAGAAAACAATTGGGCACTTGCAAGTAATTATGTCAAATAACTGGTCCAGTTGCTTGGCAAAGCTGTCCTTAACTGCAAGTTTTCCTCTCCCAAGAGAGATATCTCTTGCCTTTTCCCAACTGGCTAGCAGTCTCTCACTAATCTTCTTCTGACTTGTTATGACTGGAGGCTTGAACTGAGCGTTAGCCAGAGTGTACTGTGCCAAGACAGCTTTGGTCATATCACTGGCAATGTCTTTGTTTGTGTAAGTTCTTTGGTTCTTTTCACTGATTTGCCTGATTAAAACACCGTATCTCAAAGCATCTCTCAATGTAGGCAACTCCGACTTCAGGAGCTCTCTCCCAGACCCAAGATGGCTGGATTTTTGGTTTCTCATCCTGACACAAGCAGCCATCGCAAATATTATCAACTTATAAATGCATCAGAATCTGAAACAGAAAAAAATATTGTTAGTTGGGTTGTTAAAGAATGAAGTCAGAAAGCAATGTTCACTATTTAATTGTAATGCACTAATGCAGCTGTACGTTAGATTTTCGATAAATTTCACGCTAAAATTTACCTCGCAAAAGGTTGCAAAATATTGAAACTGAAATTATTTTCTGTTTATATACACTAAAATCTACCAAAAAAGTGATGGGCCATTAGTTTTAGCATGATCTTCCCTCCTATGACACACCCTACTCCCCCATTACCAACCACTTCAATGACTATTTTATCAATGTTGGCAAAAATCTTGCAGAGAATATCCCTAATTACAATGACGAATTTAGAACCTTCCTTCAAAACAGACAGCAAAATGATTTGTTCTTATCTCATGTCACAGAAGATGAATTATTGACCATCATAAAAAATTTCAAAGATGCAGCAGCATGCGACGACAATATGCCAATGAGCATCATTAAGAAAGTAGCCAACTTATTACTACCTGTGTCATGGGTTGCGTTGGGCCTCCCGCACAACCCATCCCAAATGTTTGTTTACGGTAGAGATAAGGTAACCGGCCAGCCATGACTGGGACATGTAGGGGGGGGGGGGGAAGGCCAGTGAGACAGTGGTGTACTGTTCATCACTTCACGCCTCAAAAAACCAATTTAGCCACTGGGCTTTAGACCTTGGGTTAGAGAAGCCCTCCTGCTCCGGGGACTTAAGATCAGGGGCCATACAGTCCTACCAGTGCTACGGGTCTGTGTGTGCAAATCCCCGAGATTTTTGTTAAGTCCAGCGACAAGTTAACACATCCTGTAAAGGAAGTGATCAATGGTGAGGGCCTGTTTGCTACAAGAGCACTCCAGGCCGGCCTAATAGATCTAAACGATTAATTCACCAGGTTGACAAACTCTCCCTTATAACTTACGGTACTGTGGCGTGAATGTGAGTGACTGACCTATCCATGCAAATTATAAGTCCAGTGTATGGAATTGTGCCAAATAAACGTAAGTGCAATCATCTGCCCGTATCTGTGATCCCTCTATTATTATTATTACCAAGGGTAATGGCTGATTGGTTATGACAAAGTATAACCAAGAACTTAGATGGATGTTGGAAGTTAGTGGAATTCATTAAATCATCATTTATCAAGTACATAACGCATTGAATGCCGGAAGCAGAGCAAAATTCTACGTAGTGATACACCATAATCTCTTGGGTGAGTAACCAGTGTGAAGGTATCCGAGTTCTACGGTAAGAAAGCCACTTTCCTGCATTTAAAACGTAACAATTGGCGCCCGAACAGGGACCCAGACCGTGGATGATTGCACAATTGTATCGCCCACACCTACACCAGGTCAGCTCGTGCAGCGGCTTTTGAGGAAGCACGTGCCCTCGGGGTGGAGGGGGCTGAGGCGGTTGCATACATGGAGAAGGCTGAGGAGAGAGAAGACAAGGTTGCGGAGAGAGAAGACAAGCGACGCGAGCACGAAGAACTCTTAGCCCAGCTAGACTTTCAGAAGGATGAAAAGAAGCTGGAACGTGAAGAGAGACAAAGGGAACGGGCGTTCCAACTGGCCTTAGCGGAAAGGAACCAAAATTATCCCACTCAAAACGTCACTTATAGGAAATTTCCCCAGATGCCCACCTTTAAGGAGGGCGAATCCATGGAAATGTACATTTCCCGGTTTGAGGATCTCGCAGAAGCCTACGAGCTTGATGACAGCATTAAGAAATTTGAGTTCCTGAGCCTATTTGATGGGAAAGCTTTAGGGATTCTTCGACGACTAGAGCGTCCTGAAAATAAATTCCCTGACATGAAGTCTGCACTGTTGCGTGCATATGGGCTGACTACTGAGCAGGCCAGGCATCAGTTCAACAGGGCAATGTTGGAAGAAAATGAAACGGCTGCACAGTTCCGGAATCGTTTAAGGGACTATGTGGCTCAGTGGATGAGTAAGGATGAAACCCCCAAGTCCGTGGAAGGGGTTATAGACTAATGGTGCGCACGCAGTTTGAAAGGTCTTGTCCCCCTGAACTTGTGGCTCAAATCAGGGCTAATGGAGTTAAGACGTCGAAGGAAATGGCAAGCAAATCAGACGCTCATTTCAGCGCTTTCGGGTACCACACTCGGAGGCGGTGGTCGAACAGGGAGTCGGCAGGTAACCAACAAAGTCAACAACCTCTACAGAAACAGCCACCGAACCCACCCAGGCAACAAGGAAATAACCAGCAACCACAACCGCAAAGACAGCAACAGAAACAGCAGCAGAAGCAGTACCAAGGCCCCCCGAAGTATCAGGACAGTTGGCGCCCGGGCAACAATCCACGATGGAACCGGCGGCAGGAAGCCGCCGTGGCTCAATTCGTAGGCCAAGGTGCCAGCAATAATAATCCACAAAGAGACCAGCAGCAGGAAGCCTCCGGTGTTCAAACTGTGGGCGGGGAGTGGCCTGACCTTCCAGCAGGGCCGATCGTCATGCAACCTGAAGCAGGGGCTCATACCGAATCAAGTCTACCCCAACACCCCTACTGACTAACTGCCGCCTCCAACCTCTCCTCGAGGGGTCACCCCACCTTTCTTGGTAAACCTGGATACGTTGGAGGAGTTCCAGCGACTGTCATGCGAGATAGTGGGGCATCGGGCTGTATTGTCAGGAAGGAATTGATGGGGCAACATCAATACACCGGAGCACAAGTAAGTGTTACATTAGCCAATAGTTACATCCAAACGGTTCCAGTGGCCAAGATTGAGGTGGACACCCCCTTCTTCTCAGGTTGAGTCACTGCAGCAGTCATGAGGGAACCTATATACGATCTCATCATTGGGAATATCAAGGGAGCAAGAAACAGTTGTGCAGTGGATGCTGCAACCCAAACTGATGCTGCCGCTTTGACCCAAGTTAATGCTGCTGCAGTCACTCGGGGTATGGCTCAAACAAAACTTCGAGTCACCCCATTGGCTATTGCCACATCATCTGATCTCATCAATAGTCAGGATGTCGTCCAAGAGCAAGAGGATGACAGCACGCTCACTTCGGTACACAAGAGTTTGATAGTTGGGACCATCAAGGAGACATTTGGGAATCGAACAAGGTTCGTAAAGAAGAGGAACCGTCTCTACCGAGAGACTGTGACGTCTCTGGGTGAAACACGACTGCAGTTCGTGGTTCCTTCCAAGTACCGCCTGGCTGTGTTCAAGCTAGGTCATTGCACTGCTCTTGGCGGTCATATGGGTAAAAAGAAGACCATTGACCGCACCAGTGCAGCGTTCTTCTGGCCAAGGATGGGCCAGGAGATCACCAGGCTAGTCCGCTCTTGTGATGTGTGCCAGAAAACCAGTGATCGAGGGCGAGTTCCGCCTGCACCACTACGGCCCCTCCCACTGATCTCTGAACCCTTTGAGAGGGTGGCGGTGGACATTGTAGGGCCGATAAACCCAAAGGCGAGCGATGGGGCAAAGTATATTCTCACCTTGGTGGACTTTAGCACGAGGTGGCCCGAGGCTGTGCCCTTGAGGAACATTGAGGCCACGACTGTTGCAGAAGCCATGTTGGAAATCTTCTGTCGGGTTGGTATTCCCAAACAAGTCCTCAGTGACAGGAGGAGTTGATGCGGTTGTTATCGGTAAAGGGGCTAAAGACAACACCCTATCACCCGATGTGCAACGGACTCTGTGAGAGGTTTAATGGGATGCTGAAGAAAATGCTCAGGAGGTTGGCAGCCGAACAACCTAAGGAGTGGCCACGCTACATTGCCCCACTTCTGTTCGCGTACCGGGAGGCGCCACAGAGCTCGCTCAAGGTGTCTCCCTTCGAGCTTATGTACGGCAGGTCCGTCCGGGGACCACTACAGGTTCTTCGGGAACTGTGGGATGATGAGGAATCAGATCCGAAAGTCAAGACCACTTATACATATGTCATTGACTTAGCTCATCGTCTCCAAGAAACCTGTCAACTGGCAAAGCAAGAGCTGATAAAGGCTCAAGAGATCCAGAAGACTTACTATGACAAAAAGATCAAGCTTCGTTGTTTCAAGCCAGGTGATCAGTGCCTGGTTCTGTTGCCTACGATGCGCAATAAGTTACTGGCTCAGTGGAAAGGTCCATTCGACATTGCAGAGCGTGTCTCGGATCTGACTTACATCGTCCAGGTGGGATCTCGACGAAAGAAGTTCCACATTAACATGCTGAAGAAGTACTTCCAGTCACCGATCGGGGGTACAGTCTCCACTGAGGAAGACAGGGACGAGCCTTCCCAGTGTGATTCAGGGGTAACTTGTGCTGCCACAGTAATCTCTGACAGTGATGAGGAGGATGGGCCTGTCACTGAACGCTCCCGCCAGAGTGAGACTTTCACGGACGTTGAGGTGAACGGAAATCTACCAGCAGAGGAACGAGATGCCATTGGCTCTCTGTTGCATCGCTACAAGGACATCTTCTCTGATAAGCCAGGAGTTGCCCGGGTCGACTGTCACACTACTGAACTGACCAGCCCTACACCTGTTCGAGTAAAGCCCTATCCTATACCTATGCGACTACTGGACACTGTCAAACAAGAAATTGAGGAAATGGAAGCAGTAGGAATCATCGAGAAATCATCGTCTCCATACTGTAGTCCTATGGTAGTCGTCCGAAAAAAGGATGGGGGTGTCAGGATCTGTGGGGATTATAGGAGAGTAAATGCCATTACCCAGGTGGATGCTGAACCTATGTGTGATCAGAAAACTATTTTTTCAAGAATAGCTGGTTCCAAGTTATTTACCAAACTTGATCTGACCAAGGGGTTCTTCCAAATCCCACTGGACCCGAAGAGTCGGCAGATCACAGCCTTTGGTACGCCAGGGGGTCTCTATCAGTACATAGTCCTTCCCATTGGTCTCACAAACTCCCCTGCCATCTTCAACAGTGTCATGAGGCAAGTCCTAAACGGCATCAAGGGAGTTGAGGCATTTGTGGACGATGTGTTAATCCAAACAGCAACATTTGAGGAACACCTGGAACTCTTAGAGGAGGTGTTCCGGAGGTTCCAACAAAAAAACATGACCGTGAAACCAAGCAAGTGCAAAATCGGTCAGGCTGCAGTACAGTTCCTCGGGCACACTGTCGGCGGAGGACGCTGCACCTGTCAGAATGAGAAGATCAAAAAAGTCCAAGATGCACCACGGCCCACTACAAAAACACAAGTGAGGTCATTTCTGGGCCTCGTAGGGTACTACCGGAACTTCATCCCAAACTTTGCCGTGGTGGCTCTCCCTTTATCCGACCTGCTCAAGAAACATGCATCTAACAAGGTGCAATGGGGACCTGAACAAGAGGATTCTTTCAGTGCCCTCAAGAACCTGCTATGCAAGCAACCCATCCTTCAACTGGTGAGGAAGGAAGAGCCTTTCATCCTCCGGACCGATGCTTCACAGGATGGGGTTGGCGCAGTGCTACTACAAGAGGCAGACGGCGAGGTTTTCCAGTTGCGTATCACAGTCGGAAGTTGAAACCTGCAGAGAGGAATTACAGCACGGTCGAGAAGGAACTTCTGGCAGTGGTGGAAGGCATCAAGAAGTACTACTACTATCTCTACGGAGGTGAGTTTGTGTTGGAGACAGACCACATGCCGCTCACCAGTCTCCGACCATCTACGAATGCAAATGCTCGTCTGATGCTGTGGGCACTGTATCTCCAGCAGTTCAACTTCGTCCTCCGGTACATCAAGGGCAGCCTAAATGTGGGGCTGACCTCCTATCTCGACTTGTGGGGGAACCAGAGCAACTGATTGAGAGGTCACCTTCCCTAATGAGTGTGGAGTTGGTCTAGACTCCAGTCGACTCGAGCCTCCAAGCGTCTGGCGGCTCGTCATATGTTATGTATAATTTTCTCACACCTTTCTACACTTGAGAACATAACACAACACCTGTGCCACCTAAACAATGTCTACATACCCTACACCACACAACACGTTGCTCTAATGTAAATGTAGCGTGCTTACGCTTAGCATGAACTATTGCTCAGGAATTGTCACCCTCGCCGCGGAGTTTTCCTCCAGCCAAAAAAAAACAAAGTAAATGTTGAGGTTTTCCCTCAGTGGCGATTGGCGACTTCATTCCGTTGCAGTGTTAGTGTTACACACACACCACAGTATGAATGTTCAATTGTGTGTCTGGGCTAGGCATTCTCTTGATTGTATACAGGTGGTGAAAATTTATTCTCCAAGAGACATTTTTTCTTAGTAGGGGCGATTGTCATGGGTTGCGTTGGGCCTCCCGCACAACCCACCCCAAATGTTTGTTTACGTTAGAGATAAGGTAACCGGCCAGCCATGTCTGGGACATGTAGGGGGGGGGCAGGCCAGTGAGACAGTGGTGTACTGTTCATCACTTCACGCCTCAAAAAAAACAATTTAGCCAGTGGGCTTTAGACCTCCTGCTCCGTAATACAGTCCTACCAGTGCTACGGGTCTGTGTGTGCAAATCCCCGAGATTTTTGTTAAGTCCAGCGACAAGTTAACACATCCTGTAAAGGAAGTGATCAATGGTAAGGGCCTGTTTGCTACAAGAGCACTCCAGGCCGGCCTAATAGATCTAAACGATTAATTCACCAGGTTGACAAACTCTCCCGTATAACTTACGGTACTGTGGCGTGAATGTGAGTGACTGATCTATCCATGCAAATTATAAGTCCAGTGTATGGAATTGTGCCAAATAAACGTAGGTTCAATCATCTGCCCGTATCTGTGATCCCTCTATTATTATTATTACCAAGGGTAATGACTGATTGGTTATGACAAAGTATAACCAATAACTTAGATGGATGTTGGAAGTTAGTGGAATTCATTAAATCATCATTTATCAAGTACATAACGCATTGAATGCCGGAAGCAGAGCAAAATTCTACGTAGTGATACACCATAATCTCTTGGGTGAGTAACCAGTGTGAAGGTATCCGAGTTCTACGGTAAGAAAGACACTTTCCTGCATTTAAAACGTAACAACCTGTTCTCCTACACATTTGTAGCTCCTGAGGATAAAGGTCTTTTCAAGAATTACTGCCCCATATCAGTTCTCCAAGCTTTAAGTAATACACTGGAGAAGCTAGCATGTAGTAGATCAAATTCCTTCTGCAGTGTCAATAACATCCTTACAGACTCTCAGTTTGGATTTAGAGTCGGTATATTCCTGGGCCTCTCTAAAGCCTTTGATACCGTCGACCATACTATCCTTCTTTCAAAGCTTGAATATTATGGCGTTAGGAGCTTATCCCACAATTGGTTTACCTCATATGTGTCTAATAGGAAGCAGTATGTCTGCTATAATAATCATCAATCTGACTCCTTACCAATTTCGTATGGCGTCCCACAAGGCTCCATTCTCGGTCCCGCACTGTTCTTGTTGTACATAAACAATATAGCCTATTCCACCACACTCATAAAATAAAACTTATTTGCAGACGATATTAACCTTCATACCAGCAACTCGGGCCTCCATTCCTTGATGAGAACTAGGAACACTGAATTGACTAAAGTCATGACCTGGGTAATTCGTAATAAACTGACCTTAAACCTCGAGAAAACCCACTACACAATCTTACCCCCAGATTTGGACCCCTTGTACCTTGGTAATACAGTCCTCAAACGCTAACAAAATGCTAAATTCCATGGAGTTATTGTTGATGAGAAACGTAGCTGGAGAAACCATATACATAGTAAAGTCAATAAACAGTGCAGTATCATGTATCATACTCTTCAGTCACTCACTCTTACAGCAATGAAAGAAACTATTGTGAGCTTGTTTACCAACACTTGATACACTGTCACACACTATGGGTGGGGGGGGGGCCTCTGGCTCTTCAAAACACAACCCCTGATTACTGCACAGAAGGGAGTTGTACGGTCAATGACCTACTTGAAGAAAAAAAAATCTCTAAATAACAATTTGCTTAATTGACAATGTTAGAATTCGAGGGTATTAACACCTTTTGCTGTGCTTTATTTGTTTATAAATCTGTCAATCACTTGCTTGACAATAATTATTTCCAGTTCTGGAATAATCAGAGATACAACTTAAGGCACCCAGAGCTACTAAGACCACCCCCCATGCGCTCCTCTCAGTCTCAGACTTCCATAAAATATCATGGTGTGAAGATGTGGAACAACTTACCCCCACCCATCCCAGCAAAGACTACGCCCCCTTCCTTTAAATCATTTCTTAAGAAATATCTATTGTGTAAGTACTAATATTTTTTGTAATACTTACTTTATATTTCTGCTTTTATTGTACCACAAAAACAGTTTTATCAGAAATTGTCAAGTAGATAGATAGAAATTACCATTGCAATAAATATATTTGCCAACTAGACATGCTACTGACAACTCTGTTCTCTTGTTCCACCTTAATAAAACCCATGTTGTACTACTTCCCTCCCTTATCATATTTATGTATATCAACTCTACTTTAAAGTATGTTTCTACTTATAATATAACTGTTAAACTAAAAAATAAAAAAAAATAAAAAAAATATTGAATGGGTAACCGTGGTAATATTCTGATATGTTCTTACTACCACCATACTTTGTGTACTATTCCAGATGATACTAAATGTTACTTAATACTTCCTTAAGATAAATAAACAGTATATATCAGGTGCCTTCAATCTTAATATCAATACTGAATTCATCATAAATTGTATTCACTGACATACAGTTGAAATAGGGAAACATGTGTTGCGACCCTCCTTCACCGCTTTGCCATCTTGCACCACTGGTTACCAGCGGCCAAGGTCGTATGTACAGAAGCAGTAGATATCTCACAAATGTTGTCGAATTGCCGCTGGCTGTCCCGTCAGTCTCCGGCAATTTCCCGACAATCGGTATCAGTTTACAGACAAACAACAGGCAGGTAGATTTCCACCAGGTCACAGAAACACATTTATGCACTGTAGTCCCTTTAATAGTCACTAATTCTTCACGACACTGTTCACTGTCTTACAGCTTGGACCTCTCACTTCGAATATATAGCCACTACACTACCAGTGTTCAATTCCTTAGTCTGGTCACTTTATGTTGATCACAACAATTCCACAATACTTGCACAACAATTATCTTCAGTTGTTCTACTAGACTTGTTGTCCCTTACACTCTGAGAAGAAACCGTTGACTGACTTCCTAGGCAGCTCCCGAGTTTTTTTTATACTTCTAGTCATACACCTAGAGCATTCTAGCGGCATCCAGATGCTGCTACAAGTCGGGACGAGAACACCTGGAGAGTTGTAGGATGAGCTAGGCTTACAATAATAAGTAAATCATAACAATATGATGCAAAACATTCTAGAATAATCTTACTTGAGTAATACATCAATATATACAAGAAAATCTCCCTAAATTTGCCCAAATAACTGCTGCTTGGGACAGAAAATAATCAAAACACCTACGTTACAAACATTATAATACCAAATTATGCCTCGGCATAACACATGTTTTAACCTATCACAATCCCTGTTATAAATGGACGAATTCATTCATAAAATTTCACACCTCACTACAAATGGGTTGTCAAGTACAACCAGCCAGACAATGTGGGTGTATCAGGTTCATTCGTCCATAACTGTATTTGTTACATGATAACATTTACATGGCATGGCCAGCCTTTTATTTGGCTTCAAATTAACACAAAGAGTAGTTCAAGGTTCAGTGAGGGCAGGAAGTGAAAGTGAATACAAAACAAAGTTCATAGATATATGAAAACCCAAATTGAATAATTATTAAAAAGTAGTTGAACATAGTATATACAGGAATGCAGTACTAGATGCAGATTTCTACATTAAACCAAATTGATTAATAATTACGTAATAAAGTAAACATTTCAACATACACACATACTGTAAGATTATAGGTGAGTACAATGCAAGGGGAAAAAATCCAATATATGTGTAAAAATCAGTGTGCCACCAAGTCGGATGTAACACGAAAATTATGGAGAATTGATACGCTAGTATCGTTTAAGTATGACAACGAGGTTATATTGGCCTCATCCAAAATATAAATCATGAATAAGTGGTTAAGGGATCTGACTTTACAACAGCAAAAAAAGTGACGCAACAGGAGAAGTAGGGCAAGTAACAGTAGCAAGTAATTTCTGATTAACAATATTGTAATTGTGTAATTCGTAATCTGAACAAGAAATACAGTAGAGTCTGAAACAAGAATAAACTGACACTTGCGTATATAGAATAATTCCGAACAATGGCCATTTCAAACTAAATCAGGGAATACTGGTGACCCTGGAGCAGGAGTGAATTGACAAAGACGAGTAAATTTAGTTTTTCTTCCAAACAGCAAAACGATGCAAAACAAACCACAGAACATTCATCCACAAACGAAAAATCTAAATTACTGCCACGGTCCTTTACATGATCAACAACAGAACAATCCTCTGAAAAAAAGAGAAACATAAGAGATAGCAGTAGTTGAATGAGAACGTATCATATGGTGATAGGGTGTGTCATAGGAGGGAAGATCAGCTAAAACTAATGGCCCATCACTTTTTTGGTAGATTTTAGTGTATATAAACAGAAAATAATTTCAGTTTCAATATTTTGCAACCTTTTGCTAGGTAAATTTTAGCGTGAAATTTATCGAAAATCTAACGTACAGCTGCATTAGTGCATTACAATTAAATAGTGAACATTGCTTTCTGACTTCATTCTTTAACGACCCAACTATCAATATTTTTTTCTGTTTCAGATTCTGATGCATTTATAAGTTGATAATATTTGCGATGGCTGCTTGTGTCAGGACGAAGAACCAAAAATCCAGCCATCTCAGTCACTATCTTGGGTCTGGGAGAGAGCTCCTGAAGTCGGAGTTGCCTACATTGAGAGATGCTTTGAGATACGGTGTTTTAATCAGGCAAATCAGTGAAAAGGACCAAAGAACTTACACAAACAAAGACATTGCCAGTGATATGACCAAAGCTGTCTTGGCACAGTACACTCTGGCTAACGCTCAGTTCAAGCCTCCAGTCATAACAAGTCAGAAGAAGATTAGTGAGAGACTGCTAGCCAGTTGGGAAAAGGCACGAGATATCTCTCTTGGGAGAGGAAAACTTGCAGTTAAGGACAGCTTTGCCAAGCAACTGGACCAGTTATTTGACATAATTACTTGCAAGTGCCCAATTGTTCTCTGTCCTGAGTTTGGATGCGATCGTGACTGTAAATCCGAGGCCCACATCTCCTGTATTTGCAAGCGTGAACTGAAGATTCCTGTGATCGAACTGGCATTTGTCAAAGCACAGAGAGAGAAGACTGGCAGTATAGGGGCTCTCATGATTTCTAGCCAAGATATTCCGGAGTCCAAGAGACAGGAGGCTGCCACAGAGAGACAGAGAGGAGAAGAGTTGTCGAGGAAAAGAGACTTGAGAAGGCCCAGGGTGAGGTAAAAAAGGCCGATGATTGGAGTCAAGCTGATTCAGAGTTTAATGACTTCCCCATGGCTGATCCGAGTGCTGACCAGGAGAATGGTGACTTTGTCCCTAACCCAGAAAATAATGATCCCAAACCTTCCAGGCATAAGATTCGAAATAGGAAAGATATCCCGAGCATAGCTCTGGCCAGCATGCGACACCACACTGGTCTCAGAGAAACTGCAGAGATAGCAACAGCTGCCTGGATTGACGGTGGTTTGATAACACCTGATGATGTTCACCTGGTGATAGATCATAACAAAGTAAGGAGAGCTCAGGAGAAACTTGTCAGTAACCTAGAAGAGGTGAAGGAGGAACACTACTCCTGCTGCAGTGAACCAGGAGGGAAGTATTTGTGGCATTTCACTCCAGAGAAAGATGACATCAGGAAACCAGCTGAGATAGTGGCAGATAACATTGTGAACTGGCTCAGAGAGAGGAACGTAGACCAGACCCTGCAGGCCATTGGAGGGGACAGCACCAACACGAACACAGGGTGGCAAGGGAGGGTCATACAGTGGATAGAGCGGAAGATTGGGAGGAAGCTGGTCTGGATTGTTTGTGACCTCCACACCAACGAGTTGCACTCAGACATCTGATCCAGGAGCTGGATGGCAAGACTCTTTCAAACAACAGATGGTCTGGTCCTCTTGGCAAGATGCTGGACTCTGCCACTGAGTTAGAAATAAATCCGAGCTTTGAAAAAATCACAGTTGGCCCTCCACTCGTTGAGCTTGCACATACTGTCATTGACGACCTGAGTACTGACCAGTACTATGGTTACATGATTTGCAGTGCCATCAAAACTGGGGTCATGCCTGATAGACTTGCTTACCTGCAGATAGGTCCAGTCTCACATTCTAGGTGGCTCACAACGGCTCTCAGGTTCTGCAGAATTTGGGTCGCTCATCATAAACTGAAAGGGAACCAGCTTCACAACCTGAGACTTATTGTCCAATTCATCGTGAGTGTCTACTTGCCAAATTGGTTCAACACCAAGGTCAAGTCATCGTTCTCCGAAGGTCCGAGGCATGTTCTCTTCCAGCTTGAGCTCCTGAGGAGTCAGCCAAGGAAGGTTGTTCAGATTGTGGAGCAGACTGTGAGGAGATCTTCCTGGTATGCTCATCCCGAGGCAGTTCTGCAGACAATGCTCTGCAGTAAGGATGAGGAGGAGAGAAGAGTGGCAGTCAAAAAGATCTTGGATATGAGACTTATGAGAGGATCTGGGCATGACGAATCAGTTGGTGACGATTCCTTCAGGGTCAGGAAGACTCCTGAAGTCAATCTAGGTGCCAAGACCCTCACTGATCTCATAGATCTGGATAACATCCAGGCTGGCAGTGAGCCCCCTCTTACCTGCAGCCTCACCAATGTTCAAGTCAGAGCTTTCCTGGACAACCCCATGCATGTCCCTGCCTGGCCCTCGCACACCCAGAGTATAGAGCGTTGTGTACAGCAAGTGAGCGAGGCCAGCAGTCATACAGCAGGAGAGGAGGGAAGGCTACATCCGAGCTCAGGTGGTCAGCAGGGAGGTGATGAGTAGAAACAGAAGCAAGAAAGACATGTTCTCTATGGTGTGCAGCAACACCGGGTCGTAGTAGTAAAACCGGTTTTTGTATTTGATGATTTTGTTTTCTAAAGGAATATTAAATTTAATAAATGTGTCAAGATCATTCGTTTCACTATTCTGGATCATTTTCATCCTAATAAATTAACCTGATACATTTACTTTACTTTAAATAAGCAATTTAGTGGTGTTGGTAAAAGGGTGGGAATACTGAATTTTGATAAGATTTCAAGTTAAAATTTACCTAGCAAATAATGAAAACTTTTCAAATCTGAAGATATCACATGATTCTGCACATAGAACTACATCATTAATACCATGGGCCGATTTTTCAAACTCAAACAAAAAAATTCGCCTCCGTATGACACACCCTAATATGGTGATAAACATTCATCTGTAGGTGGGTTATCAGATGGATTAATTGAGAGTGATGAAGGAGAATGGTACTGATCACGAACACTAGGGGGGACTGTATAATGAGGAACTGTCTTCAAATGATCAGTATGAACTATCTTACTCTTAATCTCAATTTTGTCCATATTCAGAACATCATATTTATTTACCCTGATATGAGTGAGGACAGGAAATGGACCCGTGAACTTTGCATCAAATTTTAATGAACGACCTTATCTTCGACAAAAACAATCTCCTTTTCTTAATTTTCTCATGTGACACAATCATATGGTGTTGCTTCAGCATCGCTTCCTTTAATAATTCTAAGTCCTTCTTTACCCTCTGATTAATTTTTTGAAAGTCAGATAGTCTAGTTTGTTCGTTATCGTCATAATTAAAAATTGGATGATGATTGTGTGACAACAATTCAGAGGTATCACAACCCGGCGTCTCTCCCAAACTTACCCCAAAAGACATAGAGCTGGACAACAGAGATATAATGATAATGCTAGCTTGAAGTCGGGTAGACTTCAAGAAATCCTCTTTAGGTATTTCCAAATACTCAGACATTGCTGAAAAATAAAATCCTGGGCAAAAAGGACCAATAGAAATACCTAGGTAAATCTACCTTATTTACATATATTTATAAATAAAATGTGCAAGACATAATATACATACATTTTCTACCTAATTAGACTCCCACCTAACATTCCCTAGGAAAGGAAACACCAACCTTGGGCCACATGGTGTGGCCAAAAGGGAGGAGAGGAGAGAGAAGGGCAGACTATCTATCCCCATCTAATCCAAAGACAAGGCAAGGCAGAAGGAGAGGCAGAGACTATTGTCCTCAAGTAAGGCTGGGTCAGCAGAGGTGGCTGACCCAGCCGGCTCAGTAAGCTCTGCCCATCTGCGCATGCGCAGATGAACGTCATTTAATTTACATAGCTTACATTAACTACTACAAAGTTAGAGACAAGGTTTTAAATGGGAGAAGGTTAGGAATATTTATGGGAACCAATGGGTCTATAATACGAGCTGGTAACTCAGTGGCTGTACGTACTCCCCTTGCATGTCCACGATTTCAACAAAAATGATAATGCCTTCCCAAATACGAGAAATTGGTGATATTATTATCTTTTCGGTCATCCAGCGAATTTTACGATTTTAAATTGATCGATATTTACTGTACCAGTTAGGTTAGGTTAGGTTAACATTTCGATGTAGAACATTAAAATTGCAAAAGGCTATATTTTTTTCTATGAAATTCTCCCCAAAAAGTATCTCAGTTTTAGAATCACCATAAAAATCTACATTAGAAAAAAAATGAGTAGTGTATATGAAACAGAAAACATCCGAGTTGCCATCGGATTTTAATTATTATTATTTTTTTTAAACAGACAAAATTACCCACAATATGTAGGTGTTGGAAAATTCTAGTAACCCCCTCATAGAGAAAGATGTTGCAGAATTCGTAAGGTCAACTAACACAATATTAATACCTTTATTCTCACTTACAGGCGTTGATCCAACTGACTATCCACCTTTCACCGAAACTGAAGAAATAATTCTTGGTGTCATGGATGATGTGAACTTTATCCAGTTACTGGGGAGATTCTGGAAATTACTACCTAACCTAACCTTGGAATTAGTTCCCAGACCTGGAACAGAAAAATTTGGAGACTTTTCGTAATTTCCCTAAATCATAAATTATTTAATCCTCGAAATTTGCTCATAGACCATGAAAAATGGAAAGAGTTTCTGGAATTTTCAGACAATGCGCCCCTGAGAAACCCAAGCCAATTTGAATCCCGGTCCTTAGAGAGTTCCGGCTAACGGAGATGGACGTAAGTTAAGTTTCCAAGATCCCAGACTCTAATGCACTTAAATTGCTTTGTGCAGTCTCTTTCAAGATTCTTCGAGCACTGCTGGAGACAGCTGGCAACTCAAGGCCGTTATTTTACTATAGTACATAGACAAGAGCTCTGAGGCACGCCGCTCGATAGTGAGAATTCTTCTCCAAAATGTTCTTGCATCTTGATTTTGGCTCTGCGGTCCATAATGAGGTTGCACAGCAAGCGAGTCAGATTTTCGGGTAGCCCCAGTTGTATGATCTTATACTGCAGCCCTGCGTGCCAAACTTTGTCAAACGCCTTGCTGACGTCCCTCAGTACTATATTGCAGTGCAGCACTGTAAGCGGCCAGTCATGGCATTGGCGATCTGGTCGTAGGCCTGAGCTATGGCGGTGGATGTGCCTCGGTACTGGCGGAAGCCGAACTGGCGGGGATTATGCACGTCTTCGTCCTCCAGATACATCCGCAATCGCTTGTTGACTATTTTTTCGAAGATTTTGGCAAGTACCTCTAGCAGCGATATTGGTCGAAAGTTTTCGACTTTGTTTGGAGGCTTCCCTGCTTTTGGTATGAGGCAAATAACGGCGATTTTGAACATCTTAGGGAAGTACCCAGAGGCGAGGCAGGCGTTGCATATATGAGCAAGCCTCTCTATCATGTTGTCGGGGAGTTGAGCAAGGATCTTCTTGTTAATGTGACTTTGACCAGGTGATTTGTTTTTAAACCCTTTTATGACGGCTGACACATCTGCAGGAACTATGCGTTCCGTGAGGTAGCTTCCGTCCACCAGTCTGGTGAAGTCAGTCCGTGGGAGCGGCTGGAGCTGGTGCTGATGGTCCTGCAACTGACCTAAAATGTCCTCCTCAAACTCCCTGTCGAAGCCCTCGTTCTCCTGTTCACTAATGGTAAAGATCTTTCGTAAATATCGCCGATGTAGTTGTTCTTGGTTTTCTTCCTGGAATATTTTTACGTTGTTTTGGTCGAGCAGGTAAGGGACCGTGCTAGAGGTGGAACCCATCAGTCGCTTGATCCCTTTCCAGAATGCAGCAGAATCGCGGTAATTGTTGGCTGCCTCCCACACCAAGGCGGTCCACTTTTGTTCATGTTGACGTTTGCTCTCGTGCTGGATGTCCGTCTGTAGCTCTCGGTACCGGTCTCTCAGCTCCTGCGTCCACCAGCGGATACTGGCTAGCTGTCTCACGTGAGCGTACAGGACACTGAGCTGCCTCAGCTGGTGACCATTGTGAGGATGGGGAATGGTCCTGTAACTAGTGGTCGGGATGTTGTTGTCCATCTCCGTCTTCACATCTGTGTACCATTGTTCGACAGCGTCGTCGATGTCGTTGGGGCTGGCTTCTTCCAGGTTTCTCCCCTGCTTGAGACTGAGAGACTCCTTGAAGGAGTCCCAGTCTGCCAGTTTGAGGTTTGACCTGATGTTGGCGGGGATCATAATGGGATTGGATGAGAGCGTCACGACGACTGGCAGGTGATCGCTGGTACTGATGGGTCCGGCGGTAACGTGCCTGTTCAGGACGGCCTCGTTGTTAGAGAGGATTATGTCGGGTGTTGTGGCACTGGCACGTCTGATCAATGTCGGGAAATCTGGCCCGAGGTATTGCAGTTTTCCCCTTCTGATGTTGTCATACAGCGCCACACCGACGTTGTTCTCATTACCGTGTCCTAGTACGGCGTGGCGCGCATTTAAGTCCCCTATGATGTATGTTGGTTTTCTGTGGCGTAGCAACTGGTTTAGGTCTTGTTCGGGTAAGTAAGGACGTCTGGGAGGTAGGTACATTGTGCATATGATAACAGGTCCCCTAGTTGTCTCCACCTGCACTCCCAGAACTGAATCCTCGAAGTCTGGCAACACTCTGTGACTCAGCCGTGACCTGATGGCCACAGCGACACCATCGTTCAGCTCACCCGTCATGTTCCTCTGGTATACAGTGTAGCCAAAAATTTTCAGCTTACTTTCGTCCTTTATGCCAGTGCTGTTTAACAGAATGATGTCTGGGTCTAATTGATAGTATAAGTTACACAGTTCGTTACGTCTATTAAGGGACCAGTGTAGGACATTATGTTGAACAATTTTCATCCTGCTAACGACTGCCATTTCGGAGACTGTAGCTTGGGGCGTCGCTTGGAGTGTTTGCTCGGCTTCTGCCATTTCTAGTGGGACGGAACTTCTTAGCAGAACCTTCGAACATCTGCTTGTCAGTCAATGGCGGGCCCTCGAACTTCTCGTCACCGGTGTACAGGAAGGTGTTCAGGTCCTGGGCCTGCGTGTCGTAGTAATCAACTGACGCTGCAGCTCGAGGGTGTTGTTCCTCTGTGGAGTGAGTCGTCATCATCTGGTCGCAACCATTGACTGTGGTTGCAGTCCGATGGTCACTGTCGTCGCCTGGAGTGCATGTAATGGGATCGCCGGCATTTACTGTGTCGTACGGTTATACTGACTTTTGCCTAAGTCAAGGAGGTCATGGTCTATTTCTGGCGTGGGTTGAGGTCGTCGATAAGTCGTTGAGTGGGCTACTGCCTTAAGGATTTCTTTTGAAGGGACTTTGTCGCTTATTTCAACAGGTGCAATGTTGTTCCTGGTTAGTGTCTCGTTGAGGTGTTTCGAGAATGAACCTGGATGAACCATGTTCATGTGATAGGCATGCAGGTAAGACAAGTATATAGTGGTGGCTTTGGACTCGTCCAGCTGTGGAGAGGAGACGCTCCTGATGCTCTCGGCCACTGCGTCCCTCATGGCGCCCAGTGACTCAGTAACTGCCTGTTTTATTGAGTCCTTGATGGTTCTTATCTCTGATTGCAGGACTTCCATGGTCTCGCTGACATTGTTGAGCTTTTGGGAGTCTTCTTGAGTTTCTTTTAGAGCGTCTTTTAGGGTTTGGCTGTAAGCCATGATCGTCGACTGAGTGGTCCTTTCTATGGTGTTAGAAATTTCCCTGGTTTCTTTTTGTTTGGTTATTTCGGTCAGTTTTTTCTCTGTTTCTTGAAGTACCTGTTTCCTGACCAGGCAGGTGGCAGAGAAGGTCCTGTGGCCACCCTCGCAGACGACACACTTTTTTATGGTGCTGCGGCAGTCTTTGTAGAAGTGCTGATCAGATGAACACTCAGAGCATATGACCTCTTGCATAGTGCACTTCTTGGTCATGTGGTCATTGTATTTATAGCATTTCATACATTGTTGGATGGGCGTATACTTTTCATATTCTATTTGGTGGGAAGAGATGGAAGTGCCATATGCATAGAGCCCCTTCTCCTTCATTCTTTTTGCATCCGTTGTGTCTGCAAAGCGAACCTTGATTATATTATGGGCATACATAGGATACACCTCCACCACCTTGACATTGTTTTGATTTTGTATTTCATCTCTTATTTCTTCTGCGTTATTTTCCACTACATCTTCGTCTAACTTCTTACATACAAGGGTGAGTTTGGCGCCGTATTCCCGTGGGACAATGACCTCGTAACCGTTGGTTTTCATTTTGTCCATGGCACTAGACTTAAGTAGTTTATCAGCATCTTCATCTGTTTCTGTGAGGATGATGTAACCATCTCTCTGATCCACAAGTCTATTTATTCTCACCCTTAGGTCGCTCAATAGCCTTTTTAGCCCTATCCGAAACCCCTGAGTCGGGGTTCCGGAGATCTTCACTCTCACTTTGGCCATGGTCAGTAACATACATGAATGAATGAATGAAAATTCTACCTAATCTGTCCACCTCAGCTAAACCCCATGGATGCCGCTCCTTATGTCCGCTTGCTGGGCGAGTAAAGACGGGTCTGGGGGTAGGGTGAACAGACAATCCCCTGGCGGGGGCCTAGCCAAGCCCTAACACCTAGCAGTGACAGGTTATGAAGCACTGTCGAATCCCCAACAGAAAATGTTGCCACCCTTACTGCCTCGACTCAGCAGCCCTCTGAGGGCCCCCCTTGAGGCTCTGCCCGCAGGGTTCGCGTCGTTATCAAACAGCAGGGACTCTAGGCGAAAGGATAGGATAGGGAAGAAGCGCAGTGTACAAGAATAATGATATCCATGTACAACTACATGATAAAGCAGTCAGAACAGACCCAGCGCGAAAAACGAGGCAGACAGTCGTAACGGTCAGCGATTTGAACTGAGCAGGGAGCGACGCGTGGCACGTCCGCTCGCTATGAAGGTTGGTTGTGCTCTGGGATGGATGGTGGAGGTGTGGCTGAACCAGGAGCAGGCTGAGAGAGAATCTGAGTCTTCCATGTATTCACCTCAAGGCCGAAGTGTGTATAACCATCTACGTAGGTGTTCAGGATCTCTTCTAAGTAGCGTTTAGTGTGAGCAACGAGGGTGAGCTCGTCTGCATACTGAATCTCAGTAATGGAAGCTGCAAACACCTTTGTCCTTGTCTGGAGTCATCTTATGATGAAAAGACCCTTCATCTGGTACTGGATGTCCAACCCGCCAGCTAAATTGGCATTGGCATGAGTAAGGAAGGAAGCCAAGAAAATGGAAAAGAGAGTTGGTGCCCTAACATGTCCTTGTTTTACCACTGTTTGAATGGGGAAGAATTAAGACTGGGTGCCATTGTGTAGGACACTGCCGTTCTTGCCATCATGGAGTTGCCTCACAATGGCAATGAATTTTGGTGGGTAGCCAGAGGAGCTGAGGGTCCGCCAGAGAGCTTCCCTATTGACCGAATCGAAGGCCTTAGCCTTCCTGAATCTTTTTTTTTTTTTTTCTTTTTACGGGGATTAGCCCACCCGGGCACACGTCAACGACCCACAACGGGGCAAAGGGATTCGAAAAAATAAGAATAGAAAGATATTAAAAATAGAAAAGGAAACGGTTATATTAATCTACACCACGAAAATGCCGGAAAACCAGCTTTTTGAAGTGAGAGAGATTGTATGAGTATGGAAACGCAGAAGAAGGCAGAGCATTCCACAGTTTGGCTGTAAGAGGAAAGAAGAATGCACTATACTGTAAGGGGTTATTCTTGTGTGACCGACATCCACAGAGAAACGGTGGGCACCGCGGGCAAGAAGTGTGTTCCGAGCCCACCTATAGTGGGGCAGCTAAATGAAATTTTTCAGGAGTATCATGCTAATAGGGAAAGCACCAAATTTGGCATGGTAATTCTCTAATTGTTACTAGTCACGTCTGCCTGATTGGCCATTTGAAAATCCATGATGGTGGCCATTTTTCAAGATGGCCGCCATATTGACCTTCAAAAGTTGATTTTTCTTATAGAAATTGATGTAGTTGGTCAAATTGAGTGATCTTGGTGTCGATATGTATGGTTTCAAGCATGCTCAGATGATTTTTTTTATAGTTTTAAGTCCACTGTAAAAAAAATTTCCAAATAAAATAACACTCTTAGTAAAAAAAAAAAAAAAAGTATTTACCATTAGCACTGGTTCCTGTGACTTCTCCTGCCAGTACATCTTTGTGCCTTTACTGCTGTTCACATATGCAGCTGCAAAGTGCTGTGCGGTAAAGTCCAGAGCGAAAGCATTTGGATCTCTGGTTGCAGTCTTTCTTACAGGAACATTTGGTCAGCTCCTGACAGCTTGTCGCAATCTGGGGAAGAGTCGTCCAACGTATCTGCCATGACTCTCCCTTTTGCGTCCATCCCCAGTTGACAGGACTGCTGGTTTCTGGACTGGAGATTGTTGACTGGACCCAGATGATACCAGCCTGGTAGGCAGCCACCTTTGCAGGTCAATATCAGCAACTGTTGTTGGACATTGGCTGAGTTTGGTGAATGTTTCTGAAACTTCATCACAGACATTCCATGTCTGCCATAGTTATTGAAAATTTAACTTGACGTGAACAAAAAAGCAGAGTTGGCAACTCATAGCTCATCCCATCACCCACCCTCCCTGCCTTCACCCCCCAGCTCCTCCTCTGGGTTGCTTGCTAGTAGTCGAATCACTGCTGACAATTTATAGAATAGAATAATGTTGTGTATCCTCATTTCGATGCTGCAATTATGATTAAAACATACAGGTATTACCCAGTACTTCTAGCAACGGTCACTAACTTAAGTAAAATCATACTAGTTTGATAAACTATTATCTGGTTATTATATCGCACAGGCTGACTCACATCATCGTTAGCCGAGCACAGAATAGAGATAGTGAGAATTAGTATGAAGTGCAATTAAAACGCTCAGAATGTGTGGAAAATTATATTTATTATAAAAGACACCTAATGTGAGCGAGTAGCTAACACTAATAACCCCCACACCTATGACCCAAGTCAACAACTATTCCACCAGCAACAAAATTCAGGAATGCCATCACGTCCAGTAGAAACTTTATTATTTAAGACCTTTCGGCAACAGCTATATCACTGTGTATCAGAATTTACACGTTTTATAATAATGCTATTGTTATTTCAGTATTTTCATCTGGCAAGCATTAGACGATAACAGTCGGCTGACGAAACCCCTATTGGCAAAGTGTTATTCTGAACTGTAATCTCTCCCAACTGATATACCCTATACACTTTCCCTCCTGACCACTTAGTACTCCATCAGGGAGAAAGAGGATTAACAATGCTAACCTGTAAACTCAGGACTGGAGCCAACATTACCTTGAATAAGAAAGAGTAGATGGTGCATAATTCTTAGGTGGACAATAATTCATATAAGAAGAACAAACACTGGTGTAGTGCTATTTTCTTCGTTTTCACTTGCACTTACAGTATACTGTACTTATAAAAATATGAATTGTCCTTAAATACATAAAGAGTAACATATAATATTTCAATATAGGAAATTTGACATCTTGCATTATATCTAAACTAACTTAACCTAACCTAACCTAACCAAATATAAACTAACTTAACCTAACCTTACCTAACTTAGCCTAACTTTAGCCTTCAGGACGCCGACATTCTGATATTGTCTTGTAAAGCACTTCTTCCATAAATATACAGAGCACCAACACTATAGCCAACTCTCACTCTGTTAAAGCCAATATCTTTGGCACCTTATTCTCTTCTAACTCCACCTTAGACGATTACAACTCTACCCCTCCTACTCCTGCTCCTCCTACTGAACCTATGCACTTTCCTATAATCTCCACTCGTAAGGTTGCTGGTGTGTTATCCAGGTTGGATGTGAATAAGGCGCATGGACCGGACTGAATATCCCCCCTCGTGCTCTGAGGGGGTGTGCTGAAATTCTGGCCCTGTGCTTGCTCGCCTCTTTCACCTTTGCCTTAAAACACAAACTTTTCCTTCTTTTTGGAAGCATGCCTCGGTTCAGCCTATCGCGAACAATGGTGACCGTTCCAATCCCTCTAACTATCGCCCGGTTGCCCTAACTTCATCCCTCTCTAAGATTTTCGAAACTATTTTAAACTTGAACGTCTTTTTCTTTTGTCGGATCACCAATATGTCTTTCGCCAGACGAGATTTACTAGTAATCTACTCTCATACTGCACCCATCTTTGGTCATACTCTCTTGGGAATTATGGGGAAACTTTCGTCTTGGCCCTCGACATCTCCAAAGCATTTGACAGGGTATGGAACAAGTCTTTGCTTTCTAACGTTCCATCTTTTGGGTTCTATCCCCCACTTTGTTCTCAAAGTTCTAGCTTCCTTGAGAACTGTTCCATGGCAGTTTTTGTCGCGAGATCGATCTTTCGCTCTTTCTCTACCAATAGTGGTGTCCCACAAGGTTTTGTTCTTTCACCTACGCTTTTCCTTCTTTTCGTCAATGGTTTACTTCACAATACGGCTAATTCTATTCATTCTTACACTGATGATTCAATTCTTCACACTTTTTCACATTTTTCGCTTCCCCGTAATTCTCAAACTAGATTTGTTTCTAGAGCTGATATCATTACATCTATCAATGCGGATCTGTGTAGCATCTCCGAGTGGGGAGGTAGAAACTTGGTTAAATTCAATAGTAATAAAACACAGTATTTACCAATTACACTTTCCAAAATTGAAGATCTTCCAAAAATCACATTTCATGACGTAATCATTTTGCCAAATTCTAAAATAGATATGCTTGGTCTCACCATTTCCTCTAATTATCTAATATGTCATGGCAGCCACACATCCACAACATTGCTTTTGCTGCTTCCCGAAAGTTGGGAATGCTGTACAGATGCCGTAGCTACTTCACTCCTGAGCAGTTGCTCCAAGCATATATGGGATTCATAAGTCCTAACTTGGAGTACTGCTCTCATATCTGGGGTGGCTCTTCTTCTGTCCAACTATTAGATAGGGTGGAATCAAAGGCATTTCGTCTTATTAACTCTCCTCCTTTAGTCGACAATCTATCTCCCCTTTCTCTTCGCCGCAATATTGCTTCACTTTCTCTCTTTTACAGGTACTTTAACGGGCAATGTTCGGTGGATTTGGCATGCTGAGTCCCTTTGGCAAGGCCGTGGGCTCATAACATGCTGACTCCTTCTGGCAAGGCCGTGGGCTCATAACACTCGTCTTGCCCGCGGTGCCCACCGTTTCTGTTTGGATGTCGGTCACACTAGAAGAACCCGTTATTGTATATCCTTCTTTCCTCTCACAGCCAAACTGTGTATTGTTCTGCCTTCTTCTGTTTTCCATACTCTTACAATCTGTCTCACTTCAAAACGCTGGCTTTCCGGCAACTTCGTGGTTTAGATTAATATAGTCTTTTTTCTTCTATTCTTAATTTCCGTTTACTCTTATTTTTTCTTTTTCTATGCCCCGTTGTGGGTCGAAGACCTGAGGAATAGTGTGGTGAAGGAAATACAGTATGAGTTGTCTATGATTTCATTACATAAATTTTGGACAGCATTTCTAGATTTCATTGTAATTACCAAACAATAGTTTAATAATGCTTAAATTATCTTTATTCTCGTCTAATTCATCGTGAATTATTTTATCTTAAACATTTGAAGTATAAATCCTGCCATTCCTGACAATGTGGTTTTTTCATCTACTGAAGGTGTAGTCCCTCACCACCACTTCACATCTAACAGTACAAGACAATAACGTATATGTCCTTAAAAAAATTACTATCATGAATAATAAAGAGACTGTTTAATTTCAGAAGCCTTTTGTGTTTTTGCATTCTCTGAACATTAACAAGCGGTATGTGGCAGGTCAAATACAGTTTTATAAAAACATATTCCCATGATACACTAAATAAATTTTGCCTCCTACCTCTTTTCAGGTAAGAAAAGGAAAGTGAAATACAGGTTACTCCGAAGAATAATGTAATTTTGCTGAAATCTCATTATACGCTTGCACATTTTTACTTCAGTGTTACATATATCTTTGGTGATAACCCTCCAGATTTATGAGGCAATTTTCCTAATCTCGACCATTACAGTGGGAGATAATAATGACGGAGATATTTTGCGTGTGTCTGCAATAAGATTGTTACAATACATCTTTAATGTTATGCGGTATGCATATTATACGCATTTTCTTTACATAGACTTTATTATATATGAGCTCACTGCATTCTATATATCTTTTTGAGGTCAGTAAAAAAGAAAACTTTCATAACAACTCACAATGTTGTATAATCTAGGCTTACATGGCATATTATAAACTATAAAACTGTAGCGAGAGGGTTGTGAAGAAAAGGGCCAGGAAGATGTTTCTGTGTTTATGGGTAAAAAGTGGAGATGGCGACAGTTTAAATATTACTAGCGTTTTGACAACAATAAAGAAAGATATTGTAGGGAAGGATATACAGTATATGTTGAGGGCTGGTCAGTGAGGAGAAATATATAATCGTTTATTTTTAAAATTGAAAGAACTGTTACATGTTTGTTTGGGATTAGCGTATATAGTGTGATCACCTAGGGAAAGAAAGTATTTGAACGGGTTTTAAAAATAGCAACTGTGATTTCAATAATTAAGAATGCTGACTGGGTAAGAGGGTGGCATAGTAGAACTTTTAGCGAGCTGGAATGTACTCTTTCGTTTTCCAGTAAAAAGTATGGATAAAGCGTAAAATTATTTAAAAGAATCCAATTATATAATTATCATGTTTAGTGGTGGAGAATAAAAATGAAAAAGTAGGTGACAAACAAGTAGTCATGAAGAACACGATAATTGGCTTGACAAGAGAGTATTGAGATACATTGCTACGTAAAAAAGTTATGTAAAGTACACAGGATGATTTATTGCTTCTGGTTCCTATGGAAATGTGCTTTTTATATAAAATAATGAAGGTTCGGACAATAATGAACCCTAGACGGATATCAAAATGAACGAAGAAAATATTAGTTTTTAATTTTTTTCAGTACTTCATGGATTCTCCGATAGAACACAGACCAAGAGACTAACCAAATAAAATCCCCCAAAAAAGTTATACAAAGGAAATTTTACCAATTTAGAATATATAAGTGTGCATGAGGTCAATCAGGGGTAAAGCAATGCAGTAACATATATTGTAACACAACCTTTGCTTTATATAACTATTCATCCAAATGAATAACACCAACTTATTCACGAAGTTATTCAACAATGACTCAACTTGTTGACGAGAATAGACGGCTGAGCTTTAACTACCTCAGAGATCGAACGCAGGTCACCTGATTAATCAAACAACCGGCTCTCTTTCTCACCCCTCTCTCACGCCCAGAGAAAGTAGTAGATCCTTATCACTTGCATAGAGAAGAACACGTAACTCAAGTATTATCTCAAAGTGTAATTCAAGACACTTCCCTGGAGAGAATTCAAAATTTATTCTTTCAGATTATATCTTTGTATATAGATGCTTAGACAATAAAGGAAAAACAACAATAAACCAAGCCACTTAAAGAGTTCCAGAAATTAATTAAAACAATTAATGTGATACCAGATCAGCTATCAAAATATATTTAACATATGGGATTAAATTCAAAGTCTTGAGTGTGATGATTCAGGTTATGTGAAGAGAAGCCATAAAAACAAACCACAGCATTACTTACCTAAGGGCATATTATGCCTTCCAGCTTGACGCATTTACTTGTTCCTGAAAGTTTTCTGAATTCAGGAACAACCCAACCCAAAGCTCAAAGTCTGCAGCTAGACAAAATGTTGTTAATATTCTAAGGCAAGAAATAATGTAAGAATGTAGGCGACTTTAAGACCAGAGTGAAAGGCATTGTTGAGCCAACGAAGATATTAATATTTACCACAATGACAACTTAGCAAAATGGTCTGAATACGGTTGCAGTTTATTTCTATTTTTCGGAAAATCAAGATCACAGGATTACTCGTCAATGGGTGAGTGAGTGGTAGAGCAACACAAACAATGAATTTGTGATTCAGGAATAGCTTGAAACTAAAGGCACTATTTTCTCATAAAATGAGATGGTGTAGTTGAGAATGTGTTTTATCGTCTGGCACTTCACTGTTGTCTGCGAAGAGATTAATTAGGAAAAAAATGCATCTTTATTTCGAGCTGCTAATTGATTCCTATTCAAAGAATCCTTTGGTAAATTTTGAATAATAAAGACATTTTGATATATTACACAAATATTAATCGAAAATTTTTGTATGGTAGATTAGTTGAATTATGGAAAATTATAACAACTATAGAGACTAAACATTAGTAGGATTATAAATGTAAAGTTCAGTTGATTTACTGCCTGTTCTATTTTTGTTGGATTGGCTAATAGGCCGATTTTGAAGTGTGGATGTGTGAGTGTCTTGTTTTAATAAGTTGTTCTGAACCAAATGTGTTTAATAATATGGATTGTGGACCTGTATATAACATCGCAGTAAAAATGAAGGATCAATCACCAGAAAGAAAGATTAATACTGATATTAGAGAGCAACTGGATAAACTAATCTATGTGTAGAAGTTACTTTTTTTCGAATTTCCAAAAGTTTGTATGCATGCTATAAATACATTATTATATTGGACATATAAGATAACATTTTCCTGCTTAGGAATCACCGGAATTAATTTATGTATTTTACGATAAAATTTGGATATTTTTAGATATCTTAAAATGAGTGTTTTTCAGGTGTTTTAAGTTACTGGTGAGATTAGTGATTAAAGTGAGTCCATAATTAGAAGATGGGTGACCAGGCGTGAATCCACAATATGATGTAATTGGTCAGACGTTAGTGTACAACGTGAGGTGAGTGACCATTAGTGAAAATGAGATGAGTGACGAGTCGTGGTTTCACGTAAAGTTAGTGACCAGGCGTGATTGAATAATATGAAATGAGTGACTAGGCGTGAGTTCATGAGAAGGGAGCGACAAGACATGAGTGAACAATATAAGGTGAGCAGCCAGGCTTGAGTGAAAATGAGGTAAGTGGCCAAGCGTGAGTGAACGACAGTCAGTATATGTCTATCAACTTAACCCGACCGGAACTCACCCTCAAATGATGTGGGTACCACTGACTTCACACACACACACACACACACAGTGTGTCAGTGAGACAAGACGTGCCCCTAAGGCGCTCCCGGTTTTAGCAGCCAGGCCGAGTCTGTTTGGCCCTGCCACTGCCCCTGCTATACCCCCAACGCCCTACCAGCCTTACTACACCGGGATCTATTCAGCAAAACATTCTAGTGATTAGTGAACGATTGATTACCGAGCAGTGTTCCTATAGTGCACTTAAGGAAAAGCACAAAAGCACAGCAGTGTGACTGGACCGGACCTAACCTGACCGGGACTTTCTCAGCAAAACATTCAAGTCATCAGTGCAATAAGTGATTATCAAACAGTGCCCCGATAGTGCACCCCAAGGAAAAGTCAGACAGTGGGCACTTTATCGGTCACCTTTAAAGTGCCAGTGACAAGGACCACAGCGGTGTTTACATATATCGTGAAATCTGTGTCGGCGACCCCAAGCACCAGGGACAAAGACCCACGGTCTTTACGACTGACAAATATTAACAGATGTCTACCAGTGTCAGTGGCCCTCAAAGTGCCGTCAGTGACAAACACTTCCGTCCGCCCACAACAGATATCAACAGATGGCCACCAATCACTTACTCCCGACGCACTCTGTACCATCTAAAGCGTGGGAACGGTTATCCTGATGGCAGTGTTATCGCGCGACTCAAGTCACTGAACATATTCCACGCGCGTAGCCGTAGACAAAGCCGTCATACACATAAGCCCATTAGAACCGCAACCTCCACTAGGAAACCGGAGAAACCCACCCCTGACAGACCATACCGCTACATTGAAGTTCCACGGATATGGTATGATCTCCCGTCTCTACTGCTATCCAACGTCACTTCCCTAGCTAACAAGTTCGACGAGCTGGCAATTACAGTCAGGTCAGCCGCCGCAAGCGTCGTTGCCATATGTGAGGCATGGCAAATTGTGCCTGAAACGTGTCATATTGAGGGATATCAACTCTTTCATCACCTTCGTTCACATAGACGCGGAGGGGGCGTTGCCCTCTTCTGTCAAGATGACCTACGCCCGTCACGCCTGGATGTCCAAGTCCCAGCAGATGTGGAAGCATTATGGGTACGTGTTGTGCCACGGGCCCACCCGCGCAACACTGCTTCCATCATAATCTGTGTGGCATACCATCCGCCTCGCTCACCCACCAGAGACACTCTTATTAATCATCTCATTACCACCTCAGACCACCTCAGAGTTAGGTACCCATGTGCCAAGTTAGTATTATGTGGGGATTTTAACGAAATTGACACCGCTGATATCCAGGACCAGCTATCACTATCACAAGTTGTGATCTTCCCCACAAACGGTCAAAACACCCTTGACCTTATCTTAACTGACTTAGCGGACCAGTACCAACCACCTCAACCAATGCCTCCTATCGGGTGTAGCACACACTTATCAGTGCTCTGGTCCCCAGCTGCCACTCCCACTCAAGTACAGAGACCCTACATCAAGATCTACAGGCCGATTACTGACTCTGCAGTGCGCCTCTTCGGGCAGTGGATAGTTCACCATCCCTGGACTGAAGTACTTAGCGCGGATGACGTGGATACCAAATGGATAAATTATACCAACACCACCACGGAAGCTCACCACCACTTCTTCCCCGAGAAGTCCGTCATATCTCACCCAGCTGACTTGTCCTGGATCACACCTCGGATCAAAAGACTTATGCAACAGAGAGACAGAGCCTTTCATCTCAATGACCACATCCGCTACAGGTCCCTTCGCAACCGAGTCATCCGCGAATTACGCACTGCAAAGAAGTCCCACAACCCAACCAAATTACAACACCTGAAGCAGACCAACATCAGTCAATGGTATGGTAAGCTTAAAGAACTCTATGGACTAAACAATAAGACACACCCCCTCCCCTTCCTTAGCCATCTCACTAATGTTGACGCAGCTGAGCAAACAAATAACCATTTCACTACTATATGCCAGACGCTCCCCCCGGCTTGACACAACCACTCTCCCTGCTTACCTACCAGCCCCCCTTCCCACTGACTTAGTAGAAGAATTTGAAGTAGCAAAACACCTGGACAAACTAAAATTAAAACGCTCTACCACCCCCATTGACTTACCAATGAAACACCTTCAAGGAGTTCTCCCCGGAGCTTGCTAAACCCCTATGCTCCATCATCAATGCTTCTCTCAGTCAAGCCAGGTGCCCAGCTGACTGGAAGACCTCTTATGTATCACCAGTGCCCAAGTCAACCAGCCCACAATCCTTAAATCAGCTACGACCTATTGCAATCACCCCAATACGAAGCCTAATCTGTGAAAGTTTTGTGTTCGACTGGGCTTATGCTGATATTGCAGGAGTCGTAGACCCTCAGCAATTTGGCAACATGAAAACTTCCTCCACCACTCACTGTCTTGTCAGCTTTCTCGATTACATATACCGCCATCTCGAGAAACGAAAAACGTCTGTAGCTGTCGCCTTCATTGATTTCACTATAGCATTCGACCTAGTCGACCACAATATAATCATCAACAAAGCTATTGACCTCGGGCTTCGGAGAAGTTTTATACCATGGCTTACAGACTTCCTCAGTGACCGACGCCAAGCTGTACGCTTCCGAGGGGCTGTCTCCACCTTTCAGTCACTCACCTGTGGCGTCCCCCAAGGCACCAAGATGGGACCACTCTGCTTCCTTATGCTCATCAATGATGCCCTAAGAGAAACCCCTGCTCGCTGGAAATATGTCGACGACTCCACCATTGGGATCAGCGTCAACAATTCTGCTCCCAACTATACCGCCCTTCAGGATTTATTGAACAGTCTCCAAAACTGGGCCACCAACAACCATGTCACCATCAACCATACCAAGACCATGGTTATGCACATCAACCTCTCCTCCGACATTGTCCCACCTCCTTCCATTACTCTAGGTCCGAACACACTCCAGGTTGTAGATTCCACGAAGCTCCTCGGCGTCACCATAGACAACAAACTAAATTGGAAACCACACGTCAGTGAAGTTGTCAAATCCTCCAGTTTCCGTCTCCACCTCCTCCGCCGACTCAAGTCCCTCGGAGTTCCTGCACCCGAGCTCCTCAGTGTTTACACAACATTCATACTTCCCAAGCTCACCTATGCCTCCCCCACCTGGTCTTCCTCCCTAAATGCCACACAACGCAAACACCTAGAAAAAGTGCAAAAGAGGGCATGCAAGATTATTCTCTCCCTTCCTACTCCACATATCAAGAAGCGCTCAACACACTGACCCTTTCGACTCTCACTGACCATCACCACGACCTCATCTGCAAATTTGGTAAGAAGCTTCTACACCATCCTCGACACCGGCTCCTACTACCACCTGAGATCCCTAGTCCCGAGAATTGCTGTTCGACACCACAACCGCATCCAGCCCATACGTGCACGAACTGATCGCTATAAGAACAGCCCAGTCCCAACCATTGTAAAAATTATCAATAACTTGTAATAAAACCAGTGTATTCACTCCCAGTAAACACTACTCCTTGCACTGTCACTATGTTGAAATGAACTGTAGTTTGAGCTTTTCCCCATCTAGTTATTATATGTCTTATTTGTGTCACTTATGTTACTTGTATATTATTTGTAATTCGAAACCCATTCCCCAAATATGTAACTGTATATTTTCAGCCTTCTGGCTGCCAAGCTCTTTCAATAAACCGTTAATTATTATTATTATTATTATTATTATTATTATTATTATTATTACTACCACTACTACTTTGCTGTCACTCGGAATCGAGTATGATGATCATCCAACTATGATACAATGATATGAGGTATTAATAATTTCAATTTCGCTGGTGGGCTCTGAGTTGACTCGAAAGGCAGATATGGGACCTGTAGGCCAGTCCATAGATGTTGCATGTGTGGAGGGCTACATATAGTGCGGGAGGGGCGACGGCAGCGTTTTACCGGCGCTGGCAGTTGTCTGCCTCGGTATGCAGTCGGGCTAACTCGAAAGGATTGATACCTAGTGTGGTGCTTCTCCAAGCGTTATGGTATGAGTGATTGGCTCCCATGTAAGGAGGCTCATTTAGCACTAATCAAGTTTGTCTTAAGACTATCCTTATACCGTTACCGTTGCCTGCCAGCAATACGTTTCCCATTCGTTATGTGACAGTAAAGTAGCTGCTTTGCCAGTCTACTGTCGTCCTTGCGGGTACCATGGCCGGTTCAACATAGTTACTCATGGATAATGGTAGCTTTGATGCTCTTGTCTTTCCAGCAAACTCAGAGGATGGAACATAGTCAACGTTAGTGAAAGTTTTCAAGTGCCTTGAGGTGCATCCTGTATGTGACCCATGTCTCACTGCCATATTGCAGTGTGGGAAGGACCACTGCTCGATATACATGCAACTTTGTAAATAAATCCAGCTGTCTACAGCTGAAGACTTGGGTATGAAGTTTGCCAAAGCCTTGAGATGCACATCTGATCGGATGTTGAATCTCCTCATCAATGTCCACAGTGGTGGACAGGTGGGAGCCAAGGTACTGAAAGTGGGTAACATTAGAGAGGGTAGTAGTGTTAAGCTGGGTGGATGGTGAAGGTGTGGTTCAACCAGGGGCAGCCTGAAAGAAAATCTGAGTCTTATGCACATTCACCTCAAAGCCGAAGAGTGCATACGCATCTCTATAGGTGTTCAAAAGTGACGAGGATGAAGTAGTCTGCATACTGGAGTTCAGTGATGGAAACGGCCGACACCTTTATTCCAACCTGTAGTCGTCATATGGTGAAAGTCCCTTCATCCACTACCGGATATCCACCCCGCCGGCTAAATTGGCACTAATGAGTAAAGAAGGCAGCCAAGAAAATGGAAAAGAGAGTTGAACCAGTACACCTCGTTGTTTAATCCCCGTTTGGATGGGGAAAAACTCAGACTGTGTATCATTGTGCAGGACACTGCCATTCATGCTATCGTGGAGTTGCCTCACAATGGCAATGAATTCTGGTGGACAACCAAAACGACTGAGGGTCCGCCAGTGGGCTTCCCTGTTGACCGAGTCGAAGGCCTTAGTTATGTCGACGAAAGCCATATACAAGTAACGATACTTTTATCTGCACTTTTTCTGTATCTGGAGGGCAGCAAAGATCATGTTAGTGGTACCACGTGATGGTCTAAGGCCACATTGAGATTCTGCGAGAAAGTTTTCCGCCTCAAGGAGAAGTCTGTTTAGGAGGACACCTACAGACACCAGCGAGATCCTGCAGTAGTTTTCACAGTCTGACCCATCCCCCTTGTTCTTCTCTCATATATTCTCTGGGAGAGTGTGGAGATGACTGGTAAATGGGGGTTCTCCTGCTTTATACACCACGGCTGGGATTCCATCAGACACTGTGGCTTTGATAATTATCACCTGTTTGATGGCAGTAGCTACCTCATCTAGGCAAGGGTAATAGGTGAGGTGATTCAGTTGTGAGTGCTGAGGAACCTGCTGGGTATTCAGGACATCCACATCGTTGTTTCAGTTGAGCAGCGAAAGGTGGTGCTCTTTCCAGCGCTGACGGATACCTTCTCCATCTATACTGGAATTAGGAAGAGGGGGGGGGGGGGCAACACCATGTGTAATTACGCAATATATTGTTTTGGTGGAATTGAAAAGTGTTGATCTGCAAATTTTTGCATTTCACTCACTATATTTTTCCAATTCGTTCATTAGTTTGTGAAGTTCGCGCTGGGCCTCCGCTTTTTTCTCATGGGAGGTATCAGCTTTGGTCAGAAACTTTGGGTTGTTCTGCCCTTCAGTGAGATCAGCACATTTACTATTGACAAATACTTCGATTTCCAAGTCGTTTTAATCAAACTAATATTGGTGTTTTCTTTTTAATCTAGCCGAGGGTCTCTCTGCCGGTTTTTAAGAAGACAGCTTTGAGGGGACCCCATTCGGCACTTGAAATTAGGTTGTTTTTCGTTGGGTTGTTTTTCGGCCCATCGTTGAACTGCTCTCTGAAAGCATATGCTAGCGCTGGGTCCTCTAGTAGCTTGGTGTTAAACCTTTTTTGAAGGTTTGTTGCCTTTGCCGTTTTGGGAGAAGTAAAGGGAGATTTTGGCTCTGGGCCATGCATCGCTCAGGTGATGAGGATATCTCGGCGATTTATTTCTCTGGAAATCAATGAGATGCCAATGTTTGGATCGTGGGTGTTGCAATGAACCTTGAACTTGTCGGCCTGCCTAAAAAAAGGTGTTTGTGATAGTGAGGTTGTGCTCCGTTTCTCCCAATGGTTCCGGTCCACATGTCAGCATCTCTCCCTATTCTGACAATGAAGTCAACTAGGAGCACAACCTTATTTTCTCTGGGGATAATGGTTTGCAATCAGTTAAGGTAGGCATAAAAAGCCTCCTTGATATTATCCTCTGCATCCAGTGTTAGGCCATATGCACTGACGAAGAAGGCATGGCGTGAGTGATTCAGTGAGACTCGGAGCATCATGAAGAGCTCGTTGATCCCAACAGGCATTTCAGTTAGCCTATGTAGGATGAGTTGGCGAATGGCGAGGCCAACCCCATAAATGCGGTTTCCCTCTGCAGCAGGCTTACACTTCAGAAGAAAGTATAGCTGAATCCCTGTTCTGTGAGTTTACCCTCGTCTAGGAGCAGGGACTCACTAATGGTGGTTATGTCGATGTTATACTAAGACAGCAGCGACCATAAGAGGTTTAGAGTTTGTTTTTGCCTTGATCTGTGATTATGGTTATGTTTTCGACAGCATTATGATGTTCTTACTGGGTACAGTTGCACAATGAGGTTCGTTTTTTAGGCAGCCTACATTTAGGTATACCCTTTTTCGCCTCCTTCACATGTGGGGTGAATAGAGTGGCTCCTGGAAATGGCTGCTCAGTTGCACAGATAGGACCAGATTGCACTGCTGCCTAGATCCCAGTGCATAAACGACTTTCGACGTCGGCGTTGCCCGTGGTCTCTTAACCAAGGAGACAGCTGCCAGCCTGGTTTGTCAGGCCCTTCCCTTTCTCCATCTCCTCCTTCATCATAGATCCGGAGCGGCCTTCTACACCCAAAGTCCGACCCTCCTATGGAGACTTTCTAATGACTGCTCCACCCTACAAACAGAGTTGGTAGCAATCTCAAAGGCCCTACAACACGCTGCAACACAACACAACAAGTCCATCATAATTCAGACGGACTCGAAAGCGGCCATGCAGGCGCTGCAACACAGTCAACCAAGAGACAACGTCCACATCATAACCTCGATCCTCGCACAGCTACAGGACTTCCAAAGACAAAATCGCCCAGTCGTCTTACATCGGATTCCCAGTCATGTAGGGATCGGGGGAAACAACGTGGCAGACGAAACAGCCAAGGCAGCCACACGTTCTAGAAGCGTACACATTCAAGTTCCAGCAAGCGTGTAACAGATCAAGAAGTACCTCAGAAAGACTACCAAGCTCCACATCCAAAGGAGCTTCCTTCATGCATTCAACGCTGGTTCCCAATCAGCCAAATGGTACCTGGCGACTACAAAAGGGGAACCACCTTTCGTGGACAAGACAACACCAAGACAAACCCAAGTTAGCCTTCATCGACTACGACTAGGGTACAAGTGCTCCTTGCAGACGATCGGAAATGTCGTCAGGAAATGCACCTACTGTCAGGAGCCAGCAGCCAACCCACTGGAACACTATCTCCTCGACTGTGAAGTTACACAAAGTCTCCGAAACAGAATTCAAAACTTCCAAGAAGAACACACTACACCAGCGGCCACTCTAACCCGAAAAGCCCAAAAAAACCACATTCACCACCTTCTGCGGGTCATCACACGATACCCACCACCCAAATAGCTTAGGAAGTATCCTCCCCCAGCAAGTGCGGACCCCAGTTCGGGGGACGCGCCACTCCGAAACTGACCACGTCCAAGAGTGGGGGTTGGTGGTAAGCGTTCACTGACCGAGGGTCCGCTCACACTTGCAACCTGCAGTATCCTTTCATATCTGCAGGTAGGACAACCTCCAATCCCAAATCCGGTCTGGCTGCTCCAGGAGCTCCAGCCGGAACCACCAAACGGGCCGCCTACAGGCAAAGGCCCGTGTCGGACTACGGTCCGACAATCTCAGCAACAACACAACACATCTCCTCCTCCCCATCTGGATTTATCAACATCCTTCCATCAACAGCACAGTGCAAAGATTGACGATCAACACACAAGTGATATATAAAAGTGACAATTTCAACTCGAAAGCAAGAAACAACTGTTAGAGTGACAATCCGTGCTTAGCGCTCAATTTTGACCTGAGGCGCATCTAACACACCCTGTCCGCGGTACACTTTGCTTAAACCTTCGTAGGCCCTGGGCAGGGTGCCCACTATGCCTCCTTAATAATTTGGGCCTGGCAGCAGCCCAAAACCTGCAAGAGGAGCGTGGCCATGCAGAAGAATGGTCTGCCCGACAATTTGCAGGACTTGTTTGCCAGGAGCTCCCAGTGCCTGGATGAGGCTCAAGTGACACAACTGGAACAGTTGTTATTAAAGTATAAGGACGTCTTCTCTGCAGGAGACCTCGACCTGGGTTGTACAGACTTGGTACAGCATCACATCGACACTGGGGATCACCGCCCGATCAAGCACCGCCTCGGAAGATAGCGACAGCTCGTCGTCAAGAAATGGAGAAAGCAGTAGTGGACCTAATTCACCAAGGTCTGGTCGTAAGGTTCAGCAGTCCGAGGGCGTCAGGAGTCGTCCTAGTGAGGAAGAAGGGTGGTTCAATGTGGTGCTGTGTGGACTACCGAGCCCTCAATGACGTGATGGTGAAGGACTTCTACCCCTTGCCAAGAATCGATGACACACTTGATGTTCTGACAGGCGCCAAGTGGTTCTCAACACTCGACATGAAATTTGGGTATCATCAGGTGAAGATGGCTGAAGAAGACAAAGAAAAGACAGCATTTTCATATGGGCAAGGGCTATGGAAGTTCAAAGATATGCCATTTGGCCTGTGCAATGCACCAGCTACCTTCGAACGCCTCATGGAAATGGTTCTGGAAGGCTTGCTCTGGAAGACTACCCTCATATACCTGGACGATTTGATTGTCTTTGGCAAAACTTTCGAGCAGGAACTGGGGAGGCTATCGGAAGTGTTTCACCAGTTCCGGGATGCACACCTTAACCTGAGCCCAAAGAAATGTTACTTTTTTCCAGAAGGAAGTTCAATATCTGGGACATATAGTAAGTGAGGACGGAGTACGCAGAGACCCAGAGAAGGTGGCGGTGGTGAGAAACTGGTCAGTGCCAACTTGTATAAGAGAGCTGTGTAGTTTCCTTGGCCTTTGTACCTACTCCCGTCGATTTGTGAAGAACTTCGCCATGGTCGCAGCACCATTGAACAAGCTGACTTAGAAGAGGCAGAAGTTTGTGTGGACTACTGAGAGTCAAGGCTCCTTCGACCAGCTAAAGGATGCCTTGGCTAGCTCTCCTGTGCTCCCGTCTCTGGACCAAACTCAACCATTCATCTTGGTCGGTGGGGTGCTGTCCCAGAAGAAGGATGACATCGAATACGTAGTTAAGCTCTCCAGAGAGAAATTATTGTGTGGCCAGAAGAGAATTCTTGGCTGTGGTAAAGTGCTTAGACTTTTCCATCTCTACCTGTATGGATCTAGCTTCACCATCCGAACTGACCATGCAGCATGGAAGTGGCATAAAATTCTGAAGATCCAAAAGGACAACTAGAACGGTGAATCGGGAAGCTGGATTAGCACAATTATATCATCCAGTACATGCCTGGGCAGATACATTGGAATGCTGACAGTCTGAGCCAACGATCGTGTGATTCCGATTGTAAGCAGTGTTCCAGGAGAGAGGCATTTCCCAAGAAGTGTAGTCACACTAAGGTGGAGGAGGATCCAGCCGTTGTTGGGGAAGGCCTTGAGAAGCTGCAGCTGGAAGATCAAGACCTACGACCAATGGTCGAGTGGATGAACCAGAGCTCAGTGTGGCCAGCATGAGAGATGATCTCTGGAGCAAGTCCTACGACTAAAAGACTACTGGGCACAGTGGAATGCTCTTCTGCTGCAGGATGGTCTGCTGCAGCGCCAGTGGGTGACTACAGATGGCCTCAACAGGAACTGGCAGACAGTACTTCCCCGAAAGATGATGTCAGAGATCTTCAGGGAGATGCACAACAATCTAACCAGTGGACATCTGGGAGAGAAGAAGACCCCGAGTTTCCTACGGCAAAGGTTTTACTGGGTTGGCATGATGCAGGTCATGGAATGTCTGCTGCGCCAAGAAGGGACCAAAGCTACACACCATGCCCCACTTCAGTTATACCATGCAGGTGCACAGTGGATATTGCAGGACCTCTGCCACTCACTGCAGATGGGAATAGGTACAGTCGGAAACCATAATCTCTAGCCCACCTGGGTTGGTGCTGAAGGTTAGCACAGCGTCCTTTCTGGACGGGAGCCCACTCTAACTATCACGAGGCAACAGACGCACGAACACACACAGTCCTTATGAACCATACGAAGCTTCGCTCTGAGTGTATCATATTTTTAATCAACTTGCTGTATATAATGCTAAGCAGTCATAGTACGGCTATATAGATGACATTATGTATAAGTATTGTATATAGCATTTTATACTCTGCATTATCTTCATTATATATGAACACGAAGAAAAATTACCATAGGTTGTAGTTACGAAATTATGAATGGAAATAAACACTTCCAAACCACCCAGTGAATCCACACAACGTTTACATCGCTTGTGTGTGTGTGTGTGTGTAGCGTCAGGCGTCATCCATGGTAATGAAGGTTAATATATAATTAGTTCACATCCGAGACAGTTCAGATATAAGTTGGTCTGAGCATAGTGCCAGACCACGATGCTTCCACCACACCCCATCTATATCTTTTATTTTCCCATCATTCGCGTAACTAAATGAATAATCGTGTTTAATTTAATTACATATTTCAAAACCTTAAATTACATGTGGATCAGTCACTCCTCATTTGACACACTTATAGTGTAATACTTTGACCATCCGTCCTGGGCACATGGAGGCCCAGGGTAACTCTCAAAGGGCAACATATGCACGAACACACAAGTTATGATATGAACCCTTCCAGGCTTTACTATCATTATCATGTTATGTTCATCGTGCTCTGTATCTTAGTAACTCGTCATAGTATCAATACATGGAGGAAAATTTTTATTAATATACTGTAATATTGCAAACCGTGAAAAATCCCGTTTAGCCATTGGACGTGAGGGAAAGCACCACACAGTGGAGTTACGAAATGAAGAACAAAAGCACATAGGAATGACCGACCTGACGTCGTGTGTAGGGAGGCCTGCCGTATTAGTGTGGACACGGTTGCTCAAACGTATAATTCATCCTTGCATTTGTTAAGAAGAGTTAAATATATATATATATATATATATATATATATATATATATATATATATATATATATATATATATATACAATCAACACCTCAACCCGCCAGGATTCGAACCCACGGCCCACAAGCCCATGACTGTGACCGGGGAACGCTAACCGCTGGACCACCAGGATACAAAAGCAGTCCTAGACTTTGTTATATTTCACACAAAGCCTGTTCAACGAGCTTAAGGCGCCGTGAACCTCTAATGGGGACTACCCGTATCAGGTAGGTGGTCAGAGTAACGTTTTACCAAATTCGGCTTCGAAACACGAGGATCCATATATATTTCATTAGCCCAATAAGGCACGCGGACTTCTACATACAATCAACACCTCAACCCGCCGTGGGCCGTGGGTTCGAATCCTGGCGGGTTGAGGTGTTGATTGTATGTAGAAGTCCGCGTGCCTTATTGGGCTAATGAAATATATATATATATATATGTGTGTAACCGATCGGAATTTACTGGACTTTAATTTCTCACTTGACTTGGGGTTTATTAAAGATTGTTAGATGGTAATTGCAGTGGAAGCGCCCCTTTGAGAAAAATCCTGAACCGGCACAAGAACACTTAAATCTACTAAACAAAATGACTTGTCCGCGACCCGTGGAAGGATAGCGTCTGTGACTGGGATGAATGAGACACACTGTAAAATTTACACTTATATTCCCTCCAACACTACAAACACAATTAAATAATGGTACACCAATATGCCCACCTCTTAACTTGAACTTAAAACACTACTCTGGGGAATAAAAGTTATACATGATATTGAAATTATTAGAAACTCAGGCAACAATAAATTTAAAGTATTAAGAAATGTTGCTTGCACACATGAAACAGGCCTTAAGGGCTTTCAACAAAATTATATCACCCCAAAAGATGCACACTTCCTAACCTAACTTAACCACTACTCTGAGGAACAAAGGTTATACCTGAGATCGGAATTATGAAGAAAAATTAGATTCATTAAAAGAATTAAATCACAGTATCACTCTGGTTCCACTTAGTGACACAAACATTCAAAAAACAATACTATCAAAATTATTTAAGAAATATTAATCAACACACGTCAAGATAATATCAGTAACTGAAAAATGGTATTAACTACACACAAATATATTGTCACTATTATTGGGATGTTACTGGGTCCACCAATACTTGTGAACCATGCTCCACCCAACTCAACATACACCCGTAATAAGGGAGATAAAATGTTTCTCTAAGTATCCCCTAGACTTCTGGTCTCAGTGTGTGATCATTAATTTACTCAGATTGCCTCAGTGTACTCTCAGTGCGTCCATGGGCGGGAAGAGAGAACGCCCGCAGGTGACTATGGCCAGTAGGTAATACTTCTAGCTGACCGAGGGCACGTGGTGTTATGCACCCACGTGGTAAGAACTGATCACCCAATGCTGATGCTGGTCCCGTGTCGTTTTAGTTGTCGGGAACACTCGTCCACTCAAGAGATCCTTTGCTACCCAGCTAACCAGTGACAAGCCTACACTGATCGTTCCAACGGCGACAATCGCCAATCCTCAATCATCACGGCAGTCTCAAACGGCAGTCAATCTCTCTCAGTCAATTTCTGGCAGTCAAACTCGCGGTCAAGTGGGTTCTGACGGAAACCCTGAAATGAACTCACTGTTAGCTCTTGTTAACTTTATCACTGCTCTATCTAAACCCTGTCAGAGATCGAATGAGACTTACTTGTTATACTGCAATAGTGCAACACAGGTGACTAGGCCACGTGACTATTTCTGTGACGGCCGCGCAGGGACGTCTTGCTGGACCAAATGCCTCCAAGTGACTCAGGACCAGCCAGCGTCGCGTCTCTCCAAGGCGCTAGCTTAGGCCTACGTGACATATTTTCCGCCTAACTAATAACTCCTTGGGACACCCGTAACATTATTCAGACAGATAAACGATCTATAATAATTCAAAATTCAATAATAGTCCCTTAACTTCATGAATCGCATCATTATTAATTCGGCAAATTACATTTAATATCATATAGGCCTAGTTCCACAACCTCTCGCTATGTGCTGGGAGCGCTCTCTTCCCTCAGACGACCTTGAAAACTCAGTATCGCCAATGGCGCGGCGTTTGAAATCACACTGAAAAAAAAAAAATATTAATATATATATATATATATATATATATATATATATATATATATATATATATATATATATATATATATATATATATATATATATATATATATATATATATATATATATATATATATATATAAAATTTCCCTCACCCCACCAAACTAGTTAGAATAGCATAACCAAACTGCCTCGCAAGGACCAATAGGTCTGTATATAATGTGTGTGCACGCGCTAAAATTACCTAGTATATTATACTAATGTCTCATTGTCTATGGGTTTTCTACAGTTTGGCTGTGAGTTTTCTATTTTGTCTATCTGCCAGTTCAACAGGACTAAGAGCCATCCTCCCAGCAGCTCATCCTGTATCATCACACCTGTGACTAGTGAGTAGAACGGATTCCCTAAATATACAGGCTGTTTCATAAATACCATTCATTACATAAGGGGGTGTTCCTGAAACATGAGAACATAATATAAATGATAATGCCTCGTACTGAGAACATGTGACAGACGTAATGAGGGGAAACAAGCATTAGCTGACGAATTATGGGTTACCCACTGCAAAGGCCTGGGACTTAGGGATAGAAATCCCTTACCAGCCTAATCAGGATCTTATAAAAGGAAAGTCAAGGACCATGGTTTTCCGAGGAATAACAAACAATCGTTCGAGATTGACATCTATTTACTATAAAAATATAACACAAACTCTGACACCACTCAACAAACATGAAATAACAATTACGGGAGTAAACAAATTAATGCACTCAACAGTTAATGGAGTCAAACAATTAATGGAATCAAACAATTAATGGAATCAAACAATTAATGGAAGTCCACAACTGATGGAATCAAACAATTAATGGGAGTCAGCAATTAATGGAATCAAACAATTAAATTGAATCAAACAAACAAGAGAATCAAAAAATTAACCGATAATTTCTACGGCAGTGGCCCTGGGAAAGGTCCATTCAGCTCCTCATCTCGAGCGACAGGAGCCGATGTCTTGATACAGCAGACGAAACACCGGGGCACAGACGGTGGAGATGAGCTGGCGGTCGTGGCAGCTGCGGTAGTGGTAGGTGTCCAGAGATTGACAGTCGATAGGTGAAGGTCTGGGGACACAGCCCACAAGCATTTGATGAGAACACCACCAGAATTTGGAAGAGCAGCGGGGGCGGTGTGTCTGGTTTGAAATCTGGGTAATGTCCATCCGTGTCACGAGTAGCAGCGACGTTCTCACCTCAGTCGAACCCCGCAAGTGGGGGTCGCGCCAGCAAACGTGCGAGAGAGCAGCGGTAAAGAGCATTAAGATCGTTACCGCCCTTACACCCACCAATGGCCCCATTAATAAAATTTTGTGGATATGTGACATGTGATAATACTATCTGAGACTGGACACGTTATTTAACAATCATCATGTTGCCTATTCCACTGATAATGACTGTTAGATCAATAAGACTGTAAAGTAACAGTTTGACAACACTACGTCATGTTTCGCTGTCATCGTTCACCTGCATAATGATGGTTACTCCATATCCTATAATATGTTGAGTTTTCATTAATGAATGTATACTAAAGGCTCCATGCACTAATGCCTTATCTTTTTATTTTCACAGTCATGGAGGTTCAGCCATAACGTCATGTGAGGCCACCTCGGACGAGAGCTAATCGACCTGAGGTGATAAAGAGTCGCAGCAGGATTATTGGATATCACAAGGCAGGGGAGGGGATACGGGAGATTAGTTGCTTTCTTGGTATCTCCAGGGATACAGTTAGGCTTTGGGCGAGAAGATATGAGGAGGAGGGTCACGTGCTCACCAGGCCCCGACTAGGAAGACCAAGAGTCACCACACCAGCAGCAGATCAACAGATTCAAAGGGCAGCAGAGCGAGCACCACTCTCAACTGCCGTGCGTATAACGAGGGAAACAGGAGTTCAGTGTCACCTGATAAATACCAGGAGGCGAATACGGGAGACTGGCCGACAATGTTTAATCCCAGCACGTAAGGAAACCGTAACAGAGGTACACAGAGAAGCACGTAAAAGGTTTGCTGAGGCGAATGCGGATGTGGGAGTCGATTTTTGGAGGTCCGTCATTTTCACCGATGAAAAATGTTTCTCATCTGTCGCAGCAGTCGGTCGCCAGTGGTGGCGATTACGTAATACAAGATATGCTCGAAAACATATCCATGAGACATCGACAAGCGGTCGTGTGACAACCTCCATGCATGGATGGATGTGGTGGGGAGGTGTTGGTGAACTGACCAGTATACAAATATTCTAAAGACATCCTTTCTACCATCGGTGCAAGCATATGCCATCCCAGACCCACAGCTTATATGTATGATGCAATACCGCAGTCCAATACATATAAGTTGGGCAGTCAAGCGTTGGTTTGAGGCGCACCCGCAGATTATTCTATTGGACTGGCCCCCTAAAGGAGCCGATTGTAATCCAATAGAAAATCTATGGGCGCATATGGTTGTTGAATGGGATGTTGAGGAGAAAACGAGGGAGGCAGTGAGGAGACACGCACATAATGTGCGGGAGAGAATAAGGAGGAGGCCGAACATCTGCAGCAATGTGGTAGATTCCATGCCCACCAGATAGCATGAAGTTATAGCAGCAGATGGAGGTTGGACACGGTATTAACCTATGAGCACGAGGTGTCTCAGTGGTAGTAGCCTTGCCTCGGGATCCTGTGGTCAAGAATTAAATCTCCGCCCACGACGGTGCCTTGTTGGGGGTGGCGGGGGAGTTAGCTCTCTGGTGTAACCTCGTTGGGGCCACATAAACTTCGTTTCCTAACTCTCGGGAACATTCGACATGCGCACCGTGAAACGTCAACAAATGCTGTGAGTGAGCTCTGCCTACAATTCCCAATTCTGATGAATTTAGTGAGACGACTACCTTCAGTCTGTTTAGAGAACTAAAGTGGAGCCCAGTTGTAAGCACAGTGTCGCTTGTGAAATTTATAGTTGTTGGACTTAGACAATATTTTAGATAAAATATCTGGACTTCCTGCCTGGACCATCTGGTCGGTTATTTTCGTATCTGCGCATGCGCAGTGCGAAGAGCGTGACGTTGAATGACGTGGTAGTGACGTCGTTGCCTCTCCATCTCGCCTGTGACCGAACACAAGCATTGCACAATGCCTGGGGAGAGTGGTGGGCACAAACCTATGAAGGCTTTGGCTAAAGTAGAAAAGATTGCCCTACTGAACAACTTAGAAGACGACCTGAGGCTTTCAAGTAGTGAATCAGAAGCAGACAATCTGCGGCCAACAACAATAGCAGTGATATACAATTTTCAAGAAGTGATTAGTAAGAAAGAAAAGAAGAGGAGGCGAGAGGAGGCGAAGAAAAGTGAAGGAAGTGACAGTGATGAGATCATGAGTGGTAGGAAGAAAAGGACGACACACACAGAAGGAAGCAGAAAGAATTCAACTGGGAATAAAACACAGCAGGTGTTGACTGAATCCAACACCCTTCAAGAGTCAGACCCCAGTGATTATGACAGTGACGGTAATGTTTCTATGGGAAACACTAGCCACAGTGGAAACAGCAATGCCATGGACCCTATCACCCTGCCCTCTGCCAAACAAACAAGTAAGCTGAATCTCCACTTTCCTAAGGACTCATTAAAATCTGTCGAGGATCGGTTTAATTGGATGATGAAGTACTGCAGACAGCATGGTCCCAACATTCAATTCCGACAGGGTAAGAACCGGAACTTTATCAAGTGTCAGACTCCTGAAGTCTATAAAACCCTTAGTACTGTTGGCTTTGACGGGGTTGTCCTAGTGCCCCTCCAGCAGACGCTGATGAATGTTGCCACATCCTAGTGAAACGATTTCCCCTATACGCTGACATCGAAGATGCACGTGACTTTAATTCTAATATACTCAGTATACGTCGACATTACCGGGGACACACTCCACAAGCTGCTGTTATTGTCAAGTGGAAGGGAAGGGTATGTCCAACCACTGTGGAAGCCCATCCAATCCTTCCACCACTTTATGCAGAGCCCTATCATCCTGGGCCTGCATTTTGTGTTATCTGCTCTCATTGGGGTCACACCTTCACTGCCTGCTGCCGACGTGATCGTCCTAGATGTCGCTTCTGCTCACGTAACCACAACTCCGCCGCCTGTGCCCAGAAAATCAAAGACCACCTTAATAGGGGTGGTGTGGGCTATGTAGTTGAGCCCAGGTGCTGTAACTGTGGCGGCCGGCACAATGCTGACTCACGGCAATGCCCCAGTCGCCCTTCTGTCCCAGGGGAGAGGCCTCCCCAAGGACTGCGTCTACCACAACGCCCCCCTCAGTCTTCTGGATCACCTGCCCCTACCTGGCTTCACCAGGCTGCACCACAACAGCACCTACCATTTCCTAACTCAACCACTACTGAGCCTCCTCCCCGACTCTACTCTGACGCTATCAAGCCTCGTGTTCCCACCAGTGCCCCCCCACAACCCCGTCTCTACCCTGACGCTGTCAAGCCTTGTGCCGCCACCAGTGCACCCCCACAACCCCGTCTCTACCCTGACGCTGTCAAGCCTTGTGCCGCCACCAGTGCCCCCCCACAACCCGTCTCCAGTGACATGACACAGATCATGTCCCTCTTCCAAGAATTTACCAGTCATGTTGAGAAACTCTTGGTTACACTCTGTACCGCCATTTCCGACCTACACCGCCAACTCCTGCCCTTTGCTGCCACCCAGTCACTCCCCTCTTTTGGTTTGACACAAGCTGGTAGTCCCCCTGTGAGCCCCCCCTGCTCACAGGTTGTGTGTACTGGGGCCCCCGAGCCAAGCCCTGCCTCATCTTTACGTCACGTGGTGCCTCAACCTGTCTACCCACCTCAAGCATCGCCTGCTCCTGTGTCTGTGCTGTCTCCACCAGGGCTACCTGTTGGACCTGAGGACTCCACCCCCGGCTACCCATACTCCACCGACATGCCGGCACCTAAGGCCCATCCGTCTACGTCAGGGGTAATCAGTCTAATACACCACAATGGATAGCAACGCTACAGGACTGCAGGTACTCACCTGGAACATAAACGGCTTGCAAAGCAAGTTTGGTGCCCTCAAAACCTACGTCTACACTGAAGACGTCGACGTGCTGTGCCTCCAAGAAACGCGGTGTGCTGCTGGTACCTATGTGCTCAGTGGCTATACATGTGTTGAGAGCTCATCCACTCCTGTTCCCCGCATCGACGGACTACCACGAAGCCATGCACGTGGACTACGGATCTACGTCAAGAAGGATGTCCCCTACCAACCTCTCGACGTCCCCCTTGATGACGACACCACCGACGCACATGCCATCACAATCACACTAAAAGGTATGTCCCTCAATATTGTCAACGTCTATGTGCCTCCCTCCACCCCTACTGTACCTGTCCTACCACACCATATCACCTCCACCCCCACCCTCCTTGTGGGGGACCTCAATGCCCGTCACCCTAGTCTCGGCTCCCAGGGGCCCCACTCAAACTCCCGGGGTAACTCCTGGCTCTCCTACCTACAATCCACCGATGACCCTGTACGTCTTCTCTGCCTTCCATCACCCACCCACATCGGGGGAGGGAAACTTGACTACATAGCTCTCTACTCTGACCCTCACCGCCCACACTCCACCCGCATCCTCCACTCCCCCCACAGTGACCATTTCCCTATCCACACTACCCTCCAGTATGTGAGAATACCCGTTCCACCCAAGGGCCCTAGGCTCAGGCTACCCCCTGCCAACATACCTGCCTTCATCACTTCCATTGCTGAATGGTTTCAGGGTTACACTGTCACCACCGCAGACCAACTCTACCTTGATCTGTCCAAACAATGCACTGACCTCCTCCGCCCTGTCCCAAAACACCGCCGCCCTAACCGCCAGCCCAGGAGTCAGTGGAACGTTAACCGTGACCCTCATGTTAAGTCTATCCGAGTATGGCACCGAATAGCAGTCGACCAGTGGAAGAAATCTCCCAGCTCCCCTGACTCTCTATGCTTCCTGATGCGCACAAATAAAGAGCTCCAATCTGCCATCACTCTCGCACGAGAGAAGCAGTGGTTTGATTTTGCTTCTTCTATTGACCAGTCTACATCTATAGGTGATATATGGCGCACCATTAACCGTGCCCGGGGCACCAACGCCAGACCCGCGCTCCACCCCAGACCAGCTGCCCGAGCTGAGGCGCTCTCCCAGACGTGGCAGGAGGCCGCCTCCATTGATGCACTACCACCCTCTGTACGAGACCTCACCCTCGCACTGCAACCACAACGCCGACAGCGCATCTTCGAGAACCAAGACCTATTTGCAGACACTGACGTGCCTTTCACACAGTGTGAACTACTAAATGCTGTTAAGCGTGGTCGGTCCACCGCCCCAGGCGATGACGGCGTCACATATGATGTGTTAAATGCCCTTATTGCCACCCCTGGTAACCCCCTCCTCTGTCTATTTAACCTCTCTTTAGATACTGGTCAGCTCCCTCACTCATGGAAGACTGCCACCACCATCCCAGTCCCTAAACCAGGCAGACAAGATGAATATCGTCCAATATCCCTCATCTCCTGCTTCTCAAAGATGATGGAGCGCATGATACTCCACCGCCTCCACTGGAAAATTGAAGCCCACCTGCACCCTGATCTCTATGGTTTTCGCCCCGGAAAGAGTGCTGCTCACTGCATCGCTCACTACATGGCAAACACCTCCGCCAAAACCTCCCTCTTCGTCGACTTCAAGGGTGCTTTTGATAAGGCCAACAGTGAAGTGATCCTTGAGGGCCTCACTCACATGGATGTGAAGGGCAAACTCCTCACGTGGATTGCTGACTACCTCTCCCATCGACAGGCCCGTGTCCGTTTTCAGGGCCACTACTCTAAGATCAGGGACCTTGATCTTGGCACGCCTCAGGAAGGTGTACTCAGCCCTACACTCTTCAATGTTCTCATGAACTCCATCTGCCGTCTCAACGTCATCTTTGCTGAGCGAGCCCTAGACGGTCACATCATAAGCTACGCTGATGATATCCTCCAAATTACTACAGTGCAACATGAACAACCTATACTCTCCACGTTCGCCCGGACCTGTCAAACACTCGGGCGAGTCATCTCACACACTAAAACCAAGTTCATCTCACGCTTCCGGCGTCAGACACCACTGACTCTGCAAGGACAAGACATCGATCAAGTACGCACCTACAGGTACCTTGGTCTACCTGTGCGAGCCACTACCGGAGCCACGACCTCCGCTGTCGCCGCCCACGTCATCTCCCAGTGCCGCCAATGAACGAGGCCCCTCCAGTCCCTCACTCACGGCCTCAAAGGAGCCTCTGTCAGGGTCCTACGTCTCATGTACATTGCCATCGTCAGAGCTGTCATAGATTATGCCTCTCCTGTCCTTGTAGTTGCCTCCCAGCGCGAGAAACAAAGCATAGAGAAAATCCAAAACAGAGACTCATCCTCGGCTGCCCTATGACCACCAGAATAGAAGTCATGCAGCGCGAACTAATCCTGCTTCCCGTCTGCGATCGAATTACTGCTCTCAATGCCATCCTTGGTGTTAAACTTCTTCGCAGTGAGCAACCGACTCTCCTGTCGCGCTCACTGAACTCACATCTTAACACCCTCCTGCGCCGGCCTGTCCCCATTACTTTCCCCCCTCCCTCTCAACTCTGGCCCGTCCACACTGCTGCTGACATCCTGCGTTATCACCTCTACACCCCCTCGACCTCTCTCCCTCCCGAGTACACTCATCCGCCTCTACCGCCGTGGACCTCCCCGTGTGTTGATGTTGTCGTCCACACCTTCCCTGGTCGTAAATCCACCCAACTGAGGTATATGCTCAAACTTAACTGCCTTGAGCAGATTAATGATGTCGCTTCCTCTCTAAAGACCTTCCACCCTCCTATCCTCGTCTACTGTGATGGGTCTGTTACCACGCTGGGCAGCGCTGGGGCAGCTGTGTGGATTCCTGAGCGCCAGGCCTGCAGGAAAATCAGGGTCCACGACTGGGCCTCCTCCACTGATGCTGAAAGCATAGCCATCCTCGCTGGCATTCATGAGGGGGCGACCTATGCTCGCACTGAACGCCGGAACCTCCTTATAATCAGTGACAGCACTTCTGCGCTAGCGAGGCTCAAATTACCCTCCCCCTCCTCCCCTGCCGCCCAACACACCCTAGCCGCCGTTGCCGGGCTAGAACAAACTGATGACATCCGTGTCAAGTTTCTTTGGATCCCGTCACATATAGGAATAACTGCCTGTGACACTGTGGATCGGCTTGCCAAAGAAGCTACACAAGAAGAAGATACTGAAGCCACTCTCGCCCTCTCCCTGAATTATCTCAAATCTCGCATACACGCCACACAACGAGAGGCATTCAACGAAAATTGGACACACCTGAAACAACGGGGTAGCGTCACACTATGCCACTATGACGCTGTAACCGGTGACGACAACCTCCACTACAACGAATATTAATCCCTGACTCGATCTCAACAGCTTATATACATGAGACTGCGCCTAGGGTACAGGTACCTATGGGAGTACATTGGCAACCCTGAGCCTCACCGCACTGTTTGTAAACTTTGTGGCCAACCCGACTCTCACACCCTCTCTCACTACATTCTCACTTGCCCTAAGACCTCCTCCTACAGGTCCCCAGCCGTTACCAACACATCTTCCCTCCCAGACCAGATATCCCTCCTCCTAGTCACAGGCCTGGCATTTGACATTATTAGGGACCTGCCACTCTTTGCCATAAACAGATAAAATGTACCGGGAACTTTCCCCCCACACACTCATCATTCTCTCACTTTATGTAACTTGACAGAACCTATGACCCTTCAGGCTTTTACGCCCTTAATGTACGAGTCATAAAGGCAAGTATGAACTTTTCATACTTCCCTGTTGGGCGCTGTAAACGCTTCTGCGCTTCACCTTGCACAGGATGTAAGGGGGTGCCCAATAAACTAGCCCCCTCGAGGGCAAATCTGAATCTGAACTCTCGGGAATTTGTCCAGGTATTTTACTATGTGGTTTTACGTCACTTCACATAAATATGCTTACAAAATCTATGCATTAATATGCATAACTCTTAGGAATCTGTCCAGACATTAAATATATGTTATATACTACAATAATTACATAGATATGTTTACAATGTTTATGCATAATAAATGTGAAAAATATTTTTGGGGTTTCAATTAACCAATAGGCATGCCTACAAAACAATCTTGATGCTCTATGTGCATATATGTATTTAATAACGAGTAACTGATCCACATTATTTAGGTAAATAAAGAAATGAAAAGCAAGCACTTAGCCATATGGACATAGTTACAAGGAAGAAGGGAAATTAGGATGAACCATGGTTTTGATGGAAACAATGTGCTCTGGGACGATGCTCACAATGACGTATGGGAGAAACCTCTTTATGAAAAAATCTTACTTACTAAGGATGAAGCTTAATGTTACAGAACACACACACACACACACACACACACACACACACACACACACACACACACAGTGTAACTTTGTGTGACGCATTGTCTGACTTGGGGTGGCTTTGAGCGAACCATACACTTGATATTACGATTTATGTATCCTTCCTGTCCATGATTTACAACAATAACTGTAGGGTAAAAGTTACAATATTATACTAATAACACTGTCATGTATTGATACTATGACGAGTTACTAAGACACAGAGCACGATGAACATAACATGATAATGATAGTGAAGCCTGGAAGGGTTCATATCATAACTTTTGTATTCGTGCATATGTTGCCCCGTGAGAGTTACCGTGGGCCTCCATGTGCCCAGGTGGGATGGTCAAAGTATTACACTATAAGTGTGTCAAATGAGTGACTGATCCACATGTAATTTAAGGTTTTTGAAATATGTAGTTAAATGAAACACGATTTTTTCATATAGTTACGCAAATGAAGGGAAAATAAAAGATATAGATGGGGTGTGGTGGAATCATCGTGGTCTGGCACTATGCTCAGACCATATTATATCTGAACTGTCTCGGATGTGAACTAATTATATATGAACCTTCATTACTAAGGATGACGCTTGATGCTACACACACACACACACACACACAAGCGGTGTAAACGTTGTGTGGATTCACTGGGTGGTTTGGAAGTGTTTATTTCCATTCATAATTTCGTAACTACAACCTATGGTAATTTTTCTTTGTGTTCATTCACAATGAAGATAATGCTGAGTATAAATGCCATATACAATACTTTTACATAATGTTATCTATACAGCCGCACTATGACTGCTTAGCATTATATACAGCATGATGATTAAAAATATGATACACTCAGAGCGAAGCTTCGTATGGTTCATAAGGACTGTTTGTGTTCGTGCGTATGTTGCCTCATGATAGTTAGAGTGGGCCCCCGTCCAGAAAGTAAGCTGTACTAACCTCCAGCACTGACCCAGGAGGGCTAGAGATTATGGTTCCGACTGTACATCTGTGTGGCCATGAATTACTTCAGTAAGTGGCCAGAAGCGTCTGCCATCCCAAATCAGGAAGCCACGGTTGTAGCCAGGCTGCTGGTGGTACCGGTTACAAGGACGGTGATAAGGTATGGCTGTTTAACCTTCTGTGGAAGAAGGGTCAGTCACCGAAGCTTCAGAGTCCATGGGAAGGACCATAAACTGTAGTGGAACGCCTTTCAGATGTGACCTACCGTAATAGGGGAAGAAGGAAGGCTGAGTCGAAGGTAGTCCACGTTAATCGTCTGTGGCAGTATCAGGGGCCTGGGCAGTACACCTGGGAAGACTCTGAGGAGCAGTCACTTACCACCGACGAGGAACAGAACGGAGACCCTGGAAGAACTCAGTACCGTACCGATCCAGGGAACCCGAATATGGAGCAAGAAGAGAGGCACTGTTCACTCTTAGCGGAACTGGACGTGACAGGAGAGGGGGACCGATCTAAGGATGTGACTTAGGTTGCTGCGCCAAGAGAGGACTCTGAAGTCATCTCAGTACGTCGGAGGCAGCAGTGGAAGAAGAGGAGACCTACCAAGTTTCAGGATTATCACGAATATAGTGAATGAGTGTGTCGGGACGACACAAGGATTAGGGAGGGGGGTAGTGTTATGCTGAGGCATAATTTCGTATTATAGTTTTGTAAACTAGGTGTTTTGAAAGTTTTCTGTCCCATGCAGCAGTTATTTTGGCAAATGTAGTGAAATTTTGGTGTATATAGTAATGTATTAATTTTGCAAGAATATTCTAGCATGTATTGCACCATTTTTGTTCTCATTTACTTATTATTGTAAGCCTCGATCAGAGTAGAACGTTCTAGAATCTCCCAGGCGTCTCTGGATGATTCTAGGAAGTTCGAGAACCGTCTGACAAGGCGTATATAAGCGGGAGCGGTCTGTCCAAGGGAGTTAGCAAATCTCCTCTGTTCATAGTGTAAAGAATAAGACTAGCAGAACAACTGAAGACAATTGTTGTGCAACTATTGTTGATTTTTTTTTATTAATATAAAGTGAGAAGACTAAGGAAGTGTAAACTGGTAGTGTGCTGACTATATATTCGAAGTGTGGAGTAAGCTGTGAAGACATTACCCTGTTAACAGAGTTATGAAGAATTATATTTTATTAAAGAATACTACAGTGCACAAGTGTGTTTCTTTGACCTGGTGGAAATCTACCTGCCTATTGTTTGTGTGTACACTGATACCGATCGTCGGGAAATTACAGGAGACAGGCGGGACAGCCAGTGATAATTCGACAACTCTTGTGAGATATCTCCTGCTTCTGTACATACGACCCTAGCCTCTGGTAACCAGTGGTGGAAGCAGGGTAAGAGGTGAAGGAGAAGGGTCATAACATTATTTTACGTCTCGACATGGGAAATACCCCGTTTTTGTAGGTCTTCTTGCCAATAGGTGAAACACGTGCATATATGGTTCTCAGTGAGCATTACCACCACAGCATGAGAAATACAGCTGGATTATCTCTTTATGTACAGGTGTGAAAAATGGCAACATGGATGTTTTAAGCCATATTGATGAGAAGAGGGACAGAGCGTGCTGGATTTTTTTTATAAACATTGCATGGCTGCGTATGGTACTACACAGTGGGGTCGGGTGTCTATGCACAAAAAAACTTTTATACAGACGCTTTTGATAGTAAAGATGCCTATATTAAAGGGAAAATGGGAAGAAAACCCGACTTATAAGAGATGTATCCCATAGGGCAAATTCACGGGTCATAGTCTTATTCTTAATCTTATTACACAAAAACAGTGCATATAAGTTATTTAATTATTTTGATGACGTGTGGAAGGTACTGCATAAAAAAATTTAATACTTCTCTCTTTTGGGTTAGACCATTAAGGTAATGACTTGACGCTAAAATATTATTACTGCACTTCAAATACTCAGATATCTAAAAAACAAAGCAAAGTTTGGATTTAAACTACTGTAGTGCAATAATTATAAATTTTGAAATCCAATCCAGAAACAAAAATATGATCACGACAAAGACCATACGTCATCACGATAGTACCATACAATTATGCATTAAAAAAAAACTGTCGAGTAGCATTTCTTTCTGCGGATGAACACTCAAAATATCCTTTTGTAAATTGAGTTTGATTATAAAAAAAAAGACCACAATGTTTTGCAACGCATCCAGAATCTGCCACTTTAGTAACTAACAAGTACAGCGTGGAAAAAAATATACAGAGTTGCTGAGCATAATTATTAACTGCTGCTGTGCACTTTACACTTTCAAATAAAAACTGTCCTTTATTGCTAAGACCTTAGCAGTATCACACAGCAGGTCACTCGTTCATTCACTCTCAAGATGCCATTTACCAACAGTCAACAGCTAAGTTCCAGAGGCGATGGCTAAAGTTATGATACACTTCTGAATGGAACCATTACTAATACGTTAACTGCCGTGGGCTGTTAACAAAATATTTATACATGTTTCAGCAAAACGACTAAACTTGGAACAAATCACACCATAACTAAACTTCTGGGTAGATCAAGTGTAGTGAGAAGAAATTTTTTTCTTTGTGATATTACAACCGAGAAAAGTTTATTGTCATACAGCAGAGAACCTTTACTCAAACCCGACTTCCCAGTTGAAGTTGGAAAACTCGTGGTAAATGCTCATACCTTGTGAACCAACTTTGGTCATCTTTGTAGGCGACAAAACAGGAGGAAGATTAAACAGGGTTTATTGATATAGGATAAATTAATATTTCCAGTATGGGAGCTTTTGTTATGTGTTACACTGGCTACAAGCAACAGAATTTCTGAAGAAAAATGAGAAAAGTGAAGAACAATTTATTTTTTAGGCAAATATGCTTACTGATTATAAGAATCTATTAACGCTTGTTGATGTTTGTACAGCTTTGTCTGAATGCAAACAGACAGCAAAGAGCCCACGTCGCATATATTTTGAGATGTTGAATTATTTAACGAAGCAGTGCTTACATTTTACTCAGCATTTATTTTATAAAATACACAAAAATATTAGTTCCTCCAAGAATTGAAGAACTGTTATTATCATTCCATAAAAAAATCCAAGCAAACCAGTTCATGAGTCGGCATATTAAAATAAAGATTCATAAGTTCTTATGCACACAACTACAACACATAATTAATTCTCCTGCAGGAAATTTGACCTGCTTCCCTGGACACAACAGTAATAACTAACTGTGATGCACTCTCGTCCCGAGATCTTTCCAATATATTTTATTTAATTTCTGAAACAACGATACCAAAACACTTGGTCTAGGAGTCACAAGTGAAAGAGGTAAGCTAATGGACTGAATAAAAAAAAAAGGTAGGCAATATTCCGTGGATCCTAACAGTATCTGAATAGATTCTAGAATGATTTTCCAAATGCATTAACATATTTGAATAATTATGGTAATAAACTCTTGGATGATGTCTCGATAAGCTGCCATAGAGATGAACAACGATGCCATAGAGAAATCCGACTGCGAGAGAGATTTAGGAGTAATGATAAGTAGGAACCTTAAGCCAAGTAAACAATGTGTTTTTGCTCGTAACAAGGCTAATAAAGTACTTGGGTTCATACAAAGGAGTGTTAGTTACAAGACTAGCGAGGTCATCCTAAAACTGTATCTTGCTCTTGTGAGACCACACCTGGATTACGCAGTTCAGTTCTGGTCACCGTATTACAGAATGGATATAGAATCCTTGGAAAGAATTCAGAGGAGAATGACAAGACTAATCCCGGGCATTAGGAACCTTGAGTACAGAGACAGGTTAAAAGCATCTTAATTTGCACTCCTCGAGAGACGTAGAGCGAGGGGCGACCTGATAGAGGTGTATAAGTGGAAGACAGGGCTAAACAAAGGGGACATTACAAAGGTACTCAAATTATCCAACCAGGAGCGAACTCGTAACAATGGTTTTAAATTAGACAAATTTAGATTTAGGCGTGAAATAGGTAAACACTGGTTTGGAAACAGAGTAGTTGATGAATGGAACAAGTTACCAAATATCATCATCAACTCGAATTCGCTGAATTGCTTCAAACATAGGTTGGATGCTCATATGAGCAATAGGGGTTGGGTGTAAACGGAACTGCCCAGTATGGGCCAATAGGCCCGCTGCAGTTTCCTCCATTCTTATGTTCTTATGTTCTTATAATGTAACGAGGTTGAATTATTTTTACCTAAATTAAAACCAAAACTGAATTTTCGTTGTTCAAAATATATTTTACTATCTATATATATAAAGTTGTAGCCTCTGTCTGTCTGTTTGTTCACGAACTCCTCCTAGGGTTTTGGAGATAGACCCCCATAACCATATATATTATGAAACTACATTACCCAGGGTACTTGGATAAGTATATTTCATTTTGATCAAAGGGGGTCCCCGGGGGGCACAAACCCCCCACTGAAAATTTTTTTCCCTTCGATTTAAATGAAATTTAAACCATAGGTAAATGACCAGAAATGATGCATATTCACAAAATATTAGCAAATTTCAATAATATTAAGACACCCTAATGGGGGCTAAACTCCCCTATATTGAAAATTTTGGAAGCCCTTAACTTGAGTATTGGAACCTCTATTATCCCGGACTTTTTCTATTAATTAAACGTAAAATAACAACAAAAATTACCTCTCTTTTATAGAAAAATTTGGCAAATTTAGACATTTTATCTATGACAAAACATCACGAGAATTATGGCAAGAAAAATTATTAGTTAATGCCTCTACTTTTTTAACTTTTTCATTTATTTATTTTTTTCAGACATCCATTATGCCACGGAAAAGAAAGTCCACTTATGCAAATACTTCACATGCACAAAGGATGAGGCTTCGTCGTCAATCTGAAAGCTGTGATGCAAGGGAAGAACGACTGCCTTGGCAAAGACAGAGGCAAACAGTCTCGGCAAAATGAAACCTTGGGTGAGCATCAAGAAAGACAGGAGCAAGATAGATTTCGCCATATAGTTGCAAGAAGAAATGAGTCTGAAGAAGAGAGACGACAGCGTTTGATTGCTGATACATTTCGCCATATAGTTGCAAGAAGAAATGAGTCTGAAGAAGAGAGACAACAGCGTTTGATTGCTGATACATTTCGCCATATGGTTGCAAGAAGAAATGAGTCTGAAGAAGAGAGACGACAGCGTTTGATTGCTGATACATTTCGCCATATAGTTGCAAGAAGAAATGAGTCTGAAGAAGAGAGACGACAGCGTTTGATTGCTGATACATTTCGCCATATGGTTGCAAGAAGAAATGAGTCTGAAGAAGAGAGACAACAGCGTTTGATTGCTGATAGAAACAGGTATCAAAATTTAATACAACGTGAGATTCAAAATCTTAAACGTTCTGCATTACTGTATGACAAACATGACTCATGTAACAAGGCTGCAATTGGAGAAATGACCAAACTTTGTCAGTGTGGCGCTAAGAAATTTGCTGTGGAAATGGAAAGGTTACACTGGATCAATTTCCACCCCTGCCTCAGTTATTTGAAGAACTGTTCACTGGGGAAAGTCAATTCAGCAAACACTTTTTGTCAAGACTCAGGGAGTACAACTCTCTGTTTGCCATGACCAGCTTTGGTCACAAAGATGCATCTGTCCAAGGTTGGAATCCATCTGTAAGAATCCAAGGTCAAATTTACCATCAACTTGGGTCACTGATGCCTCCTGAAGATAGAAGAGCAAGATACATTCAAGTTTACTTTTTGGACACTTTGGTTAGGTTAGGTTAGGTTTGTAATTTGGGAAAATAAGCGTGCCCAGGGAGAACATGCTCGGCGTTTTAATGCACCAACAGGGGCTGAAGTTGCAATTTTAATGTCAAATGAGCCTACAGAAAATAGAGATATTGTTCTTCAGTTGAAACAAGGTGGATTGAGGAGAATTTCAGAGCTACATCGATCCTATGATCCTTTGATGAATCCATTATTTTTTCCATATGGAACAGACGGCTACCACATATATTTGCAAGGGAGAAATGGTCGGAAAGTCACACAGTTGCAGTTTTACTCTTTCCATATTATGTGCAGAGAAGGGAACTACCTCTTGCTTGGAAGGCGACTCTTCCAGCAATTCTTGCTGGATGCATACTGCAAAATAGAAACTGAAAGATTGAAGTTTTTGAGAAGAGAACAGCAAAGTCTCCGTGCTGAAAATTACTCAGATTTACGTGATAGTCTGCTTGCTGCTGATGGAGATCCAAATCAAGTTGGTCGTCGCATTGTGCTTCCAGCGACCTATACTGGTGGTCCTCGATACCTTCATGAAAAAAGATCAGATGCGATGGCCTTTGTGAGACACTACGGAAGAGCAGATTACCTTATCACTATGCCATGTAATCCACGTTGGCCCGAAATTGTTGACAATTTGGCTCCCGGACAAGAGAGTCATGATCGACCAGATATTGTTGCGAGAGTCTTCAGATTAAAAGTGAAAAAGATTATGGAACATATGAAGAAGGGAATATTTGGTACTTTACAAGCATGGCTGTACACCATTGAGTACCAGAAGAGAGGTTTACCCCATGCACACTTTCTTTTCTGGATAGCTCCAGAGCACAAAATCAAAGCCGAAGAATATGATTTGGCAATTTCTGCAGAAATCCCTAAAAAAGAGCAAGATAAAGAACGCCATGATCTGGTCATGAAACACATGATCCATGGCCCATGTGGTCCCCTAAATGAAGGATCCCCATGAATGGTCGACAGAAAATTTTCCGCGCAAGGCGCGGGTAATTCGGCTAGTACGATATAAAATCATGTAGTAGAAATAGTTTAGTTATCTCTCTGAAAGATGAAAGAGAATAGGACAGGAAAAAACGTGGGTAGTTTTTAGTATCTCACTTTGCAATCTGATGTTTAGAGAAATCTTTGAATGTCCAGGTTATCTTCGATTGTTAAATTATTATTATCTAAAGTATTGTATAGGGAAGTGTAGTGATTGATTAACATTTTAAAATGGGTGGTGAGTCATGGAAACTTTGTACGTTATTGTAATGCATATGTAATTTTCTCAGTAAATATGTAACGTTACATTTTAAATGCTAATTGCAAGATAGATGAATGATTGTAGATCATGATGGCATATCTCACTACATATAAATAAGATACCTTTATAAATTGTGAGATACTGATAGAAAATTTTTGTGGAAATTTGGAGTGAAGTATTGGGATGGACAGGACAGAGCCTGGATTCACTAACATATGTAAGTCAGTTAAGTCTCTGCTGGTGCTCTTAACTCTCTGCTAGTGCACTTAAGTCATGTGCCTTAGCTAAGACCATATGCACAAAGCAATTTAAGTGCAATAGTGTTGGGATCTTGGAAACTTAAGTCCATTCCTGAGTTGTCTTACAAAAGCAAAGCGGATTAATAGTTATCGACACAACCCGGACATTTGTGTGGAGTAAATATTGTCGACATATCTCAGTACAGTGGCGTTTTATTAGGCCATATTTCATGCTAATCATATATACAGGCTGATTCAGCAAAGAGTACATTAAATTGGAGGATGAAATCCTTGGATAATTCTAAACCACAATGTCTCGATGGTAAAATATAAAATTCTGCATAGATGTTGTATTAATGAGAGTGAATATGAAGTGAAACTCCCGTAGGTTTTTGTAATCATTTATTCACGGATCTCTACAGTGTGACCCTCTTTGTTACAACCTAAAGGAAACGGTCAAAGTTGTCCCCTTCTGCCTCAATGCAGGCCTGTACACGTCGTACCATTGATTGTCTGACGCATTCCAGAATGCCTGGACTATGTTTAATTTGCTTGGACCTGTCACAAACACGTGGGCATATGCAGAATCTGACATTTAAAATAGAGACATTGTGGTTTAGAATTATCCAAGGATTTCATCCTCCAATTTAATGTACTCTTTGCTGAATCACCCTGTATATATATATATATATATATATATATATATATATATATATATATATATATATATATATATATATATATGTGTGTACAACACCTCACCCCGCCAGGATTCGAACCCACGATCTTATAATTGTGACCGGGGAACGCTACCTCTGGGCCACCAGGACACTAAAAGCAGTCCTAGACTCTGTTATATTACACACAAAGCCTGTTCAATGAAGCTTATGGCGTCGTGAACCTCTAATGGGGACTACCTGTGCCACTTAGGTGATCAGAGCATCGTTTTACCAAATCCGGCTTCGAAACATGAGGATCCATATATATTTCATTAGCCCAATAAAGCACACGGACTTCTACATATAATCAACACCTCACCCCGCCAGCATTCAAACCCACGATTTTATAATTGTGACCGGGGAACTCTACCTCTGGGCGGGATGAGGTGTTGATTATATGTAGAAGTCCACTTGCTTTATTGGGCTAATGAATATATATATATATATATATATATATATATATATATATATATATATATATATATATATATATATATATATATATATATATATATATATATATATATATATATATATATATATATATATATATATATATATATATATATATATATATATATATATGAAAATAACAGTGGTATTGATGTTAGCTGCACGCCTTATAGACGTTGAAAACGGAGATTCAGTAATCACAATAACATACATAAAAAATGCAGATTTTATGATCCACTGGACGTGAGCGATGAGCATTTATTAAGATATTAGAGGTTTCCTCGGAAAGAAATCTTACGACTTTGTAATGAACTACACCCTGTAATAGGTCATGTAACCCGGAGATCTCATGCTATTCCAGAACACACCATAATGTTGGTTGCTTTAATTAGTCCTAACCTAACCTACCTTAGCCTAGCCTATCCTACCCTATCCTAATGTAACCTAACTCAAACGTAACTCATCCTAGCCTAACTTAACCTAACCTGCTCTACTCATTCTTAACCTAACCAAACCTATCTTACCTTACTCTTTCCTAATGCAACCCAACCCAGCCTACACCGTTCAGGAGGATCCTTACAGTATGAACCAGTAAAATGTGGCAGAATAGCCATTGATGCTGTTTATTCCACAATTACCGTTTCAAAAGACTGATTTCTCTTTTGGAAACACTTGAACATGAGGATGCAGGTGGTCCAGCAGTCAATAATATGGTGGAAGTGGACAACGTGTGAAGTTGCAACTACTCAAACGTCACTTTTGTTGATTCATTTGTCAGTATATTAATTTTCATATAAATGATTCTTGTGTACCTAAATTTGCCAATATATTGATCCCACGAAAATTACAGTACAGTAAAGTACAGTACAGTACAGTACAGTACAGTATTAAGTTTTTTGAACAGCATGTAAACTAATAAACTGAACAGTTTAGAAATTAGCTAGCTCGCTAAAAAATATAAATTGTAGCAAGGATCCCATTTCTTGTTCTGTTTCCATCTAATATCTGCATTAGCTGGAACTCTCCAAGGCCCGGAATTGAAATCGGCTGGGATTTCTCTGGGTCTTCGAATGAATTTCCAAGGTTGAAAATCAGGCACATTTTCTAAAAAAATCCGGAAACTCTCTTAATTTTTTTCCTGGTCTGTGAGCAAATTGAGAGGATGAAATAATGAATAATTCTGGAAAATTATGGAAAGTTTCCAAATTTTTCTGCTCCGGGTCTGGGAACCAATTCCGAGGTTAGGGTAGGTAGCAATTTCCGGTAATGAGTCATCTCATTACCGGAAATGTTTCATCCCAAGAAGAGCTCTGCACCAATTATTCCATCTAACAGGGATATCACTATTTGTCATTTTTTTCTATTATTACAGTAATTTACTGAACTTTTCTTGGCAAACTCGATAGATTGTTTGCTTTGTAGTTTTTCTGTATATTTCCTATATTATTTACAGATCATCAGTGTCTTTATTTCCAGCCATCATTTCTATGTACATAGCTACCATCAAAATTAATATTGTATTATAACAATTCTCTGGTGCTGGTGAAACACTTGATGTGGTATCCATAGGTAAGTGACTTGAGCTTGAGAACTCATCTGGGTACAGAAAATGTAGCTAAAACAACAGGTAATATAGGAAAAAATAAATTGAAATGAAACTCGGAAAATGTTTGATGTAAATAAGTATTTGCAGATTGGTGTATGAAGAAAGATGATTGCATAGCTCTTGCTAAATTCTATAAAGTGGAGTACAGAGAAGTTGAAATTAAAGCAGAGATTAAAAAGAATGTGCATGATTATTTGGTTAGTGACGAGTTGTTATCACTTAGTGTCTTAGATTTGTGTGAAGAAGGTACTAGTGAATCGGTGAAACTTAAAATTCTAGAAATAAATCATAGGAAGGCTCAGAGAGCACATGAATTGGCTATAAAACAGCTTAAAAGTGAGGAAAAGGAAAGGGATTTTCTTAAAAATAATCAAATTTCCAGTGCAAAAAATTCACATGCCACTCCTTTTAATGCTCCAAAACATGTTAAATCAGTACCTAGTTTTGATGAGAATGACCCTGAGAATTTCTTCCTGTTATTTGAGAAAATTGCCAAACAGTTGAGTTGGCCTATTTCACAGTGGAGTAATCTAGCTCAATCAGCATTCTTGGGTAGAGCAAAAGTGTCTTTGTAAACCTTACTGATGATCAAGCTTGTCAATATGATTTGTTGATGGACGCTGTTCCTAAAGCTTATGATCAAATACCTGAGACGTATAGACAGAAATTTAGGAATCTGAAAAAGGATGAAAAGCAAACAGAGCTAAGAAAAGGTTATTTACAAGATGGCTCCAAGCTAGCAATGTCACCACTTTTGAAGAGTTAGGACAACTGATACTGCTTGAAGAAGTTCTCAGACAAGTTCCTTTGTATATTAAATTGTATATTGAAGAGAGAGAGGTAACTGATGTAAACAAAGCAGCCTGCCTCGCCGAGTACTACCGTTTAACTCACAATGAATACCATTTCAGATCAAAGCAGAGAGGTCCAGATGTGTACAAAAAGGCTACCCAAGCCCCTCAAACTCATGGCCAGAACAGCGGTAAGGTAACGGTGTCTGGTGCCTCCCAACTACCTAACTTCTCCGCTGTCCCACCTGGTAGGGCAAGTGAACCAGGTAAACCATTGGATCCAATTAAGTTTGCACTTACTGCTAAAGGTACGGTCGCATCATCAAGGAGTACGGCATCTTAAGTAATAGCAGTAATTCTAGTGATCTTGAACCTTGTGTTCAGACTACTTCTCATAAGTTTAAGTCATTTTTATTTAAAGGTTCAGTTTCAGTAAATTACAATACTACTAACTATCCTATTCATGTGTTAAGAGACACAGGTGCTTCACACAGCCTCATTGTTAAAAGTGCTGTTCCAGCCTCAGAGGATTATTTTACTGGACACAGTGTTCTCCTTCAGTTTGTTAGTGGTTGTACAACTGTTCCTCTGGTTAAACTTTACCTCAAAACGGATTTAGTTTGTGATCATGTTACTGTTGGAGTTCAGGAGTCTTTGCCAGTAGAGAGTGTTACATTTCTTTTAGGGAATGACATTGTAGGAGACAGTCCTACACCTTCTCTGGATAATACTACTGAGCAGTTAGAGAAACACTATCCTAACTTGTGCCCAGCATGCGCAGTGACAAGGAGTATGAGTGGTCATGATGCTGCGTCTGACCATGCTGTTTCTAATCCTATTTCCGATTCAAATGATGCTAATGAAGTGCTATCTCTGATTTAAATAATGATTCAAATGACTTAAGTTTTAATAATCTTTATGATGGTCAATAAATAAATCCTGACAATTCAGAAGAATTAAGTAATATTCGCCTAACTGCAGAAGTGTTAAAAGAATAAGTGAAATAAGTGAAACAAGTTTGTTGCCACACATAGATAAAGCTGTAGAACTTGGTGAGATTACTAGCCATACTCATTGTTATTATTTCAAGTCTGGAATTTTTATGAGAAAATATCGACCATATCATGTCCTTGCTAATGAGACTTGGAATGAAAGTCATCAAATTGTAATACCCACTAAACCCAGACCAGATATTCTCTCACTTGCACATGATTATATTAGTGGACACTTTGGAGTAAAAAAAATTTACCATAAAATCTTACGGCACTTCTATTGGCCAAAGCTTAGGAGTGATGTTGCTCAATACTGTAAAACTTGCCATGAGTGCCAGGTCGCAAGAAAACCAAATCGGTTTATAAAACCAGCTCCCTTAATACCAATTCCTATATCTTAAGAACCATTCCACAAGGTGATAATTGACACCGTGAGACCCTTACCAAAAACCGGCAGTGGAGTTCAGTACTTGTTGACCATCATGTATACAACGACTCGCTACCCTGAAATGATTCCATTAAGACGCATCACGTCCAAGTTAATCATCAAATCATTGACTAAATTCTTTACTCAGTACGGGATCCCTAGTCAAATTCAATCAGATCAGGGTTCGTCTTTCACTTCTAATGTGTTCAAACAAGTGATGGGAGAGTTGGGAGTGCACCAGTTCCTGGCCACCGCGTATCATCCAGAGTCCCAAGGAGCTTTAGAAAGGTTCCAGCCAACTCTCAAAAACATGTTAACGAAGTATTGTATTGAAAACAGTGTTGACTGGGATGAAGGTGTTCACTTTGTGTTATTTGCTATTAGGAGCAGTAAGCAAGAATCCCTTGGGTTTTCTCCATATGAGTTAGTGTTCGATCATGAGGTTAGAGGACCTTTGAAGGTATTGAAGGATTCAAGGTTAGATGATAAACCTCAGAAATCCTCGTTAACCTATGTTCTTCAGGTTAAAGACAGAATTAAGAAAGCATTAGATTTGCTTAGGTCTAATTTAGAAAAAGCTCATGGTAATATGAAGAACAAATTTGACAGAAATTCAGAGTTTAGAGAGTTCAAGCCAGGTGATAGAGTTCTAGAATTTACTCCTGTTTATAAGAGTCCATTAGAGTCAAAATTTTATAGCCCTTATGTTGTTAAAAGCAAAGTTAATGATGTTAATTACATAAAAACACCTGAACGTAGAAAACCAGAGAGACTTGTTCACATTAATCTGCTAAAGAGGTATTACCCTAGAGACGAAAGTTCAGTGGTCAGTGTGGTTTTGAGTTCACCTTACTACAGTGAAAAGCATGCAAAGTTTCAAGAGATTGAAATCCACAATGAAATGAAGCTGCAAAATTCTGACATACTGGTTAATCCCTTAAAAACGTTACTGCATCTATCATCAGATCAAGCTGAAGATGTGAGGTGCCTTCTCCAGGACTTCCCACACCTATTTGGGGACATTCCACAGCGGTGCCGACTGGTGCAGCATGTTGTTGAACAGGTGGAGGGCGCCAAACCAATCAAGCAAGCACCCTATCGCATGAATCCAGCTAAGCGAGAATTTCTTGAGTCAGAAGTGAAGTTCCTTCTCGCCCACAACTTAGTTGAAAAGAGTAGCAGTGAATGGGCTTCCCCTTGCCTACTTGTGCCGAAACCTGATGGGAGTTCAAGAATGTGCACGGACTACCGCAGAGTGAACAGCATCACAAGAACAGATTCATAACCCTTAAAAAGAATTGACGACATAATAGACAATCTGGGAAAAGCAGAGTTCCTGGTGGAGCGAGGAAAGAGCGTCTCGGTGTTCGTCACTCCTAGCGGCCTTTACCAATACAATGTCATGGCCTTTGGACTAAAAAACGCTCCACGCACCTTCCAGCGACTCATCCACCAGGTTACATGTGGTCTAGGTGGAGTGCAGCCTTATCTTGGTGACCTCATTGTATACAGCAGCACCTGGGAGGAACACTTGTCACGACTACGCCTTCTTTTCGTCAGTCCTGCTGAAGCTTGTCTCACGATCAACTTACTCAAGAGTGAATTCGGCCTTGCTAAACTCATCTACCTACAGTAGGGCACATTGTAGGGTTTGGTGAGGTCAGTCCAGTTGCAACGAAGGTAGAAGCCATCAACAACATACCGATTCCTGAGACCCGAAAGGAGGTCTTGAGGTTTGTGGGTATAGCTGGATACTACAGACGGTTCTGCCCAAACTTCTCTCAAGTTGCAAGTCCACAAACTGACCTTGTGAGCCCAAAGAAAAATTTCAGTTGGACACCTGCTTGTCAAGAAGCTTTCAACAAAATACGCATTCTGCTCACCAATGCACCAGTTCTCTGAGCACCAGACTTCAGCCAAGTATTCATCCTTCAAGTAGATGCCAGTGACTTAGTGGCTGGAGCTGTATTATTCCAAGAGGGATCAGACGAGATTTTACATCCGGTATGTTATGCGTCAACCAAGTTCAAGAAACATCAGAAGAACTATGCTACAATAGAAAAAGAATGTACTGCATTGCTGTATGGACTAGATAAGTTTATTGTGTACCTCAGTAGTTCAGTTGATCCTATTATCCTTTATACTGATCATAGCCCCCTAAAGTTTATAAATAAAATGCAGAATAAGAATCAAAGATTAATGAGGTGGTCTCTTGCCTTACAGAAGTATAATTTGGTCATAAAACATATAAAGGGAAAAGATAATATAATTGCAGATTTGTTGTCAAGAGTGTGAACAAGTTATTTCCTTAGATTTATTTAGCACATTAATAAATCTCTTAAGGGGGGATATGTTATGTGCAACGTAGGATAGAACTACCCTTAATAACCAATTACTAGATGTGGTGTATACCCCTGCCAGACGTACTGTAAATGAGTATGTATTCTTGTTATATATATAATGTATGATTATATATTTTTCCCTACTAGAATTACATTGTTTTGTTTGAGTGTGTGAATAGTTATAATATTAAAGTCAGTAACACTAATAACATTAACAATGAGACGTTAGTTCAAGTACAATGTTTGGGTCAGTCTGCTCAGTCAGCAACCCATATAAAGCCGAGGGTTTCAGAGCTGGCTTTTAGCCTGCTGGACCCGGAGCTGCGAAGACCTGCCTCTTTTGCTGCATGTTTGAGCAGTCTGCAACTTTGTTGTGATAAGACACTCAATCCCAGTGATTGTACATACTCAACATAGTGACGGTGTAATTACCATCACAGATTGTACGGAAAATTCCAACTTTTGGAAAAAACAAATATTTGGGCTCCCCAAATTTTGACTACTACCCGTGCGTCTACGTCCTGGATTGGCCAATCAGTGGTGCCCCACGGTGGCGTGATACATGCACGTTTACTGCAGTGCTCTGATTGGCTAACCGAACGTGGCGTGGTAGGTAGGCTGTTTCTACTCTCTAAGTCCTCTTCTTTCCTTTTTTCATCCCCCTCATGCACTCCGTTCTTTGAACGGGAGGCGGGACTTAGCGATACGGTCGATCCGGCAAGGGAACCTGTGATAGTGCAGGGCACCCCTTGTCCGGGGGTCACCGGTAGGTGGCAACTTTCTTAGACATAACTATTCACAGGTAACCTGGGTGCAGAACCCTACGAGCCCGACGCCCGTCCAAGAGGGGGGGGCGGGGTCACTGCTCCCAGGCAGGAGCCCTGTGTTATAGGTAGGATTAGATGTAATCAAGAAGATGACAACAAGCATTAGAATAAAACATAGAGATAAGGGACACTCTATTGGAAAGGGAAAAGTGGCAGAAATCACTTACAACAAATTGCAAGTCCCACTAACACGAATATTCAGCACCAATGAAGGTTTTAAAGTAATCTGTAAAGATGACTTTGATTCAGATAAGATCCTTTCAAAAGAAGCCAGAGATATATTTTACAATGAAGGCCTTGTTGTTGTCATGCCACCAGAACAAAAAGCAAAAAGATCAGTTTTCGTTCGTTAAGTCGACCAAGAGCTCGGGAGGAAGACATCTGAAGACCTGAAGGATGAACTGGAACGCCAAAACAGGTGGATGAAGATTGAAGAAGTCATTAAGATAAAAGACTATACTCATGTTTTTAAGATTACCTTTGAAGAAGTGTCAATGGCTGAGAAAGTTTTACAACAGGGCTTTCTAATATTCAACATGTCAGTCACACCACATCAAATAAAGAAGGAGACATTCATCAGTCTGCAAACTTGCTTCTCCTGCTACAAATATGAAGAACACACAACGAGAGACTGTCCGGAAAAAGAAATAAAGTACTGCTCAGATTGTGCAGGCGATGACCATACCTACACTGAATGTAAGAACACACATGTTGGCTGTCTCAACTGTAAGAGAAACGGGAATGCATACATAGGACACAGGACGTTAGCAATGGCATGCCCAATAAAAAAACACATGATAAAGTACAAGGAACAAGAAACAAGGAAAAAGGAACAAGACAAGAAGGATACGACATACTTCGAAATAGCCAAGAGAGCGGTCCAAGAGGCTCATAGACCAGAATCCACCATATTAAACTTAAGTGAGCCAATACATGATAAGGTAATGATTAGTATGATCCATGCACATTTGCACAATATCATTGCACCCGGATCATACAATGAGGAATTAAGGAAAATGTTTAAATTGAATAACCTACCAGAGATGATATTTCCAGAGAATCCACAATCCGAAAAACTATTTCAGGCAACATATGCAAGCGAACTGAGAGAAAGACTACAGCTAGACAAACAAAGGTTTGAGCAAGGAACAACAGCTGATACACAAGGAACACAAGCGACTGATAGAGATCCCAGACAAATGACTAGAAGTGACAAAGAGAAGATGGAAATAACAAAAGGACAGACTATAAGACAAAGGAGTAGGAGGAGAGAAGATAAGATGGAAACTGAACACAATATACAACCTGAATCTGCTGAAGATATTGGATTAAAAGTTATCACTACAACAAAACATGGAATCCCAACATCGAGACCAACAGGAGGGACAATAGTAAAAAACTGTGAAGGAGGGATATACAAGTGGACATATCAAGAAAAATCCCTAAGTGAAGATTATGTCTGGTCACTAATTACTACGGACAAACTAAAGATTACGACAAATGACTTTAAAATAGTAGACCCGTCAGAGTTTAGAAGAGTCAGAAGCGGGAAACAGGAGGATAGGTCTCCACTTCAACAGTTACAATCCAAGTATAAGAAATAATGGACAATAGACAAACAGTAAGAACTTTAAGAATAATACAACACAACGTAAGAAACTGGAAGACCGAGAGAATTAACCTAAGTAATATATATCAAGAAATTGACCCTGACATTATACTAATAAACAGTCACGGTGAGACAGAAAACAACAACATAAAACTCTTTAACTATTATGTAAACCAAAGAAATAAATCGGGCGAGAAAAATGACGGAGTAGCGATAGCGGTTAAAAGAAACTTAAAATTTAAACTAATTGATGACTTCCAGGATGAATTTCTAGCAATAAAAATAAATACAACTCAAGGAGACGTAATTATTGCTACTACTTATCTCCCACCGAGACGACCCTACTTACCTATAGAAGACCTATTAAAATTGGCTAACAATAGTCATCCGATGTACATCTTAGGAGACTTTAACGCCAGACATAGGATTTTTGACAATACAAATAATAACGTCGTGGGAAACGCCCTTAATCAATTAATAAATTTAGTGAAAATCAATCATCTGGGTCCTACCTTTCCAACCTGGAGAAATCACAATACACAATCGACACCAGACAAAATTTTTACCAACAACAAAGCCTTTTTCAATTACCATATAATACAGGGACCTCTTACAGGCAGTGACCATCTGCCAATTATACTAACACTGTCAACAAGCCCCATACAGATACCAATAAAAAAGAGACTGAAAATGAGTAAAACAGACTGGGAAGAAGTAATTGAACCACCTCCTGCCTCAATATACACATTTCTACATAAAACATTACTAGAGGAATAAAGATGAGAGTGACCAACCAGCTCCACTAAGAACCTGGCAGGCCTCTCCATACAGTGTACCTTTAGACTAACACAACTAACACTTAACTAACACCTCAAAAAAAAAAAAAATAAAAAATAAATAAAATGTGACTACCCTCCCAGTTACACAAGGACCTGGGCGGGCTCACTAACTCCAACAATAATAAAAATAATAATAATAAGCAGCATTATATAAATAAACCAATATTAATACAAAGGTCTGACGACCCAAGGGAGCAGAACAAAGATAAAACACCAATAAGAAAGATGAAGCGATCTGGTTGAGCCCAGAATCTTTCTACTCCTGCTGTATTTCAGTTTCACCACTTTTCCTTCAGCCCCTAATAATCTTCTTTCACCTCTTAACTAAAGACTTCGTATCGTATCGTATCGCTGGCTTTTACTAGCACTCAAACTTGGGTAACCTCCGGACTTTCAGACTGGCCTGTGTTGTCAGTTGATTTCTGTCTTTGATCGATCAATAGGGTGATGTACTTATGGTATTCATTGATGAGGCTGGCTGGCTGTATTAAGTGTTTTCTGTATTTTTGTTTCTAAATCGTGTATTGATTTAGTTGTCAGTGATATTGGCAACCTTAAAGTAATCTAGTATGTTGATGTGATTAGTTTTATGCCTTTGTTATCAGTGGTAAGCATTTGTAAATATAGTTATACTTTTTATTTAAGTTTCTTTACTCCAATCCTCAAGTATTCATTTATCAAAAGGGATTGCATTCAATCCATACATTATACCATAGTTGGAGTTGTTCTCGTTACAAACTTAAAAACCATATATTGTAATTCCTTTAAAAAAAATCACTTTTTGTTTGTTACGAGCCTTGCCCCTTTGACACGTAACAAGACTAATAAGAAAAGTGGAGGCGCATGGCATTGGAGGAGACATTCTTAAATGGATTAGGGCGTGGTTACAGGACAGGAAACTGCGAGTAAGCATTAATTGCAGTAAACCTGATTGGAGTAACTTCACTAATGATGTACCCCAAGTCTCAGTACTTGGACCATTATTATATATATATACTGTATATATATATATATATATATATATATATATATATATATATATATATATATATATATATATATATATATATATATATATATATATATATATATATATATCGGCGTACACAGCAACATAAGTAAATTTGCTAATGACGCTAACATAGGACGAGTAATTAAATCCGACGAGAACTCAGCAAAACTACAGGAAGACCTAAAAAAAATTTGTTTAATGTTCTGAAAAGTGGCAGATGAAATTCAATGTGGATAAATGTAAATTACTTAGTTTAGGAGATGTAAACATTGAAACCAGATATCAGATGAACGACGGTGTTTAGAGAAATCCGACTGTGAGAAAGATTTAGGAGTAATGATAAATAGGAATCTTAAACCATGTGACAGTTACAAGACTAGCGAGGTCATCCTAAAACTATATCTTGAGCTTGTGAAGCCTCACTTGGATTACACAGTTCAATTCTAGTCACCGTACTACAGAATGGATATAGAATCCCTAGAAAGAATTCAGAGGAGAATGACAAGACTAATCTCGGGAATTACAAGCTTTGAATGCAAAGTCAGGTTAAAGCATCTTAATTTGCACTTCTTCGAGAGACGTAGAGTGAGGGCGATATGATCAAGGTGTATAAATAGAAGTCAGGGCCAAACAAAATGACATTACAAAGGTAATCAAACTATCCAACCAGGAGCGAACTCATAACAATGTTTTAAAATTGGAAAAAATTTAGTTATTTGCACGAAATAGGTAAAATTGGTTTGGAAATAGAGTAGTGGACGATTGGAACAAGTAACCACACATCATCATTAACTCAAATATGCTGGATAGCTTCAAACATAGGTTGGATGGATATATGAACAATAGGGGTTGGGTGTAAATCGGACTGCCCAGTGTGGGCCAATAGGCCCGCTATAGTCTCCTCCATTCTTATGTTCTTATGTTCGAAATGTTGAACAAATCTAACCTAACCTAACTGGTAAAAATCGGTCAACTTAAAATCCAAAAATTCTGTGGATGACCGAAAAGATAATAATACCGTCAATTTCTTATATTTTTGGAAAGCATTATTAATTTTGCTTTATATCATGGACATGCAGGACAATGTATTCACAAGTGATTCTACCGTACTTTTAGACAAATTATAGTATGGCTGTGTACAGCACTGTATATCAACATTGCTATTAAACATATGGAAACCCTTGATACTTGCCATCTATAATGAAAACAAAACCCTGAAAAAAATTACATATGCAAAACTGGCAATGGCAGAGTAAATTATTACCACCACATCAAAGTAAATAAAATATTGCACAGAAAGGGATAAGTTAGTTCTTTATTGTAGTACAATGAGTCAGTAAGAGAATTACAAAGCAAATGAATTTATGTTATTAGTAACAAGTTGTGGTTAAACACAAAGCTGATGTGTTAGGGCCTGGCAACTACCTGGTACTGGTGACCTGGCATATTTGGATTTGTTAAAATATGAAATTTAGGCTACTGAATATTCATACTTAAACAATATCTATTTTGGTAGTGCTTGATGATTATCTATTATGCTCATTACGACAACTGGGTCGATATTATTCCCGATAAGGAAACATTCACCACCCATTTGGAGCAGCTCTTACCACTCTTCAATTAGGCCTCTTGCGAGTTTTTTATGCTTAATTTGATTTCCATTCATTCATATACGTAAATTATTTGGATTAGTTATCTTAAAGGCTTACCTTTGATGATGGTTAGGAGAATTTAGAAGATATAAGCGACAATGAGGCGAGAAGAGGCTGGCAGATGTTCCCACAGAAACATGGAATTCTTTTAAAAAGAACAATAAAATTATCCTTATGCTGTGTCATATGGAAGATATCTTATAATAATATTATTCCCTTGCAGATTTCTACAATCTATGTGCATCCACTTCTATTTCTTTTCTTTTGGTTTCAAAATATGCCATCGTAATATGCATCGGGTGGGGGTGAGAGCACCACGAAAGGCGCCAACGCTCCAATAATGAATAGAATGTTTTTGTTATTTTGTTTTATGTTTTTTTAAGCACTGAGTGATTCTTGTACAACGGCCATTGGGATACCAAAGCATTGTGTAAACGATGGCTGCTGTTGTATATGGCCCTATATATCACGAGGAGTTGTCCCAGTGCTACAAAAACACCCATTCATGTAATATTATACAAAAATATTTTGATGCTTATGTTCAATATAATTAAATACATCCAAATAATTAATTGCGTCATGAAAGTCGTAAAAGGACACATTATAAAGAGACTCCAGGCCAACCCCTATCAACCCTAGATGAAGTGAATGCTTCAGATTCACTCGTCAATACTCCTAGGTTTCACTCCTCACAGAGTGTGGAATAATAACGCTAACTGTAACACTTGGAAAAGTCCCTAACTGCACCATTATTAACAGCTTTACGTCTGCTGCCAGTATATCGTGATATAAAATGGACTATACTATTAAGAAGCTCTCTTATTTTGATGTTTTGATGCTTTAGCGAAATTTGCGTGCTTAAGCTTTATGTTCAACTAATGTAGATTCAGGTACCTAATTATTTTTTTCATCAATTATTTTCCTTAATTTTTCTTGTCAGTAGTAACATTTACATTAACTGGGAAAAGTCATTACTGTGTCTGCTACATTATCTGACTCTTACTTGAAACTGACAGCATAACTAGTGCTGATATTGCCTTCTCTTTACTGAAAGTGAAAATAGGTCCCATGATTCGCTGAGACTGTGCGGATACTGGAGAATGTTCAGTTAGCTAGGTGTATATGTATAAATTCTACATATGTTGTATCAGTTATGTAATATCATATGTATGTATGTATATTCTATGTATGTGCTGTTACCACTACTTTGTATTGTTATACTATCCAACACCTGGCAAGGTAGTAAGTAGTAGGCAGCTATCAAACAGGGGGGTACTAGTGCGTGGGAAGATATTGGAAGCATAGTGTATAGTCTAATGGTAGACCCTGCTACCATATGGCATCACAAAAATTGGGACCAAGTCCCAGGTTGCTGATTTGGCTTTCTGCCTCATTTACACACAATTGCAGGGTCTCAATTGTTTCTCTTACTTGACAGCTCAACATACAGTACATATGTCGTTACTCACTTTATTTTTTTTATATCTTGTATTAGTATTATTATTATTATTATTATTATTATATTTTCGCCCGCAGGCCATGATGTGGGTCATTGACCTGTGCCCTGGTGGGCTAATCCCGTAAAAAAAAAAATAAAAAAAAAACCCTACCTTGCCACCCAAGCTGCCGCCATGGTAGTCTCTGTACTGGTACTCCTTCAGTAAACTCCAGTGAACTAATTGTCTTATTACTCGTCAACTACTGTCAGATACAACTAACTGTATCCTAAGACTTCGGTACACAAGTAGGCAACTGTGTCTGGTAATTTACACAACCACCTTCTCCCCATCTGTAAAGTCAGGTACTCAGGTACCCATCTACAACCGAGAGCTAGATAATGACCCTAGTACAGAAGACGACGAACACATGCTATTTGGCCGCCGCACCCTTTACCCTTGCTAGTAACTTGTAAAATTAGTGTTGAAGCATATCGCTCTCTGTGAAGGGTACAGGTGATGGAAACGACCAGCCCGTCAGTGAATATGATAACAAACTCAGTGTGGGAATGTCGACATAAACACACCTGAAAACCTGTTCCGTAATGAAGACTGGTGGAGGCTATCTCTCGCTCACTCACCTTCACTAACCCCTGCGTGTGTATGTGTGTGTGTGTGTGTGTAAAAATATCTCAACTTTAGAGGGACAGTTTTCATTGGAACTTAGAATTTGTCTTGAGTGTTGCTAAAAAAAAATATTTTCACTTATTTTAATTAAAAAAGGGCTACGATGAGTGTCAGCGCTATGTTTATCTAATCTAATTAATTCTTGACTTAAAAATTATTATGTTTTCATTCATTGATGGTTTTCAGGTGTATCAGCAGCTCTATTCACCACTTAATTAATCCGGTACCATGACCATTTTAGACTATATTTTAAACTACATTCAACAAAACTAAACTAATTTGCTCTGTATCTGAATGCAACTGACGGAGGCTGTTGTTGATAGATAGAGCAAAATGGAATTTTCTGCTGGCCCAGCATTGCAAGATTTGACTCTACTTATACTTGTAAACACATTACATGTAATTGCTGAATCAACTTTGTGGCAATGAAAAGACACCTTAATTCAGAACTTGTACCAACTGACCCATTGAACAGATGAAAATTTGGTAGCAATGCAAAAAAGGTTTTCGCAGTAATCAATATTGTCTTTCGATAGCATTACAATAACTCCATTATCATAAGTAAGCAATGATGATCAGCAAGAAGTGAAGTTGTAGTGTTGCTCCAGGCTAGCTGAAAGTCAAGGGACTGTCGGAAGGAGTAAATGAGTCAGTGTCAGAGTAATGTATAGAACGACTGGCATAGAAAAAGTGTGTTCGTAGCTCTTACGAGAGCCTTTGATTTAACAGTGTACAACTTCAACTTTAAGTGCTAGTGCCATGTATGAAGAGGTTGTTCAACTGGCCAGGACAAGAATGCGTATGTGATGCTGGCATTTGTGTAAGGTGTAGGGTATTGCTAGTACTTATGTACACTCTACCCCTACTGCTGGGTCGAGGGAAGTCGTAGTCAGGGTTGCAAGCCGAACGGTCTCTCACGTATAGTGATGTTAAGTATAATGATGGTAAATAAAGTGGTATGAAGTCTTTAAGATACTGTATCGAGCATATGTTCTCTCAAATATTACATCATGAACTGCTATTCGTACATTCCAGCGAAGCTTCGAGCTACCACATTGCACAACTGAACGATGGGTGGAGTAAGTGGGAGGGGGGGGGGACGTTCAGTGAAGCCAAAGGTACAACTTCCATCGAGTCAGGGGTAGGGGTAGAGGGTGCATCGAGACTATGGCGCGTGAGTGTACCTGACTCTGTAGCATGCTTGTGTACTGGAGGTGCAGTGTGATACTGATGCTTGTGTACTGGAGGTGCAGTGTGATACTGATGCTTGTGTACTGGAGGTGCAGTGTGATATTGATGCCTGTGTACTGGAGGTGCAGTGTGATACTGATGCTTGTGTACTGGAGGTGCAGTGTGATACTGATGCCTGAGTACTGGAGGTGCAGTGTGATACTGATGCCTGTGTACTGGAGGTGCAGTGTGATACTGATGCCTGAGTACTGGAGGTGCAGTGTGATACTGATGCCTGTGTACTGGAGGTGCAGTGTGATACTGATGCTTGTGTACTGGAGGTGCAGTGTGATACTGATGCTTGTGTACTGGAGGTGCAGTGTGATACTGATGCTGTGTGTACTGGTGCAGTGTGATACTGATGCCTGTGTGCTGGAGGTGCAGTGTGATACTGATGCCTGTGTACTGGAGGTGCAGTGTGATACTGATGCACTGTGACTGGAGTGCAGTGTGATACTGATGCCTGTGTGTGTACTGGAGGTGCAGTGTGTCTGATGCTTGTGTACTGGAGGTGCAGTGTGATACTGATGCCTGTGTGCTGGAGGTGCAGTGTGATACTGATGCTTGTGTGCTGGGGTGCAGTATGATACTGATGCTTATGTACTGGAGGTGCAGTGTGATACTGATGCTTGTGTACTGGAGGTGCAGTGTGATACTGATGCTTGTGTACTGGAGGTGCAGTGTGATACTGATGCTTGTGTACTGGAGGTGCAGTGTGATACTGATGCCTGTGTATTGGAGATGTAGTGTGATACTGATGCTTGTGTACTGGAGGTGCAGTGTGATACTGATGCTTGTGTACTGGGTGCAGTGTGATACTGATGCTTGTGCTGGAGGTGCAGTGTGATACTGATGCTTGTGTACTGGAGGTGCAGTGTGATACTGATGCTGTGTGCTGGAGGTGCAGTGTGATACTGATGCTTGTGTGCTGGAGGTGCAGTGTGATACTGATGCCTGTGCTGGAGGTGCAGTGTGATACTGATGCCTGTGTACTGGGTGCAGTGTGATACTGATGCTTGTGTACTGGAGGTGCAGTGTGATACTGATGCTTGTGTACTGGAGGTGCAGTGTGATACTGATGCTTGTGTACTGGAGGTGCAGTGTGATATTGATGCCTGTGTACTGGAGGTGCAGTGTGATACTGATGCTTGTGTACTGGAGGTGCAGTGTGATACTGATGCCTGAGTACTGGAGGTGCAGTGTGATACTGATGCCTGTGTACTGGAGGTGCAGTGTGATACTGATGCCTGAGTACTGGAGGTGCAGTGTGATACTGATGCCTGTGTACTGGAGGTGCAGTGTGATACTGATGCTTGTGTACTGGAGGTGCAGTGTGATACTGATGCTTGTGTACTGGAGGTGCAGTGTGATACTGATGCTGTGTGTACTGGTGCAGTGTGATACTGATGCCTGTGTGCTGGAGGTGCAGTGTGATACTGATGCCTGTGTACTGGAGGTGCAGTGTGATACTGATGCACTGTGACTGGAGTGCAGTGTGATACTGATGCCTGTGTGTGTACTGGAGGTGCAGTGTGTCTGATGCTTGTGTACTGGAGGTGCAGTGTGATACTGATGCCTGTGTGCTGGAGGTGCAGTGTGATACTGATGCTTGTGTGCTGGGGTGCAGTATGATACTGATGCTTATGTACTGGAGGTGCAGTGTGATACTGATGCTTGTGTACTGGAGGTGCAGTGTGATACTGATGCTTGTGTACTGGAGGTGCAGTGTGATACTGATGCTTGTGTACTGGAGGTGCAGTGTGATACTGATGCCTGTGTATTGGAGATGTAGTGTGATACTGATGCTTGTGTACTGGAGGTGCAGTGTGATACTGATGCTTGTGTACTGGAGGTTGAGCGTGATGTCGCTGACTCATTCTCAAGGAATGTGGTCACTATGATTGTGGTCTGGAAGAATAGACTGGTGCCTATGCTCGTGTACTGGAGGTTTAGGGTCATGCTGTGTACTGGAGGTATAGGGTGGAGGGTTTGTGTACAAGATGTCAGCGCAAGAGATGGTGGAGGTATAAAAGTGAGATACGGACGTCAGTAATCTCTCACTACATCATCATGAGAGTTTCAACTGTGCTGCCACTCCTCGCTCTCTCACTCTCTCTAGCAGGTATGGTCGTATCTACAAAACTGTGTTATCTTGAAAACCATTTGTTCTTGTCAATACCTATGCATTTAATTTAAGAATCTGCGCATATTGATGCAAAAATTAGAAAGCAGCTTATTCATATTCTGTACTCTGTAGTTTTTCTTCAGTCGGCCTATAATACTTGAAGTGAAATGAAGGAAATGGAGTATAAGCTCGTGTTTACAGTGTCTTAAACTCCGATTTTTTTCCAAATACAAAATTCCACTTACATATTTGTTATAAATAGATTAAAAGGATACAGTGCATATAGTCACATAAATATGCTTTATTCACTTTTCATAGAAGGTTCTATTTTTGGACCCTGCTGATAATATTCCCGTGTGGGTAAATAAATGTTAAAACATATTTTTATCATCATGATGAATTATAATTTTCCTAGTTCAACTAATATATTTAGAGAACTTTCAGTTTTTGTTTACTTTCGCTGATGACACATGAGAAGGATTTCTGTTATATGTTGAACACAAGGCCTATATATATTTAAATAAAAATGAATAGTGTGACGTTAACACGGAGGCGTGTAGGCCCGATAAAAAACAATTCAAACTTTCCAGTAATTATTTTAATTATTCGTGAAGTGCATGGCGTCATTCTTCTCATATATTAATTACCTACTAGGACACAAGTAACATTTTCAATGGCAAATTATCCCAGATAACTTTTGTTAATATTATAGCTGGCTGGTAACTTCATCAACCGTGTATGAATTAAACCGAAACATTTTCTTGATCTTCCTAGGTGCCAGCTGGTCACTTAGTTCCTGAATCCCCCTATTGGTACTTGGTGGGCTGCCCACAAAGGCTTTGTATATGCCTCACCACGCGATGCTCAGGTCAGCTGATTCCTCGAGACATGAAAAGTACTGACTGCCGCCCCACACACGTTTCCCTGTTCTTTAAATCAAGAATTGTGATTCTAAAATTTAATAATATCACACACACACACACACATAAAAAGATATATATATATATATATATATATATATATATATATATATATATATATATATATATATATATATATATATATATATATATATATATATATATATATATATATATATATAAAAATATATATATATATATATATATATATATATATATATATCTTGATAAAATCACACGGGAAAATGGAAACAACGGAGTACCTTAGCTTTCGTCTTTATTCAAGACATCTTCAGAGGCAACTAGATTACATGGACAGAGAGAGGCTTAAATATACAGGGTGACCTAAAAACATGAGGTCAGGTCATAATGATGACATCCACTAATCCCCACACCAACACAACCGTAGAGGAGCTTAAGAGGAGGGTGGTGACGTGACTAAACAGGTCAGGTCAGAAAAAAGGGACCCACAAAATAACTGTCATACATCAAGATCAAAGGTTTTCAAAGCATTTTTAACCTTGGGCCACTGACAAATAAATTTATGTAACATATTATCAGTTTTAAACTGACCATCACTAAGGTTTATTGATTTTAATTCCTTAATCAAACTAGCTTCAACCAGAAGTCTTTCTGTGACACAAGATGATTTGAATACTTCTAAGCTTTTTTCCCAAGCAATGGGTGATTATTATTCCTAACATGAACGAACAAGGCACTGCTTTCAGATGCAGTTCTGATATTATACTTATGTTGTTTGATTCTGAGCTGCAGTGTTTTTCCTGTCTGACCTACATAATTACAATTACATTGGCTACATGGAATACAATAAACACTTCCATTTACATTCAAACTTGGGCTATTCCTTATTAACATATTAGTAATGGTTGAGTCATACTTGAAAACAACATTAATATTTAGAAGCTTGAGGGACCGAACTAAAGGGACAAATTCATCACGATAGGGCAGAGTCAAAATATTCTTAAGTGTAGGAACTTGTCTGGTTACAGAGGAATGAAAGGATTTTTTAGCCCTTTTAAAGCAACGATCAACAAACACAGAAGGGTACCCAAGTTTCTGTGCAATAGAACGAATGTGTTTAAGTTCGTCGTCAATAAATTCAGAGTCACAAATACGCAGACATCGTAGGAACATAGCAGAAAAAACTGACATTTTGGTAGACTCAAGGTGATTGGATAAAAAGTGAATGAAACTGTCTACCTGTGTGGGCTTTCTATATACCTTAAATTTATAGTTTTGGCCATTTCTCATGATAAGCATATCAAGAAATGGAAGGGATTCACTTATTTCTCTTTCAATTTTGAATGTGATACTAGGGACAATATTATTAAGCTTGTCTAAAAATTCAAAGGGTCACTGTTTTTAGGCCAAAGACAAAGAACATCATCTACATATCTATACCAAGGAGGAATACAGTCCACTACATTGGGGAGTAATCTAGACTCAAAGAACTCCATATAAATACAGGCTAGAGGAGCAGAAAGACAATTACCCATGCTCATGCCAAATACTTGCTTGTAGAACTTCCCATTTGCACTAAACACATTGTCAGTTACGCATAACTCTATCAATTTCAGGAAAGTATCATGTTCAATAGTTAAATCTAGCAGTTGTAATTTATCTTTAAGAAATGAAAGTAAGTCTTTCACAGGTACTCTAGTGAACAGTGAATTTACATCAAAACTTATTAATTCGCAAGGTTCGTTGTGTTTCTTGAGTTTATCAATTAAATCACTGCTATTGCGTATTTGTGACTCTGAATTTATTGACGACGAACTTAAACACATTCGTTCTATTGCACAGAAACTTGGGTACCCTTCTGTGTTTGTTGATCGTTGCTTTAAAAGGGCTAAAAAATCCTTTCATTCCTCTGTAACCAGACAAGTTCCTACACTTAAGAATATTTTGACTCTGCCCTATCGTGATGAATTTGTCCCTTTAGTTCGGTCCCTCAAGCTTCTAAATATTAATGTTGTTTTCAAGTATGACTCAACCATTACCAATATGTTAATAAGGAATAGCCCAAGTTTGAATGTAAATGGAAGTGTTTATTGTATTCCATGTAGCCAATGTAATTGTAATTATGTAGGTCAGACAGGAAAAACACTGCAGCTCAGAATCAAACAACATAAGTATAATATCAGAACTGCATCTGAAAGCAGTGCCTTGTTCGTTCATGTTAGGAATAATAATCACCCCATTGCTTGGGAAAAAAGCTTAGAAGTATTCAAATCATCTTGTGTCACAGAAAGACTTCTGGTTGAAGCTAGTTTGATTAAGGAATTAAAATCAATAAACCTTAGTGATGGTCAGTTCAAAACTGATAATATGTTACATAAATTTATTTGTCAGTGGCCCAAGGTTAAAACTGCTTTGAAAACCTTTGATCTTGATGTATGACAGTTATTTTGTGGGTCCCTTTTTTCTGACCTGACCTGTCTAGTCACGTCACCACCCTTCTCTTAAGCTCCTCTACGGTTGTGTTGGTGTGGGGATTAGTGGATGTCATCATTATGACCTGACCTCATGTTTTTAGGTCACCCTGTATATTTAAGCCTCTCTCTGTCCATGTAATCTAGTTGCCTCTGAAGATGTCTTGAATAAAGACGAAAGCTAAGGTACTCCGTTGTTTCCATTTTCCCGTGTGATTTTATCAAGATTTATCTTATCCACGTTTTCATTGTGGATTTACATGAAATATATATATATATATATATATATATATATATATATATATATATATATATATATATATATATATATATATATATATATATATATATATCCATATACATTTCATTAGCCCAATAAAGCACGCGGAATTCTATATATATGGTTTCTCGTTTTTCGAAGCCGGATTTGGTAAAACGTTACTCTGACCACCTACGTGATACGGGTAGTCCCCATTAGAGGTTCACGGCACCATATGCTCGTTGAACAGACTTTGTGTGAAATATAACAAAGTCTAGGACTGCTTTTTTGTATCCTGGTGGTCCAGCGGTTAGCATTCCCAGGTCACAGTCATAGGCTCGTGGGCCATGGGTTCGAATCCTGGCGGGTTGAGGTGTTTTATATATATATATATATATATATATATATATATATATATATATATATATATATATATATATATATATATATATATATATATTTATATAACCAGTCGGAATCTCCTCACTTGGGGTTTTTTATTTTATAGTGGCTGGTAATGCAGTAGAGGTGCCCCTTTGAAAAAAAACCCGCACCAGCACAAACACAATTACTTTTTAAAAAAATATTCTCCGTGACCCGTGGAAAGATAGCACCTGTAATTGGGATGAATGAGATGCACTGTAAAATTTGACACTTCTATTTCCTCCAACACTACACCCACAATCAATAATGGTACACCAACATATGCGCACCTCTTAGCCTGGCTTAAAACACTACACTGGGGAACAAAGGTTATACATGATATCAAAATTAGGTAGAAAATAGTAAATGCCTAAAGAGCACTACCAAGGTAACAGTGTTCCTTACACCAGAATGAGGAGCTCATCTGAAGACAGTTCCTCGTTATCTCACATCCTTTAATGACACAAACATTTGAAAACAATAATATGCTGCGTACACACATGAACAGGCCTTAAGGACATTTAACAAAATAATATCATTCACAGAGAATGGACTAAAAAATATTAAGAGATCATTAACTACACATATGGATCATTCATAGCCTGTCTGGGATGACCTACAACTACTACAGTCCTAATTGCCCAAATAACGCGAAGGGTGTAACTACTAGCCTGCCAGGGAGGCCGGCATTTACAAGAGACCCGAGAAAATCACTCATGACCCATCAGGCCTGCGGGTGCTGCCTGGTTTTATTTTGCCAGTATTCTTCTAGAACTTAGGAGTTATGAATGTTTTTCTCCACCAGTACCCGTAAAACATGTTCCTTAATCTCACACATAGGTTCCGATTGCACCAGTAACTTCTTTAAGGCACTAACAAGTCCCTCATAACGTTGTTCTCACACCTGGACTTGTGAAATTCTAACCACTTTACCACTGTTTCCCTTAACATGCATCACACAAGCTCAGAACACACCCATACTGGGGGGGATAAATTGTCTCTGGGTACCCACTAGACCCCTGGTCTCAGTGTGTCCGTTCATTCACTCAGATAGCCTCAGCTTACACTCAGTACATCCATGAACCGGAAAAGATTGGGGGCCAGCCAATGAGGTCTGTCCAACTGAGGGAAGGATTCTATGTTCCCGTTTGGTGGGCACTAGTTATAACTGCCCGACGACACGTGGTGTTGTGACCTCCAATAGAGAGAAACTGATCAACCAATGCTGATGCTGGTCCCACGTAGTTTAGGGGGGGGGGGAGGCACTCCTTCACTCTAGAGGTCCCAGTTAAAATCTTGCTAACCAGTGACCAGCCTGCTCTGATCGTTCCAATCGTGACAATCGCCAATCATCAATCGGCAGTCGTCAGCCCAGTCAAGTGGGTTCTGCCGAAACCCTGCAATAAATTCTCTGTTAGCTATTGTTAACTTCTTTCTCTGGCCTATCTAAACCCTGTCTAAGATCGAATAAACTTACTTGTTTACTGAAATGTCGTAACACAGAGGAGAACAAACCACGTGACAGTTTTCCTGTGAGAAAGGGCAGAGCAACGTCCGTCTGTTAGAACACTCGAGCGCGACTGAGGGTCAACCAGCCTCGTGTTCCTCGAAGGCGTACGCTTGGGCCTAGTGACCTATTTTCGGCACAAAAAATAGTTTAATTTGGGCACACGTAACATATTTAGACTGAGAAACGATCTATAATAATTTTAAATTTAATAATGTCATTTAATTTCATGATTCGCGTCCATTAGTTCGGTAAATTACATTTAATATCTTATATAGGCCTGGTTCCAGAAGCTCTCACTACATGCGGGAGCGCTGCCCTCGCCCAGTTCAGGCTATGATGACCGAGCGTTATACCATCTTGGTTATTTACCTACTAAACATAACACTGAAATTTCTGAATATTACAAATATATATATATATATATATATATATATATATATATATATGCTGATAACCACAAGGAAAGAAGAAAACACGAAGTTCCCAAGCGCTTTCGTGTAATTCACATCTTCAGGGGTGAGTACTCACCCCTGAAGATGTGAATTACACAAAAGCGCTTGGGAACTTCTTGTTTTCTTCTTTCCTTGTGGTTATCAGCAATCAGCATATACCTAGATCACGCGCACCTACAGTGATTTACTTGCATGTATATATATATATATATATATATATATATATATATATATATATATATATATATATATATATATATATATATATATATATATATATATATATATATATATATATGTATATATATATATATATATATCAGTTCAAAACTGATATTATGTTACATAAATTTATTTGTCAGTGGCCCAAGGTTTAAAATGCTAGATGTAGGATAGTTATTTAGCGAGTCCCTTATTTTTGACCTAACATGACCTGACTAGACACGTCGCCCCCTTTTTCTTAAGCTCCTCTACGTGTGTGTTGGTGTTTTTGTGGGGATTAGTGGATGACATCATTATGACCTGACCTCATGTGTAATAAGGTCACCCTGTATATTTAAGCCTCTCTCTGTCCATGTAATCCAGTTGCCTCTGAAGAGGTCTTGAATAAAGAAGAAAGCTAAGGTGCTCCGTTGTTTCCCTTTTCCCTGTATGATTTTATCAATATATATATATATATATATATATATATATATATATATATATATATATATATATATATATATATATATATATATATATTTTTTTTCTTTTTTTTTATGGCAGATTACCTATTATGATGTAACTTTTACACGCATAATTAACCCATATACATATACCTGTATTACAATAAATTTAAATATTTCTTTTGTCATACTATTCAATATAAAGAAAAAATTACTTAGAGAAAAGATCATAGCGTACCCTTCCCCAGTGTACAGCGCAGCAAATATTTTCATGCTCGCACTTAAGCAAATCTCTCCACCTCTCGTTTCTAGGCATATCATACCTTTTAATGGAATTAATAACCCCACCCTCCACCCCCCTCTAAAAAGTAGCTGTTTCGAGTGACATGGTAACAAAGTTTAGTTTATGTCAATATCTTTTTTTAAATTTCTATAATAATTAGGACATTCTGATGACGAATCTGACATTCATTTTGTCATACTATCAATAGTTTTTGAAGATAAATAGTGAAATTGTTTTTGCATAATATTCTGTACTGTATTCAGGATTTTAATAAATTTTAACAAATATATATAGGTAATTTTTATAACTGTGTATTTAGAATTTATTTTGATGATAATTAACACAAAATTGACTATAAATACTAATAACTACTACATATAAATAATCGTAAAAATGCATAAAAATCATGAAAATAAGAAAAAAACGTTCTCAATAACTTCTCAAAATCTCACGCAATTTTGACAAAAACATGCCCGCATTACTATATAAACACCAACTATAAATGACAGAAACATAAAATATTAGTATTCTACCGAAACACTTCAGGATTCATCTGGCAACACTGAGTGGTGGAATATTGGGATATATGTATGTGGATACACTAAGTATTCTTGCTTCCTTTTTCTAATGTATAATAGAGCAGGTAACCAGCACTATGTTAGAACCGCATTAATCCCCGGTGAACACAATGTTCACAACGATGCTCCAAAATTTACAAAATTTTTATTACTGCCACTTCACATATTGTTGGGACTTGTCAAGCAGTACATCAAAGCATTTAGTGCTGAAAGTGATGCCTTCAAACATATATGCCTAATATTCCCAAAATTGTCTGAGGTCAAAGTCAAATGTACCATATTTGTTGAACCAAAAATTCAACAGTTGTTGGTATCAAAAGAATTGGAAGATAAGATGTTTACTGTTAAAAAAAAAGGTCTGGCAAACATTTTGCATATAGTATATGGATTTCTGGGCAATAAGAAGTACGAAAATTAGAAAAAGTAAGTCGAAAATTTGATTGTATGGCACAGAGAATTTAGTTGCAAACTATCCCTGAAGATACAATTTTTTTCACTCACACTTAGATATTTTTGAGAAAATTTGGGTGAAGTTATATTCTAGCACTCGTTAGAAACAACCCACTCGGGGCACGGTTCAGAGAGTCAATGCTGACCTAAGCAGCAGCCTCACCGGCGCCCACCCTCTCCTTTCTCATGGATACAGACATTTCTGATACGGATAGTCATACTGCATCCCACACCCTGCAAGAGTCAGACCTCAGTGATAGTGACAGTAACAGCAATGTCTCTATGGGAAACACTTGCCGGAAGGGCAACACCAATGCTAGGCTAAGCGAGCTTCCCCTCACCACCCGCCCCTCTGCCAATCAACCAAGTAAGCTGAAACTGCACTTCCCCAGGGACTCACTGAAAACTGTCAAGGAACGGTTTATTTGGACAACAGAGTACTGGAGACAACACGGTCTCACCATTCAATTCCGAAAAGGTAAGAACCGTAACTTTATCAAGTGTCAGACACCTGAGGTCTATGAAACACTTAATACTGTTGGATTTGATGAGGTTGTCCTCCTGCCTCCACCTGCTGACGCAGCTGAATGTTGCCACATCCTAGTTTAGCAATTCCCTCTATACGCTGAAGTTGAAGATGCTCATAACTTTAATCCACGTATACTCAGTATATTTCGACACTACCGAGGGAAGACCCCACAAGCAGCTGTCATAGTTAAATGGAAGGAGAGCGAGTGTTCAACCACTGTTGAGGCCCACCCAGTCCTCCTTCCACTGTATGCAGAATCACATCACCCCTGGCCTGCTTTTTGTGTCATCTACTCTCATTGGGGTCACACCTTCACCGTCTGCTGCCGACGTGATCGTCCCAGATGTCGTTTCTGTTCATGTAACCATCACTCCTCCGTCTGTGCCCAGAAAATCAAAGACACCCTCAATGTGGGTGGTGTGGGCTATGTTGTTGACCCCAGGTGTTGTAATTGTGGTGGCTGGCACAATGCTGACAGACGGCAATGCCCCAAACGTCAGTATGTCCCAGAAGAAAAGCTTCCCCGAAGGCTGCGTCAACCTCAATCTCCCCCCACACCCAGTGTACCGGGCCGCAACCCTCTGCGTCCCCTCCTCTGGCAAGGCCTTCTTCAACAACACCTGCCCCTGCCTGGCCTCACCTGCCTGTAATACCACAGTACCGGCCGGCTCCTAACTCAACTACTACTGGGCCTCCTCCCCGTCTCTACTCTGATGCTGTCAGGCCTTGTGCTCCCACCGGTGCCCGCCCACAAACCCCCTCCTGTGACACGAAAGAAATCATATCCCTCTTCCACGAATTTACCAACCGTATTGAAAAACTCTTTGATACACTCTGTACCGCCATCTCCAACCTACACAGACTACCCCTGCCTTCAGCTGCTACCCAGTCACCCCCCTCTTCTGGTTTGTCACAAGCTGGTAGCCTCCCTGTGTGCCCCTCTTGCTCAGGGACTACTCCACCGCCGCCTGACATCACTACTGGCGTGGCATCTACCGTGCCTTGCTGCCCCCGTCCACCCACCGCAAGCCACGCATGCTCATGGACCCGAGGACACCACCAGCAGCTCCCCGTCCTCCACCGGCATGCCGGAACCTGGGGCACATCCACTCTAGTTCTCCACATCAATTGACCACCATGAGGACATGCTAGTGGACTACATATCTACGGCAAGAAGGATGTCCCCTACCAACCTCTCGACGTCCCCCTTGAAGCCGACACTACCGAAGTACACGCCATCACAATCACACTAAAAGGTATGTCCCTCATGTTACGAACCCCGCCATCTATTGTCATGATCTACCTACCCAGCACCACGAGCAACGCCATCTAGGGACGAAACCCTAGTATGACTAGTCTTAGTTACCACTCCAGGGTTTCACTTCTCCATATCCTGGTTGTTGTGTCACCTCCTCCAAGTCTTCCTCATCAGCTCCAGATCGAGGAAAGTTCAGTTCACTCTGGGAAGTGACCACAGGATCACCTATCCTGAAAACCTACGGCACAGTGACTACCTTCCGTCTTCTACAATACTCAGCCTTACTCGTCAGCCATCTCAGCTCCGCACTTAAGTATTTGTTATCCTATATTGCCTCCCCGCATCCACTTGCTTCGAAATTGTTGTATGTTGTATAAATATGTATATACTGTTAATGTTTAGGTTAAGTATGGTTAAGGGTAAATTATAGAAAGCTGAATATTTTGTTAAGGAATTTATGGTACTTTATTATACACAACAAAAACTCGCATCCTTTGTCTATCCTTTTATAGTCCGATTGTCTTTGTTTTTTTATTGTTGTTGCCTGTTGGGATCTGGGTAGACTTTTAACTATATTCTAAATCCCCAACTCGTAGCACTCAATATTGTCAATGTCTATTGCCTGGCACTTGACATTATTAGGGACCTGCCACGCTTTGCCATAAACAGATAAATTGTACTGTGAATTTATCCCCCACACACACACTCATCATTCTGTAACTTTATGTAACTTGCTGACAAAACACATGACCCTTCAGGCTTCTGCGCTTCACCTTGCACAGGATGTAAGGGGGTGCCCAATAAACTAGCCCCCTCGTGGGCAATCTAAAGAAGCAATTATCTCTCACACAGTAGAGAAAGAATGGGTGACCGTCACTTAGAAAGCATGTCTCTTATGCTCCAGCTCTGTCTATAGATATTTATATACTGTATACACTGTGTGCAACCAAGACTGGACACGAAGAATTTGTGCGTGTTGTCTAACATAAACACATACATAAATGAAAATTAAACAAAGATTGAACATGAACTTTTGTTAGTGTTTTGTCATATTTTCCTTTGCTTTGATGATCATCTTAATCATTCACTGATGCTGTCAGCTAATGTTTTTAAGTATTGTGGATCAAGGTCTTGAGTCCAGATGCCCCTGGTCTCATCCTGCAGACTCTTGGTGGATGGGGTGTTGCAGCTCCTAGCTTCCCCTCGAGATAATTCCTGCCTTTTTTACTAGGATTCAGGTCAGGACTGGTTCCTGGCTACTTTAGAACGTCAGTGTTATTGTCCTGAAGCAATTTTATCACTTTCTTCGCCTTATGGCAGGTGGCACTTTCGTTCGTAAACACGTAGCATCCGTAAATATCATAAAATTTTAGCAAAAGATTTCCAAGAACATCAATGTATCGGTCAGCATTCATTGTCGCGTTTCAGGGGAGAAAATACAATCCACCCCTTCCAACTTCACCACTCTAACAGCCTCAGATCATAATTAATTCACTGAATCACTGTTTTTACTTTGTATGCTAGCTCGTACCTGCTTACCCCAACAGGTCGTCTCACCCTGCCTGGTTGCCCTAATATGCATCTGAAGGTGCTTTCATCTGACCACATTACCTTAACCCACTGTTCCGGTGTCCATTCTGTGTAGGTATTAGTGAAATTGAGTCGTTGCTTGCTCATACGGTCCTATTCCGTCAGACGAGGCTTACGGGCTGCTCAGCGACTGGGGGTGCTGGTGGTAGAGTGGTACCGCTCTTGCCTTCGCAAGCGAGATGTCACGGGTTCGATTCCCGGGCCGGTGGAAGTTGTTTGGACTTACTTCCTAGCCCCCATTAGTCCCTGCTCACCTAGCAGTAAAGTAGGTACCTGGTGTAAATCGAAAGTTGCGAATGAACTTCGACTGATTCGTTGTGTACACACTGAAGCAGTTAAAATTTAGATATTATATGTTCTACTTGAAATGTAGTAACATTAGTTTCAATGTGTTAGGTAAAACAAAGTAATGTTTATTGTATTAGTCTCGAATACTAATGAATGAATGAGCGTTTGATAGCTATTTGTGGATTGGCAACTTAAACGTCTTTTGTTTATGACGTCATTTCCGCCCACCTCTGTTCGCTCTGTTTAACTCCCAAGCCGGGTGACGGCAGTATTGGGCTGGCAGTTGTAAGATAAGTATCTCCTCTTCTATTGTATATTTCTATTGGTATACTGTGTTAACCTTGCTCGATTTTTAAGAGCACCAAGTATTATATAGTGATTTATATGTGAGACTGTGGGTAGTCACATTTTAGAATTCAATGGGTAAATAACTTACTTTGGATAACCACGTTGTTCAGGGTGGTGTCCAGACTAAATAAGTGCTTAATCAGTACTTTGATGTTCGTTATTATGTCACTCGGTTGAGTAGTTTATCTGGTCAGAATTAATTGAAATTTATTTATTTTTGTACATACGGATATACTTGTTTATTGTTTGTTTGTTTGTTAATATATTTTGTAATTAAATCTACTTATGAATTTCAATATACCCCATAGTAATGAGGTGAAAATTTGGTGGGATCTATTGCTGGACCTATAGTACGACGTTGAATTTGTGAATTTGTGATATTGTTACACCCTAATGTTATGCGATAAACTTGAAGACTTTTATTTGAAAATGTATAACGAGCTGTTTATTGTTTTACGGCTATGTCGACAAATACGGTCTAAATCTTATTTTAATCATTATGGACTTGTTAATATGTTAAGTTTACTTTCCTCGTGCGATTTGGCCGCCACAAATGAATTTTACCGTGGTTAATACTGGTAAAAGTCTTCTCATCCGTGAAGACTACGCGCAACCAAAACTCCAGGTCCTCCCCACATTTTGCTGGGCAAACTGGAGGCGACCAGTGCGGTGTTGTTCCGTTAGCCGTTCCTTTATGGCAGGGACTCTGTGTTGTATGTGCCCGCCTCATGCACAGACGTCTAAGTGTAACGCCTCTCTGATGGCGACAGCATTAGAGAACGGGTTGTTTTAAAGTGCTACTATTATGGCGGCATCCTCAACCCTAGTAGTCAGTCGGGGGTGTGGTCTTCGTTCTGAAAATAAACACAATATTGTTTTTGAATCTCCTGTGTCATAATCTGATATGCCATCAACGCTATGGAATACAATCATAACCTTTAAAAAAAATAACATTTGCATTATAATATTTGCATTAATATATCAATTATATAAAAATAACATTTGCATTATAATATTTGCATTATTATATCAATTATATAAAAATAAATATCTTAGAAATTGTTTATATCCCGGTTCAATCTGAAATTTTCATACATACCCAAATCAGTTAAAATACCTGTTTCGGCATATCTCACGATCCACCTCCTCACAGTTGAAGTCCAAACAGTAAGTCGGTCTGCTATGGCACGCACCGTAAGGCCTTCTCGGAGGGCGATTATTTGGCCGCGGGTAGTTAAGCGCTTTTGCGTCGTGTTCATGGTGACAGAAGTAATGCGTACTGTTGATCCCGTATTCACAACAACACTACGGTCAAGCTCTTATTGGTTGATTAGACCATGCCAAGTGACATGTGATTGGTGGGCGTAAGACCCGATGCTGACGTCATAAACAAGATAGGCGACTATTGAAAATGTTGTTACCTAATGATGAGTACACAGTCTTTTGCCGAACAATTGTCGATTTTTAGTTCGACAAAGGGAACCAGATATTAAACTCCATACATACATCAGCTGCCACTTGAACACTTCATTTCCCAATAGCACACATTTCACATATAATTTGTGTTATAATTGCCATAATTACGAGTGTAATTTATTCACACACACACACACACACACACACACTCACACACTGACTGAGAACTATAATATACGAAGATACAATGTCGTGACTGACAAATGAGTCTATTGCAGTGTCTGTCCTCTAACTTACGTCAAAATATATTATGTAATTCTCACATTGTAAAGACAATTAATTCCTTCATGAAACACTAAAGATTAAATGTGGAACATACTGTATATTCTTGAAATTTTAAGTGAGAATCTCGTGGCACCCGTGGTTGTAGTTGCCTTGCCAATTCATTGATATAATTTCTTCATAATTTAAGCAAATATACGAATATTTGGAAACTTGTCATGATCTCAAATAACGATGAATAATATATTATTGTAAAAATGCTGCTTTTGGATTGTTTAATATTTATCCTGACAGAGATACAGCCGAAAATAAGTCTACCAATCACAATCTCCATTACATACAGCCTTCCTTTCTTCAAGTATTGCCCGGTAAAATTGCGAGCACGAGACCCATATAATAGCCGGTTAACTGGTGATTCTGTCGAAGTTAACTAGGCTGGTACATTTATATTATATTAGGTTTTAGTAGCAAAACCCAATTGTCAGTTTATCCATTTATTTAGGAACTGCTATTGATACAATTCCAGAGTGTAAATCAACCGTAACTTTCACTATAACTATGAGTGTTAGGAGAAGGACGGAGGCTATGTAAATAGACCTGTTAATCACGTCCGACTTGTGACAATGCCTCCAGGGTGCCGGCTTCTCTATGCTGATCCAAGCACTTACTGGCCGCACCTCAAGGAAGCTACTAATCACGTGATATGAACATGACATCTCAGAGCCAGTGGAATGTTACAGGGGGGGTGGGGGGGTATGGTATATAATTCAAATGTAATAAACCCATTTATATAATCTTTCTGTTAATGAGACAGGGGCCATTACACCCAGGGTGGGGTCGGTGCATCTTTGGCTGACTGTACCTATTTGGCAATCCATCCCTTGGGGCTGAAATACTATCTGAGGTGCATAAATCAGTGGGGTAACTCATGACGTTATTGGTTTTGCATATGGTATCACAACTCAACCTATTTAATTACATTACGTAGAGAATAGGTGGTATACTGTAGATATCATTGTGATTATCAGGTGCAAGAAGAAAGAACGAAAGGTGCAACCCGCAATCAGAAATACCAACCGAACTAACACAGCTGTGCACGTGTTATCGTGTTCATTTCCAAGTACATCAGGTCCGGGGGGAAAAATATTTTTTTAGGAGAGTGTACATATTCCGAATACCAGGTAATAGATTTGCACTCATAATTATGCTGTCAATGGAAATTCATTTACTCGTAACAAGTATATAAAATGCGAGAACCAGGCAACAGTAACTGTTCATATAACTATCGTTGTAAATTCGTCAGAATGTAAAGAAACAAATATATGTCACTGACTAATGAAAGAGGAAGTATAGAAACAAACATGTTTATTGTACATTATTTGGGCAATATCGATCGCCCAAACCAAAAACTCACTGCTCTACAGTGGCTGTACACTTTTTTTGATAAAACATTTGTAGTGAAACATTATATACGCTAAATGATCTTATAATGTTCTTGATAATCTTGAAAATTTTCCTTGTACTATCTGTGTCACTGTTATTTACATGCATCAAATCAAATCGCTCTAACATCACAGTGTTGACAATCCCGATGTCGGTTTGTATAAATTTATACATGATGTATAAGTCCTATATGTAAGTATCTTAGCAAACTCGTTAGAATGTATTGAAAAATATGTAATTTATTTATGATACAGGAAGTAGAAATAGAAATGAAAAAAAAGTGCGGTACCATAACCTGGCCATAACAGTCGTCTCAGCCTACAGTCGCCCCTTACACACTGCATCTAATATACTATAGTGCTAGGCGTGTGTGTGTGTCTGCTCTGGGCAGCCGAAACTGCACAATCGTTTTTCATCAAAGTTGGTGGAAAATTCGCAAAAAATTCGTACAGCGGAACAAACCTGGTCTCATATCGACGGTTTCTTTAGGAAGCCATTATATAACCATTTTATTTACGCTGGAAAAAGATGCAAGGCTACGGACTTGGCGCACCCAGCCCACGATTGCAGATATCATATGGCTCCCTCCTCCTCCCCCCAAATTTTTTCTTAGCCTACATTTTTTTTTCATGTTGTTTGGATTAGTAAAGGAAGGAAGATGAGTAAATAGAAGAATAAATAAAGAAGGAGAAAAAGAAAATAGTTAGAGATAACAGATGGGGAGGGGAGCTGAGTTTCATCATGCGTCTGGATGCGCAGTTTCAACGTTACCAAACGACCTTACAGCTACAGTGTATACTTATTCCTGTGGCTGACTGTACATTGAAAAAAGATAATAACAGGAATGCATGGAGAAGATGACTACAATAGACACAGGGTGAATATAGACAGTAAAACATACAGGAGGTTGACAAAAATAGACAGATTCATACATGCACAAATAGACAATATGGCAACTAACATGACAGACAGACAGCTGACTGACTGGTTCACATTAGTGAAGACGGGCTTACATTCAAAAATCACGCAGACGAACAGAGAGTTGGGGTGGCAATAGACAGGACGGATAGACTTGAGAAAGATTAGAAGGCATATATAAACAAGAATAACATCAAATTGACCATAGCTGCGTCAGTGAGAGTAGGAGGTCTTACATCCACCAGCGTAAATAATAATACTCAACACCCTCGCGCGGAAACAACATCGATGGTCGGTCAGTCATGTGAGATGGCCCTAAAACTGACTAAAGTAGATGATGACTATGATGACTTAACACAGTTAATGACTTAAGCAGATGGTGACTAACCTAACCAGAAAACAAGGTGACTTCTCTACATAATATAATTTATCTCGGAATGATCATCAGTGATTCAAAATATTTTTTTTTATGATTTTAACCTCTCCTTATGGCGAATATTTCTTTAACTAATTATTCTAACCTGTATTCTATTTGTTCTTATAGTATATTAGATACTGTAAGTAACACGACCATGATTATAACAACCACGACAATCACCATAACAACCACGACTATGATTATAACAACCACGACAATGATTATAACAAACACGACTATGATTATAACAAACATGACCATGATTATAACAACAACAACCATGATCATAACAACCACGACAATGATTATAACAACCACGACTATGATCATAACAACCACGACTATGATCATACCAACCACGACTATGATCATAACAACCACGACCATGATTATAGCGACCACGACCATGATTATAACAACCTTGACTATGATTATAACAACCACGACCATGATTATAACAACGACGACCACGATTATAACAAGCACGACCATGTATATAACAACCACGACCATGAATATAACAACCACGACCATGATTATAACACCCACGACAATTAGTATAACAACCACGACCATTAATATAACAACCACGACCATGATTATAACAACCACGACTATGATTATAACAAGCACGGCTATGATTTTAACAACCACGACCATGATTATAACAACCACGACTATGATTATAACAACCACGACCATGATTATAACAACCACGACCATGATGACTATGATTATAACAACCACGACTATGATTATAACAAGCACGACTTTGATTTTAACAACCACGACCATGATTATAACAACCACGACTATGATTATAACAACCACGACCATGATTATAACAACGACGACCACGATTATAACAAGCACGACCATGAATATAACAACCACGACCATGATTATAACGACCACGACCATGATTATAACAACCACGATTATGATTATAACAACCACGACTATGATTATAACAACCACGACCATGATTATAACAACGACGACCACGATTATATCAAGCACGACCATGAATATAACAACCACGACTATGATTATAACAAGCACGACTATGATTTTAACACCCACTACCATGATTATAACAACCACGACTATGATTATAACAACCACGACTATGATTATAACAACCACGACTATGATTATAACAACCACGACCATGATTATAACAACCAAGACCATGATTATAGCAACCACGACTATGATTATAACAACCACAACTATGATTATAACAAGCACGACTATGATTTTAACAACCACGACCATGATTATAACAACCACGACTATGATTATAACAACCACGACCATGATTATAACAACGACGACCACGATTATACCAAGCACGACCATGAATATAACAACCACGACCATGATTATAACGACCACGACCATGATGATAACGACCACGACCATGATTATAACAACCACGACTATGATTATAACAACCACGACTATGATTATAACAACCACAACCATGATTATAACAACGACGACCACGATTATATCAAGCACGACCATGAATATAACAACCACGACCATGATTATAACAACCACGACTATGATCATATCCACGAATATGATTATAACAACCACGACCATTATTATAACAACCACGACCATGATTCTCCAATATCTAATATACTATAGGAAATTATTTGTATAAGACTGATATAGCTACAGAAACAATATAATATTTACATGTTGTTGTGTATTCTTATTATTGTTTGACTGCTTTTCGCAGGAAACCGATTAATTAACAAGTGTTCATTCCAAGTGCACCGACGTTAAATACAGGCGCGAGCACACTTCTCCAAATATTCCCTCCATTACTGTTTTGTCGAACTATATAGCGAGCTGGGCACGAAGGGCCCACGATCGCTTGTCTAATATACTATAGGACTAGGCGTGTGTGTGTGTGTGTGTGTGTGTGTGTGTGTGTGTGTGCCTGTTTTGGGCAGCCGTTATTGCACAATCGTTTTTCATCAAACTTGGTGGAAAAATCCCAAAAAATTCATTTAGTGGAACACACTTGGTCACATTTCGATGGTCTCCTTAGGAAGCCATTACATAACCATTTTATTTACGCTGGAAAACGATGCAAGTCTACGGACTTGGCGCACCCTCATTCGCTGTACTGTCAGCCCACGATTGCAGTTATCGTACGGCTCCCTCCTCCTCCCCCCAAATTTTTTCTTAGCCTACTTTATTTTTTAATGTTGTTGGGATTAGTAAAGGAAGGAAGATGAGTAAATAGAAGAATAAATAAAGAAGGGGAAACAGAAAATAGTTAGATATAACAGGTGGGGGGGAGCTGAGTTTCATCATGCGTCTGGATGCGCAGTTTCAACGTTACCAAACGACCTTACAGCTACAGTGTATACTTATTCCTGTGGCTGTGTACATGGAAAAAAATGATAATAACAGGAATGCATGGAGAAGATGACTACAATAGGGTGAACATAGAAGGTGAAACAGACTGGAGGTTGACAAAAATAGACAGATTCATACATGCAAAAATAGACAATATGGTAACTAACATGACAGACACACAGCTGACTGAATGGTTCACATTAGGCAAACAGGCAGGCACACGCCAACAACGGATAAGACAGACAGATTTGACTACACAAAGAGTACAGACGGGCTTACATTCAAACACCACGCAGACGAACAGACACTTGGGATGGCAATAGACAGGACGGATAGACTTGAGACAGATTAGAAGGCTTTTATAAACAAGAATAACACCAAATTGACCATAGCTGCGTCAGTGAGGGTAGGAGGTCTTACATCCATCAGCGTAAATAATAAGACTCAACACCCTCGCGCGGAAAGAACTTCGATGGTCGGTCAGTCATGTGAAATGGTAAGCTTAAAGAACTCTGTGGACTAAACAATAAGATACACCCCCTCCCCTTCCTTAGCCATGTCACTAATGTTGACGCAGCTGAGCAATCAAATAACCATTTCGCTACTATATGCCAGACGCTCCCCCGGCTTGACACAACCACTCTCCCTGCTTACCTATCATCCCCCTTTCCCACTGACTTAGTAGAAGAATTTGAAGTAGCAAAACGTCTGGACAAACTAAAATTAAAACGCTCTACCACCCCCATTGACTTACCAATGAAACTCTTCAAGGAGTTCTCCCCGGAGCTTGCTAAACCCCTATGCTCCATCATCAATGCTTCTCTCAGTCAAGCCAGATGCCCAGCTGACTGGAAGACCTCTTATGTATCGCCAGTGCCCAAGTCAACCAGCCCACATTCCTTAAATCAGCTACGACCTATTGCAATCACCCCAATACGAAGCCTAATCTGTGAAAGTTTTGTGTTCGACTGGGCTTATGCTGATATTGCAGGAGTCGTAGACCCTCAGCAATTTGGCAATATGAAAACTTCCTCCACCACTCACTGTCTTGTCAGCTTTCTCGATTACATATACTGCCATCTCGAGAAACGAAATACATCTGTAGCTGTCGCCTTCATTGATTTCACTAAAGCATTCGACCTAGTCGACCACAATTTAATCATCAACAAAGCTATTGACCTCGGGCTTCGGAGAAGTCTTATACCATGGCTTACAGACTTCTTCAGTGACCGACGCCAAGCTGTATGCTTCCGAGGGGCTGTTTCCACCTTTCAGTCACTCATCTGTGGCGTTCCCCAAGGCACCAAGATGGGACCACTCTGCTTCCTTATGCTTATCAATGATGCCCTAAAAGACTCCACTATTGGGATCAGCGTCAACAGTTCTGCTCCCGACAATACCGCCCTTCAGGATTTATTGAACAGTCTCCAAAACTGGGCCACCAACAACCACGTCACCATCAACCATACTAAGACCATGGTTATGCACATCAACCTCTCCTCCGACATTGTCCCACCCCCTTCCATTACTTTAGGTCCCAACACACTCCAGGTTGTAGCTTCCACTAAGCTCCTCGGCGTTACTATAGACAACAAACTAAATTGGATACCACACATCAGTGAAGTTGTCAAATCCTCCAGTTTCCGTCTCCACCTCCTCCGCTGACTCAAGTCCTTCGGAGTTGCTGCACCCGAGCTCCTCATTGTTTACTCAACTTTCATACTTCCCAAGCTCACCTATGCCTCCCCTAGCTGGTCTTCCTCCCTAAATGCCACAGAACGTAAACACCTAGAAAAAGTGCAAAAGAGGGCATGCAAGATTATTCTCTCCCCTTCCTACTCCACATATCAAGAAGCGCTCAACACACTGACCCTTTCGACTCTCACTGACCATCACCACGATCTCATCTGCAAATTTGGTAAGAAGCTTCTGCACCATCCTCGACACCGGCACCTACTACCACCTGAGATCCCTAGCCTGAGAATTGCTGTTCGACACCACAACCGCATCCAGCCCATACATACACGAACTGATCGCTATAATAACAGCCCAGTCCCAACCATTGTAAAAATTTTCAATAACTTGTTATAAACCAGTGTATTCACTACCAGTAAAGCCTACTTCTGGCACTGTCACTATGTTGAAATGCCCTGTAGTTTGAGCTTTTCCCCATCTAGTTATTATATATCTTATTTGTATCACTTATGTTACTTGTATATTATTTGTAAATCGAAACCCATTCCCCAATTATATAACTGTACATTTTCAGCCTTCTGGCTGCTATGCTCTTTCAATAAACCGTTAATTATTATTATTTATTATTATTAAAACTAACTAACGTACATGATGACTTAAAACAGGTGATGACTTAAGCAGATGGTGACTAATCTAACCAGAAGCAAGATCACTTCTCTTCATAATATAATTTATGTCGGAATGATCATCGGTGATTCATAATATTTTTTTATAATTTCAACCTCTCCTTATGGCGAATATTTCTTTAACGAATTATTCTAACCTTTATTCTATTCCTTCTTATAGTATATTAGATACTGTAAGTATCACGACCACGACCATGATTATAACAATCACGACCATGATTATAACAAACAGGACCATGATTATAACAACCACGACCATGATTATAACAAACACGACCATGATTATAACAACCACGACCATGATTATAACAACCACGACCATGATTATAACAAGCACGACCATGAATATAACAACCACCACCATGATTATAAGAACCACGACCATGATTATTATAACAACCAAGACCATGATTATAACAACCACGTCTATGATTATAACAACCACGAATATGATTATAACAATCACGACCATGATTATAACAACCACGACCATGATTATAACAAACACGACCATGATTATAACAACCACGACCATGATTATAACAATCACGACCATGATTATAACAACCACGACCATGATTATAACAAACACGACCATGATTATAACAACCACGACTATGATTATTATAACAACCAAGACCATGATTATAACAAAACAGGACCATGATTATAACAACCACGAGACCATGATTATAAATAAACACGACCATGATTATAACAACCACGACCATGATTATAAATAAACCAAGACCATGATTATAACAAGCACGACCATGAATATAACAACCACCACCATGATTATAAGAACCACGACCATGATATTATAACAACCAAGACCATGATTATAACAACCACGACCATGATTATAACAACCACGACCATATTGGTACAATCACGACCATGATTATAAATAACCACGACCATGATTATAACAACACGACCATGATTATAACACCACGACCATGAGATTATAACAATCACGACCATGATTATAACAACCACGACCATGATTATAACAAACACGACCATGATTATAACAACCACGACAATGATTATAACAACCACGACCATGATTATATAACAACCACGACCATGATTATAACAACCACGACCATGATTATAACAACCACGACTATGATTATAACAACCACGACCATGATTATAAAAACCACGAATATGATTATAACAACCACGACCATGATTATAACAACCACGACCATGATTATAACAACCACGACCATGATTATAACAACCACGACCATAATTATGTAATGAGACAAATCTCACAAGAAGAAGATTACATATAGGTAGAATATTGATAGTATAAGAGTATAAAGAGAGGAAGATTTTGGTAGCGTGCTCGTGTTAGATATTTACACTTATCGTATCTTATACGTCAATACACATCTATTACGTCTTAAGGGCGACTTCTCAAACACCGCTTCGTTACAACTCTTTATTAATTACGAACATGACATGGACACATTAATAACACCTTCTATTGAAGTTACTAGGACATTATATTTACGTTACTAGGACATCATATTACGTTACTAGACACTCTGATTCTCGGACACGAACATGAAATGAATACACTTCCCACGTAAGTAACTCATCCCATGGAAAGCTCTGACAAACACTCACGTGACCTAGGGGAGGCCTAGCAGGTAGTCCTGGGTTGTCTCTATGGGAGACTGCTTAGCTGGGTGCCGGAGGGAAGTCTCGGTCCTGACCGGAGGCGACCGGAGGCGGCTTGCCTCCGGCCCCTGACTTCTCTAGCAGGACTCGGGACGTGGTAGCTGGCCCTTCTTGGTTACAAGACACACTCTCTCTCTGTCCCTCTCTCTCTCTCTCTCTGGGGAGAGGGAGGACTACGACGTCCTATATATTGGGAGGCGAGCCGTCAGGTTGAGCTGATCGGGGGGGGGGCGGCGAAGGGTCTCCTTACATTTGCCCTCGCTAATGTAGGGTCAGGTCTGGACTTCTTCTGCGGTGTAGGTTATTGTGTATATTGGGAGAGAGTCGGCCGGTGCCTTCTTACATGTGTGACATGGGAGGGGAGCCTGGCTGATTTATAACCCTTGGTCAGCCGCTAGAGTTACCCTACACTTGACCTCCCTAATGTCGGGTCAAGTCTGGACTGTTTCTGAGATGTAAGCTGTGGTCTGACAACCCATCACTACATATATATATATATATATATATATATATATATATATATATATATATATATATATATATATATATATTGTATAGATATGTACATACCAAGATATGTGAACACGCCTGACACCAGGACTCTTGTTACCAGTCATTGTACCATTTATTCACATGTCTGTATTACTACATATTATTATAGCATGTCTGATGTCTATGCTTATGTCTAATGCCTATGTTCATTTACTATGTCCCGATGTACTATGTCTGTACCGCGCTAGTCGAGTAATAAGAAGACCTCATTTATTGTCCTAGGAATGTCTAGCAACTCCCCTTGCCTGGCTAGCTAATTTCCCTCAGATCGGCCTCGGCCTACCTACGGTCCGGGGTCCCTAGTAACCGCTCCTGTACCGGTTGGCTATCACGCCAAGTCTTGTACCACTTGTTGAATATATCTACTGCTCGTGCCCTGGAGTTTCAAGAACCTTGTCTAGGATTACATCCACCACAATTATAACAACCACGACCATGTTATAACAACCACAACCATGATTATTGTAGGTTATGCATCTAAGCTACTGTGCCGAGTAGCAACCTTGTAAATAAGCTACTGTGCCGAGTAGCATTTATATATATAATTACGTGGCAACACTGAACGTGTTATGTGGCAACATTGCCCCGAGGCTGCCATATGGCAAGGCAGTCTCAGTCTGACTGTGTGAGCCGTGCATGGCACACGCTAGTCACCACTTGTATTTCTCCTATCCCTTAATAAACGGACTTCAGTGTTACCCGGTGTTTCCCTACCCATCACTGCATTCTTCGGGGAACACTTGTAACCTTCATGGCGCAGTGACTAGGATCTGTGGACTTACAAGTGTGAACAATGCCGACGGTTACATCTGCCGGCGATGTGATGTGAGCGTCGACTCATAGTGTGTTGTGTTGTGTTGCGCTGTGTTTCGCCGCAATGTGCAGTGTTGGGCCATCACAGTGCTTTTTAGTGACGGTGGCAGTGTTAGTGTCAGTGTATTAGTGTGTGTCTAGAGCTGAGAGTTGAGCATTGGCCTGTTTTTTGTGGTACCCACGGAGCACGCAGGCGTACACCCTGCTCGTGCGACATCCGGGGGGACACTGACGGTCTTGCCTCCGCCAGCCACCACGATCCTCTCTCTGACACACACACACACACACTTGCACGCACTCACTCACGGACAGAACGGTGGACTCTGCGTTATTTCTGCGCTGTTTATGTCATATATATGTGGTTCGAGCTGTTGAGGCGCCACTTTATATACTAAAGAGTGCAGTCCACGCACACACTAAGATGAGCGGTAAGAAGGGACAACGTCAAGATGGGAGACACGACTCCCCACCACCTTCCCCTCCACAGGGCGCAGACTCTCATCCTCCACCTCCAGTGACGGACATTGCCACAATTCTGAGGTGGATGGACGACCGGGACGAGAGACGCAGAGAGATGGAACTTCAGAGGGAGGAGACACGAAGAGAGGAGGAAAAGTCGCGTTTTGATGCACTATTGGCGACCTTGGCGCTAACCCACCCTCCCTCACTCGCGCACCAAGGCGCCAATATCCTCCCTCCTCCACCACACCAGCGTCCTCCAGGTACTCTTGCCTCCAAACAAACAGCTCCCAAGGCATCTGTTCAACCCCCACCCGCCCTCTTACCAGACGTCACGTTTCAGCTTTTTCGTGAGTGGAGGCGGCGTTGGACAGATTACTCCACGATGGTGGACCTTGACAGCATGCCTCCAAACAAACAGCTCATCCAACTGCGGATGTGTTTGTCGCTGGAGACCCAGAGAGTTTTGAAGCACACGTTGCAAGTGCCTCCCGATTCTACCTCTTCAGTGACGGATGTGCTCGACCTTTTACAGGAGCATGTTAAGAGTCGGAATAACGAGGCTTTGCGTCACCGCGCCTTCACCAGCTGCAAGCAGGCGGAGAACGAATCCTTTGACGACTTTTTTGTACGTTCGAAGAGTTTGTCAGAGGAGATCGACGTCTGCAAGGCGCACAGCCGGGAATGTGAGGAAGCCTAGATCAAGCACGGGATCTTGGCAGGTGTCAGGCAGGAAGAGTTGGTGCAGCGACTCATCCCCCTGGACGCTTCCTCCACACTCCAGGCGGTAGTGACTGAATGTCGGTCATACGAGGCCACCAAGTCCGCCACCTCTGCCTTACGGGCCCCACCTGCTGTGAGAGCTATCTCACAATACAAGAAGGGTAAGAAGCCGGCCAACAACGCGAAGGCTGCCTCACGTTCTTCCACGCCTCTGCCTAGTGCTTCCTGTGGCAGCTGTGGAAAGCAGCACAGCCCCAAGACATGCCCGGCCGCCGACGCACTGTGTCGTGGATGTGACCGTAAGGGCCACTGGTCTAACACAGACAGGTGCCCTGCACGAGGCCGCAAGTGGCAGGCCTGCAGTCGCTATGGACACTACGACAAGTGCTGCCGCCAACCCAAGCTCAAAAGCCCGAGACGAGGAGGAAAGCAGCGCACTTCCCTCGGGGTGGTTCGCACGCAGCCCCCTCCAGATGGCCCACGCAGCCCCAAGCAGCAGCGGAGTCACATCAGGAGGGTGGAATCGACCACACGCCCCAGGGCTACCCCTTCCCCCACCATCCGCGTCGCCGTCACACACGGTGATGTGTCGGGTCACATCGAGGTGATACCGGACACCGGCGCTGATACTACGGTGATTGGGTTGAAGCACCTCCAGAAACTGGGCCTCACCAAACGTGACCTGGGACCACCGCCGCAGCTGCAGTACTACAATGCGGACGGTTCCCAGATGCCAGACGCTGTGGGCTCCTTTCAAGCAGAGATCACCTACGGCGACAGGTCGTGTCATGGATGGATCGACGTGCAGCCTACTCTCGCTACACCCTTGTTGTCTAGGGAGCACCTCAAGGAGTTATGCGTGGTGGCCAGAGACTTTCCCGAGCAGATCCAAGCTGCTCGTTACACCGCCAGCAGGGTGCGTGAGTCGACGAGCGACGCGCCTGGTGCTGCCACACAGAGCTGCCCAGAACCCGCGTCCACTCCCACCCACACAGGACTCTCCCCTGCCCAGATCCTGTATGGTCACCCTCTCCGCTCTTGCGTTCCTACACACGCCAAGGCCTTTGCGAAGGACTGGCAGACCAAAGCCGAGAGCTGTGACCGCCGCACCCCTTCACATGCCCAGGACGCCAAGGCTCGGTATGACGACCGTGCCCGCCCTCTTCAGCCACTGGAGATTGGTGCCCTTGTCCGCGTCCAGGACCCGACGACGACACGTTGGGACAAGGTGGGCATAGTGATGGGCGTCGGCCGGTCGCGGGACTACAAGGTCAGGATGCCGAGCGGCCGTGTCTGCTGGAGGAACCGCCGCTTCCTCCGGCCAGTCCCACCCCCTGCTGCTGGCCTCCTGACCGAGGACGAGCCCCCTACACTTCACGAGGATCCGCCCCACAGTGCACCTCGACGCTCGGAGCGACTTAGGACTAAGAAGTCCGCTCAAGACAAAGACTATGAGCGTGAGGGGGGAGGGAGATGTAGGTTATGCATCTAAGCTACTGTGCCGAGTAGCAACCTTGTAAATAAGCTACTGTGCCGAGTAGCAACCTTGTAAATAAGCTACTGTGCCGAGTAGCATTTATATATAAAATTACGTGGCAACACTGCACGTGTTATGTGGCAACATTGCCCCGAGGCCGCCATATGGCAAGGCAGTCTCAGTCTGACTGTGTGAGCCTTGCATGGCACATGCTAGTCACCACTTGTATTTCTCCTGTCCCTTAATAAACGGACTTCAGTGTTACCCGGTGTTTCCCTACCCATCACTGCATTCCTCAGGGAACACTAGTAACCATCAATTATAACAACCACGACCATGATTATAACAACCAAGACCATGATTATAACAACCACGACCATGATTAAAACAAACTCGACCATGATTATAACAACCACGACCATGATTATAACAACCGAGACCATGATTATAGCAACCACGACCATGATTATATCAACCAAGAATATGATTATATCAACCACGACCATGATTATAACAACCACGAATAGTATTATAACAACCACGACCATGATTATAACAACCACAACCATGATTATAACAACCACGACCATGATTATAACAACCACGACTATGATTATAACAACCACGACCAAGATTATAACAACTACGAATATGATTATAACAACCACGACCATGATTATAACAACCAAGGCTATGGTTATAACAACCACAAATATGATTATAATATCCACGACTATGATCATAACCACGACTATGATTATAACAAGCACGACCATGAATAAAACAAGCACGGCCATCATTATAACAACCACGCCCATGATTATAGCAACCACGACCATGATTATAACAACCACGACCATGATTATAACAACCACGACTATGATTATAACAACCACGACTATGATTATAACAACCACGACTATGATCATAACAACCACGACCATGGTTATGATTATAACAACGACTACGACACGATTTATAACAACCACGACCATGATTATAACAACCACGACTATGATTATAACAACCACGACCATGATTATAACAACCACGACCATGATTATAACAACCACGACTATGATTATAACAACCACGACTATGATCATAACAACCACGACCATGGTTATAACAACCACGACCATGAATATAACAAGCAGGACCATGTATATAACAACCACGAATATGATTATAACTACCACGCCCATGATTATAACAACCACGACTATGATCATAACAACCACGACTATGATCATAACAACCACGACCATGGTTATAACAACCACGACCATGATTATAAAACAACCACGACCATGATTATAACAACCACGATCATGATTATAACAACCATGACCATGATCATAACTACGACCATGATTATATCACCCACAACCATGATTATAACAACCACGACCATGATTATAACAACCACGACTATGATTACAATAACCACAACCATCATTATAACAACCACGACTATGATTATAACAACCACGACCATGATTATAGCAACCACGACCCTGCTTATAACAACCACGACCATGATTATATCACCCACAACCATGATTATAACAACCACGACCATGATTATAACAACCACGTCTATGATTATAATAACCACAACCATCATTATAACAACCACGACTATGATTATAACAACCACGACCATGATTATAACAACCACGACCATGCTTATAACAACCACGACCATGATTATAACAACCACGACAATGATTATAACAACCACGTCCATGATTTTAACAACCTCGGTAAACTGTACCACCGGACTCGCCACCGGGATCGAAGGGCCCACGATCACGTGTTACAAACTATAGATCATGTGCAGATCGGGGATCGAGTCCTAGATCTCTCCGGGTGAACAGGGATCGCTTATTAAATAATGAACTTAGTAATTGGATCACAGTTAGATAAGGCTGAGTTCTATTTCCAACATTGTATAATGCATATCTAAAATTCTTAATGAGAGAAATTATAAGTGATAATGAAGGACTAAAAGTTAATGGCAAATTAATCTCAAATATACTCTATGCAGATGATACTGCTCTTATCTTAAATAGTGAAGAGCCACTACAAACGAGACACTACAAAAACTCGTTAACAGATTAGTGGGAAAAGGTGAAAAATATAGTTTAAGAGTTAATGCTGTATAGACTACAGTAATGGTTATTTCAAAATTGGAAATAAATCACAAAATAAAAATTTTGTTGGGCAACAAGGAACTTAAACAAGTGGAAAAGTTGGTGTATTTTGGAAGTCACATTAGTGGTGATGGTAGACGTACGGATGAAAAAACGAGAATAGGGCAAGCAAAAACAGCATTTAATAACACTGCCAAACAAAATTTAACTATTCTGACCCCGTTTTGAGTACTGATTACAAATGTGTGCTTATTTTTTTCAGCACGCCTATTTTTCGAAATATGACTGTTTTAATGTTTTATTTTATTTTAACAAGATTTAGTACGTAATAAATCACAATTAGTATAATCAATCATAATTTAATACTAATAAGCACACCACACACTCATAATTTTATACTGCAATGCCCATCATGCACTTAAGTTAAATACCTATAGAACAGACTTATAAAAAAATGTACAAGAACTTAAAACCGTTGTAAACTTTGTCCGGTTTGTCGCTGAACAACGTCCAGTATTAGTTTACCACTATTCTGTACTTTAATCATAGAAACCTTGGTAGCAATTTTCCATTGCCTAAATGTCTTGATGGAAACTTTTCCCCTGCTTTTCCCAAGACTTTAGGGGAAGCAACATAGATGTGAATGTATAAAATGTATTTTCAAGGACACGCGACACCTCATTTCTTTATATGCATTGAGCAGTTTTGGTTTCCATCTCTGTATGCAGGAGACTTGTAATTACCCAAAAAGTCTTCATATATTCATTTGAAAGTCTGCCATTCTTTTAATTCTAATACATTCAAAGCCACCATTCTTTAGAACCTTCCTAATATGTGACACTAACTTTTGGAAATTTCTCAACAAGGTAATGAAACCCTCTTCAATTCGCCTTAACCATAGCTTTGACAAAATGTTCAATAAAACCGAACTTAATGTGGAAAGGTGGCAGGAAAATCTTCTTTGGATCAACTAAATGAACACAATGAACACTGCCCGTTCCTGGCTCGTATGTGGTTCTTTGTTGCCACTCACATCTGATGTAATGATCCGCAGTAGCCCGGCTTTCCCATAGACATAGGAAACAAGAGTATTTCCTGCATGCCCATTAATATACATGTCAGTTGTCACGGGACTTTCAGACCGAGAGGAAGGGCTCATGGAAACTCGTCGTGTAAAAATTACATATATTACACTATTTACATTCACAGAGCAAGTTTTCGTGTCCAAATATATCTAACTACTTTATGCACAACTCGGCGGCCATCTTGTACCCCACGTCGACGTGTGTTCCTGGTTCTCTGTGCTGTCCGGTTCAGTCGGCGGCTCACGCTGCTCTGCCGTGAGCATCACCACCACCGCACGAATATGGCTCGGTTGCCAACTAAACCTAATACAATACATTAAAAGTTTTACACCTCATGCCCTATAAAACAGAATATGGCTCTTACATAATGTTTTAACAGCCAAAACTAAATTACACTGATATAAAAAAAACATGGTAAATCAAAACATTAGAAAATTTATATAAACATACAGGACATTGGTAGTTTCGGGTATCACCTAATTAGCCAATCATAGACAGCGGTGTGGGCCGACATGTGACAATACCAATGACTTTGAGTTCACCACAGAGTTATGTACTTTAACTATAGAAAGCCAAAAACCTTAAAACAAAATATCTGTTTCAGCGCAAACAAGAGCTCTCATGAAAATTCTTTGTTGGTTAGTGTAATCTAAAAGACATAATGAAAAGGGACATTAATTTAAATTTAAGAAAAAGGCTGCACCCAATTTAATATGGCAATTGCTGTTGTGTGGGTCAGAAGTGTGGTCAATCAGCAGACACCAGAAAGAGGTCTTTGAAATGTGGCGTTAGAGCCGAATGCTAAGAATAAGCTACTCTGACAGGAAAACAAATGAAGAAGCATTAAGATTAGCAAAAAATTCAAGAGAAATACTTGAAATGTACAGGAAAAGAAAAATGAGATGCCTTGCTCATATAACTAAGGATGAGGGCTAGTAGAAAACAGAGACTGGGATGGATGAATGAATTTAAAACTGGGTCCCTAGAGAGTTACAAAACCCTAGACTCTAGACTCGAGGATTGGTTAAAGCAGCCCGAAAATGATTAGAGTAGAGGACTGTGTTTGCCAACCCTCAGATATGAGGACGGTACTCTGACATGTGAAATAGCGTTGTAGTAATAGAATAAACACATGAGTGAATGTATAGTAGTCTTGTAACAATGGAACTGATTGGTGGAAAAGATTCCTGGACGTAATTCCGCTTGGCAATAACGATAAATAGATGCTGGAATATAAACTCATTATAGTAACATATATATAAGGGCTTCTAATAAGGAAGAATACCAATGTGAGTGATAAGGCTTTAAAAATAAAACAAATATGAGGACACTGGTGTCGCTACAAAATAATGTATTTGGTAAACCATCCAAAGGATCATAAACTGATAAAAGTCTCCATAAATCGTGTCCTATTATTTGTAATCCACTTCGAAAATCAGTACTTAGTTGGATTCCTATTGCCATTCATATCCAATAGTTCTATATAAGCAGCATATATGCCCATATTCATTTTCATTGAGATAGTTTACTAATTAGCTCCAAAGCAGCATCCATCACCTCGACCAAGTTGTCCCATATAGATGAATTTCTCAACTTCTGTTCACTATCATGCTTGACTTATCCATTCCTCACCCAATTTAATTACCGAAAAAAAAGGCAACACATTCCAATTCACTCCCCATTCAGGTCCGATGTTACAGAATCTACACATTTACAGCAGTAAGAGTGTAGTGTTGTTTGACTGTCGTATTTGTACTCAAGGCGTTATGGTGTGCTATATGGCGTCCTGGGCTGTGAACCGGAAGGGGCCCGGTATGTTCGATGTAGAAGACGTTGATCCTGCATCTGCACTCACCTTATTTATGCTTTTAACCGCCTCAACACTACTGGGGAGATTCAAGTAAGTGATGATGTGTAAAATATTTGGAACTGGATGTTATAACTCTTTTTTTATTAATTTGTTCTCTATATATTGTCATTTTATGTTTAATCGTACATATACTGAAGGCAGTACATTATTAAAGATACTTCTTTGATTTGTTACAAAAAGTTATAATACTTGTGTATTAGCCCCAGTCTCATGGCAATAACAATTATATAAATTTGGGTTAATACATTTAGTTTATATAATCCAATACCCACGGTAATTTTCCATTAAGCTGTGAGCTTCATATGCTGTTCACGTGAGATTATATCAGTGGGCCGACGCAGAATGTAGGGTTAGCCCAGTGGGTGTGTCATACAAGGGAAGATCAGCTAAAACTAATGCCCCATCACTTTTTTGGTAGATTTTAGTGTATATAAACAGAAAATAATTTCAGTTTCAATATTTTGCAACCTTTTGCTAGGTAAATTTTAGCGTGAAATTTATCGAAAATCTAACGTACAGCTGCATTAGTGCATTACAATTAAATCGTGAACATTGCTTTCTGACTTCATTCTTTAATAACCCAACTAACAATATTATTTTCTGTTTCAGATTCTGATGCATTTATAAGTTGATAATATTTGCGATGGCTGCTTGTGTCAGGACGAGGAACCAAAAATCCAGCCATCTCAGTCACTATCTTGGGTCTGGGAGAGAGCTCCTGAAGTCGGAGTTGCCTACATTGAGAGATGCTTTGAGATACGGTGTTTTAATCAGGCAAATCAGTGAAAAGAACCAAAGAACACTGAAACAAAGACATTGCCAGTGATATGACCAAAGCTGTCTTGGCACAGTACACTCTGGCTAATGCTCAGTTCAAGCCTCCAGTCATAACAAGTCAGAAGAAGATTAGTGAGAGACTGCTAGCCAGTTGGGAAAAGGCAAGAGATATCTCTCTTGAGAGAGGAAAACTTGCAGTTAAGGACAGCTTTGCCAAACAACTGGACCAGTTATTTGACATAATTACTTGCAAGTGCCCAATTGTTCTCTGTCCTGAGTTTGGATGCGATCGTGACTGTAAATCCGAGGCCCACATCTCCTGTATTTGCAAGCGTGAACTGAAGATTCCTGTGATCGAACTGGCATTTGTCAAAGCACAGAGAGAGAAGACTGGCAGTATAGGGGCTCTCATGATTTCTAGCCAAGATATTCCGGAGTCCAAGAGACAGGAGGCTGCCACAGAGAGACAGAAGAGGAGAAGAGTTGCCGAGGAAAAGAGACTTGAGAAGGCCCAGGGTGAGGTAAAAAAGGCCGATGATTGGAGTCACGCTGATTCAGAGTTTAATGACTTCCCCATGGCTGATCCGAGTGCTGACCAGGAGAATGGTGACTTTGTCCCTAACCCAGAAAATAATAATCCCAAACCTTCCAGGCATAAGATTCGAAATAGGAAAGATATCCCGAGCATAGCTCTGGCCAGCATGCGACACCACACTGGTCTCAGAGAAACTGCAGAGATAGCAACAGCTGCCTGGGTTGACGGTGGTTTGATAACACCTGATGATGTTCACCTGGTGATAGATCATAACAAAGTAAGGAGAGCTCAGGAGAAACTTGTCAGTAACCTAGAAGAGGAGTTTGATAAAGGGATAAGAGAAATGGAATCAATTGTCAGAGCCCTTGATGGGAGAAGGATGACACTAAAGTGTTCATGAAAGTTGGAGATTCTGGAAGGTTGTTCCTGCCAAGGGTGGAAGGGAGGGAAACATTACTCCTGCTGCAGGAACCAACAGGAGGGAATTATTTACAGGCATTTCACCCAGAGAAAGATGACATCAGGAAACCAGCGCTGAGATAGTGGCAGATAACATTGTGAACTGCTCAGAGAGAGAACGTAGACCAGACCCTGCAGGCCATTGAGGACAGCACCAACACGAACACAGGGTGGCAAGGGGGGTCATACAGTGGATAGGGCGGAAGATTGGGAGGAAGCTGGTCTGGATTGTTTGTGACCTCCACACCAACGAGTTGCCACTCAGACATCTGATCCAGGAGCTGGATGGCAAGACTCTTTCAAACAACAGATGGTCTGGTCCTCTTGGCAAGATGCTGGACTCTGCCACTGAGTTAGAAATAAATCCGAGCTTTGAAAAAATCACAGTTGGCCCTCCATTTCGTTGAGCTTGCACATACTGTCATTGACGACCTGAGTACTGACCAGTACTATGGTTACATGATTTGCAGTGCCATCAAACTGGGGTCATGCCTGATAGACTTGGTTACCTGCAGATAGGTCCAGTCTCACATTCTAGGTGGCTCACAACGGCTCTCAGGTTCTGCAGAATTTGGGTCGCTCATCATAAACTGAAAGGGAACCAGCTTCACAACCTGAGACTTATTGTCCAATTCATCGTGAGTGTCTACTTGCCAAATTGGTTCAACACCAAGGTCAAGTCATCGTTCTCCGAAGGTCCGAGGCATGTTTTCTTCCAGCTTGAGCTCCTGAGGAGTCAGCCAAGGAAGGTTGTTCAGATTGTGGAGCAGACTGTGAGGAGATCTTCCTGGTATGCTCATCCCGAGGCAGTTCTGCAGACAATGCTCTACAGTAAGGATGAGGAGGAGAGAAGAGTGGCAGTCAAAAAGATCTTGGATATGAGACTTATGAGAGGATCTGGGCATGACGAATCAGTTGGTGACGATTCCTTCAGGGTCAGGAAGACTCCTGAAGTCAATCTAGGTGCCAAGACCCTCACTGATCTCATAGATCTGGATAACATCCAGGCTGGTAGTGAGCCCCCTCTTACCTGCAGCCTCACCAATGTTCAAGTCAGAGCTTTCCTGGACAACCCCATGCATGTCCCTGCCTGGCCCTCGCACACCCAGAGTATAGAGCGTTGTGTACAGCAAGTGAGAGAGACCAGCAGTCACGTGTACAGCCAGGAGAGGAGGGAAGGCTACATCCGAGCTCAGGTGGTCAGCAGGGAGGTGATGAGTAGAAACAGAAGCAAGAAAGACATGTTCTCTATGGTGTGTAGCAACACCGGGTCTTAGTAGTAAAACCGGTTTTTGTATTTGATGATTTTGTTTTCTAAAGGAATATTAAATTTAATAAATGTGTCAAGATCATTCGTTTCACTATTCTGGATCATTTTCATCCTAATAAATTAACCTGATACATTTACTTTACTTTAAATAAGCTATTTAGTGGTGTTGGTAAAAGGGTGGGAATACTGAATTTTCATAAGATTTCAAGTTAAAATTTACCTAGCAAAAAATGAAAACTTTTCAAATCTGAAGATATCACATGATTCTGCACATAGAACTACATCATTAATACCATGGGCCGATTTTTCAAACTAAAAAAAAAAAAATTCGCCTCCGTATGACACACCCTATTAGCCCAGCCCCTCCTTCAGAGCCTCCCCTCACGGCACCCAGTCCTCACTTGAAGCTCAAGAGAAGCGGACGGGTGACCTAAGTAAGTCACGCTGAGCCCCGTCCTTAACTAACACCCACAGCTTACAGTGTTAATTGCGGTGCATCTACTAATAGACTATGACCAATATAGTTTTACCAATAAATGGAAAAAAGACCATTTGGGGTTTGTAACTTAACCACTCAACTTATTTATATATAAGCCAAGTTAAAGGGAACTCTACCCAAAGCTTATATACTTGTACAAATACATTGTCCTTTTCAGGTAAACGATCCGCTCCGTGACCTCTGTGACAACGGTGGAGAGTGTGCCTACAATAGATTCACTGCCCTGAAAAAGCAGAACCCCGAGTTGAAAACACTCCTAGCAGTCGGGGGCTGGGGCGACGGCTCTGAAAAATACTCTAAGGTCAGTTAAATAGAAAGCACCCGATTATATAAACCAGTAACACTTTATGAATAAGAAGAATAGATTTTGAGAATAATCTTACTGTCGTCTTATCCACTTAGATGGCTGCAGATCCTGCCATGAGAAAGAAGTTCATCGACTCTACCATGGCACTACTGAAGGAACATGATTTCGATGGTATGGACCTGGACTGGGAGTACCCAACAATGCGTGGCGGGACACCTGAAGATAAAGTATGCTGCTTTGTTTATGGAACAGTTTCACTCATCTTGTTTTCTTGTTTCCCATGTGGTTATCAGCATATACATGCATATACAGCATATATATATATATGTGTGTGTGTGTGTGTGTGTATTTGTAATATATATAAAAACAATACCTCACATAGTAGGCACGGGCAATCCACGGAGGCGGCTCGCGTTGCTTAAGAATAAGACGAATGAGCAGGCTTTGTGTAAAATAAAACTTAGCTTAGGATTTCCTTCGTTGCAAGTGTGGTGCCGTGGTAGCGATCCGTGGTAACAAGCGGAGATCCAGGGTTCGATTCCTCATTGATGAGGTATTGTTTGTATTTTGTAATCTGCGTATATATGGACTGTCGAGATATATAAATATATTAGGCATGACCACTAAATTGTCATACCATTTTATGTGCCACAACACCACCCTCTGAAGGTACAGTTGGACTATTCCAAATATTACAGTCAACGTTGTCAAACCGTGAGGTATGAACTCCGAGAGTATCGATTCTGAATCCGAAGCATTCAGGGGTGAAGGGGAGAGGTGGTCCGAGAAGGGAACTGTCCGCCAAGGTGATAGGAAGTGCTGTTGCGTCTCAACTTTTAACAGGTGGTCTAGTCCAAACATCTTCTTATGTGTAGCTGTAGTTTGAATCCATTTAGATTTACCAGTCCCATGGTTCATACATTTTAGCAATTTTAAGAAAATAATATTATCAGAATCACCGAGCAAAAGCCTCAAGGCTATCATGAGGTTGAGTTCAATTGTTCAATCTTTGGCACTGGGTATACCTAGCTCTTTCCTCATATTAAGTACTAGTCTCATGGGACAGCCAAGTATAGTTCTGAGGGCTTTATTTTGCAGTTTTTAGTGCTTGTCAATACCTTTCCCGTCACGAAGGTACGTGGTAATCTATCAGAGATATCTTATATAGCCTAGGTACATTGTTTTAATTATTCTAATATTAGCACCCTAATGCGGGCAGTTCCCCTCTACACTTCTAAAAGGTTTCAGTCTGTCAGTAGATTGGCTGGCTAGCTGTTGTATGGCAGTACATTGGCAGGCTAACTGTTGAATAGAATTGAATTGAATTGATTTGAAACAGTTTATTTAAACAGAAAAACACAGATACAGAGTGGATGGTAATAATAATATTAACATGGCTGAGCCAGTTGAGAGCCTGAGCTCTCTTTTAGGTACCTGATATATACTATACATTTACCTCAAGGCAATATTATGTAACATTTAGTTTAATCTGGAATAGTACAATAGCATGGTGGATAATAAGAACATCTCATAATGTTACCACGGTTATCACTTCAATATTTGTTAATTTTATTTATATATAATTATTTTTTTTACTTTATTTTTTATTTATTTACATATACATAAATTCCAGTGGAATTGAAAAACATAAGTATAATGGGGGAGCAGTACAACATCAAATTTGTGGGCAATACTGTAGAAGATAAACCCTGATCTAAAAAGGTAACTAGATGAAGGGGAATACTGCTGATGTTATGGCTAATCAAGGAGAAGGAATAAGGTAGGAGAAGACTAGAACTAAACTCGGGAGAGTCAGGAACGTAATAGTTACAGTTTGGGTTGGTGTAACCCAGTGAGTTTTGTAGAAAGGCATGAGGATCGACATGAGGGAGTATTGTGTCGACACCATGGGTAAATGGGGTGTAACACATACGATCTAGCACATCTAAGGGAATGACACTAGCATCATCATTGTGGGAACATTAATACTGATTAAGGAACAGTAAGAACTCTGGGTCACTGAGGTGTGAAAAAGGAAGATCTAAGAAAATTATAATAGTGGTGGAGGGGGGGTAACGTACTCACAAGTGCTACAACCAACAGAATTAGGATGACCGGTACTGTTGAGGGTGATTCCCAGATCGAGAGGGAGGTGCGCCTGTCCGTTGGACTTCCATTATCACATCAGTCAGCTGTTGTTTCGTGAAATTTGAATTATTGATACTAGCAACCAACATAGACATATTGGAGCTAGTGAGGGCTGAGTAGCTGGCAGTATGGAGACGGTCGAGTTTATGATCAACTGGGTGGCCTGGTGGGACGATGGGGGAGTGTAGACGGTGGGGGTGGACAGGGCTCAGATTACAAGCCGTGGCACTGAGGGGAGCTTGGTGGGCCTACACCTCACTTCGTAGACACAGATTAAACAGTAAATTGACAAATATATCTACTTATGGGGATCACAGATAGATATTGTACTGGTCACGACACTCACTAGTCACTCACGAATCAGATTTCCTAGAAATCAGACTGGGAACTCCTGGAAAGACCCTGTTTTTCGACGAAAAACACGGAGCTCCCACACACACACGTTGTATGGCAGGTAAGGTACAAGAAATGGAGACACCAGAGATATTTAAAAGAAAAGACATAGTCAATAGTGTTGTTACCTATCTTGAACCGCGTTTGCGGTTACCATCTTGTTTGTTAAAGACTTTAGTTTCCTCAGGGAAAATTACAAGACAGAGGTTCTCACAAGTTGCGTGTACATGGTTCAGGGTTGTTTGCATTTCACAATGAGTTTTAATATGTACAAGAATATCATCAGCATTGCTGATTGTGATATTACTGGGGTTGTCTGGTATTGAATTTAATAGTTCATTCATAAGAACATTGACCAGAGTAGGACTAAGTAGTTCACCTGCATAACTTTTGTAACCCTGAAACAGTGCAGTAGACCTTCTGTTAGTGAGGTAGCCACTTATCCAGTGTAACAGCCGAATTCCTATATCCATTCTGGCTAGTTCGTAGAATATAACTTGCCTATTGGCAATATCAAATTCAGCTTTTAGGTCAAGAAATGTGGTGTATCTGTGTCTTTCATTACCATGTACAGTTAAAAGTGTGGTGATGCAATTATGTACACCTTTACCATGAGTGAAGCCATTTATGTTAAGAGACAATGTGTTCTTTGATTCTGTATGAAAGTCTGCCAAGAACCAATCTTTCAGAGGTTTTACAAAGATAGCTGGTTAGTGATATGGAACGAAAAGCATCAGGCTGTCCTGGTTTCGGTATTGGCACAATAATACTGTTGGTCCATGATGTGGGTAGTTGGCTGGTACGGGGGATCACTGGGGTCGGTGTGTGAGTGGGTTACTGGTTATGAGGGTTGAGGAGGGTGTTCGGGCTAGAGAGATGGGAGAGGTTTAAGGAGTTAGTGCAGTTACAATGTACTGTAGTATGTATTTAGTAAGGATATAAATACGTTAGGCTAAACACAAATTATGCTTAGAATGTTTTACCGTATATTAGGGTGATATTCCCAGCTTGTGCTACAGGTCTGTGCAATATATGTATATTTATTTATATATTTATTTACCTGTATTTTTTTATGCAACTCTCATGTAATTTAGGGGCGATAGGAGGGCGGGCTGGAGTCTTACCCTGACTTGCAAGACCCAATAAATAACGGATGTATTTGATTCTATTTACATTAGCATAAATTAATTATATTATGTAATTGGAAATAAAAACACAGCGAAGAAGTTATCAAATTGCGTTAATTATAAATTGCATTGTATGAATGGCAATGCTAAGTCAGCAAGAAGATTCAACGAGCATTATGAACACGGCAGCCGAAGTGTTAACGAGTTTGTGACAATGATTATTTGATTGATTATCTCATTTGGCTTTCACCTCAAAGCAACGTGATATTATTTTTCTTATTACATGTCAGAGCAACGTTGATGTTTTACATGCTTCTTAGTTTACATAATTATGCTTTCATAATTTGATTGATGTAGTATGGGTGTTTATCACATTGTACACCTAACTACTGTAGCTTACCAAGTATAATGAAAGAATATTCTAGTCTTCACTGATAATAAGGTGGTGTAATTTAGACGGAGCAATAGGTGTATAGGGAGTAGGGTGTGTCATAGGAGGGAAGATCAGCTAAAACTAATGGCCCATCACTTTTTTGGTAGATTTTAGTGTATATAAACAGAAAATAATTTCAGTTTCAATATTTTGCAACCTTTTGCTAGGTAAATTTTAGCGTGAAATTTATCGAAAATCTAACGTACAGCTGCATTAGTGCATTACAATTAAATAGTGAACATTGCTTTCTGACTTCATTCTTTAACAACCCAACTAACAATATTTTTTTCTGTTTCAGATTCTGATGCATTTATAAGTTGATAATATTTGCGATGGCTGCTTGTGTCAGGACGAGGAACCAAAAATCCAGCCATCTCAGTCACTATCTTGGGTCTGGGAGAGAGCTCCTGAAGTCGGAGTTGCCTACATTGAGAGATGCTTTGAGATACGGTGTTTTAATCAGGCAAATTAGTGAAAAGAACCAAAGAACTTACACAAACAAAGACATTGCCAGTGATATGACCAAAGCTGTCTTGGCACAGTACACTCTGGCTAACGCTCAGTTCAAGCCTCCAGTCATAACAAGTCAGAAGAAGATTAGTGAGAGACTGCTAGCCAGTTGGGAAAAGGCAAGAGATATCTCTCTTGGGAGAGGAAAACTTGCAGTTAAGGACAGCTTTGCCAAGCAACTGGACCAGTTATTTGACATACTTACTTGCAAGTGCCTAATTGTTCTCTGTCCTGAGTTTGGATGCGATCGTGACTGCAAATCCGAGGCCCACATCTCCTGTATTTGCAAGCGTGAACTGAAGATTCCTGTGATCGAACTGGCATTTGTCAAAGCACAGAGAGAGAAGACTGGCAGTATAGGGGCTCTCATGATTTCTAGCCAAGATATTCCGGAGTCCAAGAGACAGGAGGCTGCCACAGAGAGACAGAAGAGGAGAAGAGTTGCCGAGGAAAAGAGACTTGAGAAGGCTCAGGGTGAGGTAAAAAAGGCCGATGATTGGAGTCAAGCTGATTCAGAGTTTAACGACTTCCCCATGGCTGATCCGAGTGCTGACCAGGAGAATGGTGACTTTGTCCCTAACCCAGAAAATAATGATCCCAAACCTTCCAGGCATAAGATTCGAAATAGGAAAGATATCTCGAGCATAGCTCTGGCCAGCATGCGACACCACACTGGTCTCAGAGAAACTGCAGAGATAGCAACAGCTGCCTGGATTGAAGGTGGTTTGATAACACCTGATGATGTTCACCTGGTGATAGATCATAACAAAGTAAGGAGAGCTCAGGAGAAACTTGTCAGTAACCTAGAAGAGGAGTTTGATAAGGGGATAAGAGAAAATGGAATCAATTGTTTGTTCTTTGATGGGAGAAGGGATGACACTAAAGTGTTCATGAAAGTTGGAGATTCTGACAAGTTGTTCCCTGCCATGGTGAAGGAGGAACACTACTCCTGCTGCAGTGAACCAGGAGGGAAGTATTTGTGGCATTTCACTCCAGAGAAAGATGACATCAGGAAACCAGCTGAGATAGTGGCAGATAACATTGTGAACTGGCTCAGAGAGAGGAACGTAGACCAGACCCTGCAGGCCATTGGAGGGGACAGCACCAACACGAACACAGGGTGGCAAGGGGGGGTCATACAGTGGATAGAGCGGAAGATTGGGAGGAAGCTGGTCTGGATTGTTTGTGACCTCCACACCAACGAGTTGCCACTCAGACATCTGATCCAGGAGCTGGATGGCAAGACTTTTTCAAACAACAGATGGTCTGGTCCTCTTGGCAAGATGCTGGACTCTGCCACTGAGTTAGAAATAAATCCGAGCTTTGAAAAAATCACAGTTGGCCCTCCACTCGTTGAGCTTGCACATACTGTCATTGACGACCTGAGTACTGACCAGTACTATGGTTACATGATTTACAGTGCCATCAAAACTGGGGTCATGCCTGATAGACTTGCTTACCTGCAGATAGGTCCAGTCTCACATTCTAGGTGGCTCACAACGGCTCTCAGGTTCAGAATTTGTGGCTTTCATCATAAACTGAAAGGGAACCAGCTTCACAACCTGAGACTTATTGTCCAATTCATCGTGAGTGTCTACTTGCCAAATTGGTTCAACACCAAGGTCAAGTCATCGTTCTCCGAAGGTCCGAGGCATGTTCTCTTCCAGCTTGAGCTCCTGAGGAGTCAGCCAAGGAAGGTTGTTCAGATTGTGGAGCAGACTGTGAGGAGATCTTCCTGGTATGCTCATCCCGAGGCAGTTCTGCAGACAATGCTCTGCAGTAAGGATGAGGAGGAGAGAAGAGTGGCAGTCAAAAAGATCTTGGCTATGAGACTTATGAGAGGATCTGGGCATGACGAATCAGTTGGTGACGATTCCTTCAGGGTCAGGAAGACTCCTGAAGCTGACCCAGGGTGCCAAGACCCTCACTGATCTCATAGATCTGGATAACATCCAGGCTGGCAGTGAGCCCCCCTCTTACCTGCAGCCTCACCAATGTTCAAGTCAGAGCTTTCCTGGACAACCCCATGCATGTCCCTGCCTGGCCCTCGCACACCCAGAGTATAGAGCGTTGTGTACAGCAAGTGAGCGAGACCAGCAGTCACGTGTACAGCCAGGAGAGGAGGGAATGCTACATCCGAGCTCAGGTGGTCAGCAGGGAGGTGATGAGTAGAAACAGAAGCAAGAAAGACATTGTTCTCTATGGTGTGCAGCAACACCGGTCGAGTAGTAAAACCGGTTTTTGTATTTGATGATTTTGTTTTCTAAAGGAATATTAAATTTAATAAATGTGTCAAGATCATTCGTTTCACTATTCTGGATCATTTTCATCCTAATAAATTAACCTGATACATTTACTTTACTTTAAATAAGCTATTTAGTGGTGTTGGTAAAAGGGTGGGAATACTGAATTTTCATAAGATTTCAAGTTAAAATTACCTAGCAAAAAATGAAAACTTTTCAAATCTGAAGATAACGCATGATTCTGCACATAGAACTACATCATTAATACCATGGGCCGATTTTTCAAACTCCAAAAAAAAAAAATTCGCCTCGGTATGACACCCTAATAGGGAGGACTGGTGGTTTGCTCCTCCGTCCTTCTGCCCTACCCAACCCCCCCAACACACACACCCTCGCCTTGACAATACACCTGTTCGGTTAGTATTCATAAAGTTTTGTGTCGGATAGTAGCACGATTTTAGGAATGCATAATGACTAAAATAGAGTGATACCTTTAGAAACTGTGAGGGAACTGCTGACTGTTTCATGACATAATGCCTGTCTGCCTCTTGTTCGTTCATCACAGCAACCATATTCCTGATACTAAGGTTTAAGAATACGATCCATAGACAAAAATAGTAGCTGGACGCGGTTTTAGTTTTAATTTAGATTATTGATTGAAGCTGTAAACTATGTGTATAAATACAAACGTACAATTGAAAAAATATGTCTTGTTCAAGATGACATAGTTTTCTTCCACACTGGAAGCAGGAAGATACATTGACAAAGTCAATGTCCAATAATGAAATAACCAAATGTGTGAAGACAACAACTAGTGAGTATATGTTTATAAACTATAGAAGTCATATGGATTGAAATTGCATTTCATAGAATGCTTATACTGTATGCAGTGAAACGATGGAAATATTTATTGCCAAAAGAGATTACAAGGAATATCGATAAAAACTGTTTATTGTGAAGCAATATATGCATATCAGGCAGTGCAACTTATATATTGTTAGAAAAATGTTAATGTGATAATATACCAAGGATGCTTATTAATATACTCGGTACATAATGGAAGGTAAATAAAGTTAAAATAACAACTTTACTCATGGAAATTAATACAAATTGTTGCAGAAAACACAGAACTATAGATTACACTAAGGACACAAACCTAGTGAATCGGCAGGTTTACTATCTTTATATTGTTTCTGAAAATATGAATAGATACTCATAGATTGTTGAGGCAAAGTTAATCGTTGGTTACTGGGGTTGTCGTCTATCATTAAGACGCCTTGAGAAAGGGTGAATTATCTGATAGTTATTGTGGTTCGCCAGTATACATAAAATTGGAATTGATTATTGTTATAATGTTTTCCATTAAACAAATCCGTAATAATTATAAAGTGAAAGATTATGAACTAGGTAATCACTGTAGGTTAATAGTCTATATTATATTTTTTCTGCTTAATTACTAGAGGTTTTTGATGAGCTTATAAAGTTTGAATTCATCATTAACGATATTTAATGGAAAAATTATACATCCAATAATGTTTGCCTTTGCACTTTAATATTAGCATCCTGCATTGATGCATGTGGCGGTGATACCAGGTCAGTGTTGTCAAGGCGAACGTGAGTGTGTGTGTCTTTGCGCGCAAAGCACACAGGGTGGTGAAATGCATCTAGGGTGGCAGCATAATGTTAGTGTTAAGGTGCAAGCACTGCTTGCTCCCTCTCGCTTTCAGTTGCCGCCGCTGGCTAGCCCTCGTGGCGAACAGGGAAGCAATTTGCATAAGTCTTCCCCTGCCAGTACACAGCCTCCTGACCATCAAGATTCCTGCTGTGCCTCTTCGTGGCAACACACGGTAACTGGGTGCCTCGTGGGCCCAGGCTAGATCAGCAGGGGATCTCGGAATAGCAGTGGGCCCCATACGAACGGCACACAGGCCCACTGGCACGTGGACTCGGCCTGGCGGCTCCCAACTACCTCCTCGCTGCCTTTCTGATTAACCTTGGTAGGTTACTGGAGTAAACCCAGAATAGAAAATCTGCTGTGGAGCCCCGCATCAGGCAGACATGCTTACAGAGCTCCAATAAGACCCTAACGGCGGTGTAGGCGGAATAGGTGACCACCATGGAAACCCAACGACTACAGTGGAGGACGAAGGCATTGCCTGATGGACAGGCTACTAAGGCGAAACCCAACAAACTGGGCTCTCGGCAGTCCATTCCAACTCTCCCTCTCCCCAGTCATTGCAACACCTGCACCACTGGATCAGGAAAAGGGAGAGCCAAAAAAAGTGGTTGTAGCCTGCGCTCCTGCCTCACCACATAAATCATCTCAAGTGCAGCCATCATCCAGTTCATCATACCTCTCATCATCATCAAAACCCCTATGCCCCAAAAAGTCCTATGACGACGAACGAGTGGTGACGGGGACAGGCAGAGATGAGTGCTGGGAGTCTCTAGTCACAACGCTGCACATGGGCGGCACAGATAAGATGGTCATTTATGCACTGGGATCTAGGCAATAGTGCAATCTGGTCCTGTCTGTGCGACTGAGCAGCTTTTTCGGAGAGCCGTATGGGGAGAGGGCTAGAAAAGGTGTCCTAAACATAGCCTACCTAAAAACCCAACCTGACTGGGCAGCCGCACCCAGTAAGGTCATTCTTATGCGTCGAAAACACAATCAAAATCACAGATCCAAACAAAAACAAACCATGCAACCTCTTATGGTCGCTGCTTGGAATGTCAGGACCCTGCTGGATACAAGCACAAATGTGCGTCCTGAAAAAAGAACTGCCATTGTGGCAAAAAAGCTGGCTAGGTATAAATCATAGACAGAGCAGCCATCAGTGAGTCCCGGCTCCCAGATGAGGGCCAACTCACAGAACGAGGGTCTGGCTACACCTTCTTCTGGAAGGGCAAGTCTACTGCCGAGAGAAGCCGCATTTATGGAGTTGGCTTTGCCATCTGCCACCGCATCCTACACAGGTTAGCTGAAATGCCTATTGGTATCAATGAGTGTCTCATGACGTTTCAAGTCCCACTGGATCACTCACGTCATGCCTTCCTCATCAGTGTATATGCCCCAACACTGGATGCAGAGGATGACATCAAGCAGGCCTTTTATGCCGTCCTCGACAGAGTGCTAACCTCCATCCCCAGAGAAGACAAGGTTCTGCGACTTCAATGCCAGAGTTGGCAGAGATGCTAACATTTGGCAGGGAACGATAGGGAGAAATAGACTAGGCAAGTGTGATCCCAACGGCCTATTCCTCCTTAGCAAGTGTGCTGCACACACTCTCTCTATCACCAATACCTTGTTTAGGCACCCAGGATCCAAATAATGGCATCAAATTGACTATATTCATTGTCAGAGAAAGAGATCATGGAGATGTCCTCATCAACCGTGCCATGGGTAGCTCAGACCACTGTGACACTGATCATCGACTTGTGAGATCTAAGCACTCAATTCACGTCGCCCCAAAATGGCGAAGGCAGCAAGCCTCCACAAGAGGTTTTATTGCTAAGCCTCTGGAGATTCCAGCGGTAGCACATGCTTTCAGAGAGCAGCTCGAATATGGGCTGATAAACAACCCAACAACAAACAATGTGAATCCCAGTGCCGAAAGTGATACTTTTAATACTGTTATAACAAAAATCTGCAGAGAGACCCTCGGCCAGGTCAAAAGAATACACCAGGACGGATTTGATGAAAATTACCCGGCATTCAAAGTACTCATCGATGATAAATGTGCTGCTTATACTGACTGGCAGAACAACCCTCAGTCTCAGACAAAGGCTGATACCTTCCGCAAGAAGAAAGCAGCAGCCCAGAGGGAACATCCCAATCTAAAGACCGACCGGCTTAAAAATAAAGCAAGTGAAGAACAAAAACTTGCAGATCAGCACAAGATGTGTGAATTTTTCATTTCCATTAAAACATTTTATGGGCCAATCACTCGTGGCGCAGGTCCCCTCCGCTCATCTGACCCCAACCTCATAATTAATGATTATGAAGGCCTCGCCTCCTTCAGCGCTGGAAAGAGCACTACCATTCACTGCTCAACCAAAACACCGATATGGGTATCCTGAGTACCCAGCAGGTCCCTCAGCATCCAGAGATGACCAACCTCAGCTATCCTCCATCCCTGGATGAAGTAGCTACTGCCATCAAACAGATAAAAAAATAACAAAGCCTCAGGGCGTAATGAAATCCCATCCGAGGTGTATAAAGCAGGAGGACCTCTGCTTACCAGCCGTCTCCACTCTCTCCTGGACAATATATAGGAAAAGTAGGAAATCCCCCAACTTCATCCTGAGGCGGAAATCTTCCTCCCAGAATCTCAATGTGGTTTTAGACCATCATGTGGCACCACTGACATGATCTTTGCTGCCCGCCAGATACAGGAAAAGTGCAGAGAACAGCGTCGTGACCTGTACATGGCTTTCATCGACCTAACCAAGGTCTTCGACTCGGTCAACAGGGAAACCCTCTGGTGGACCTTCAGCCGTTTTGGCTGCCCACCAAAATTCATCGCTATTGTGAGGCAACTCCACGATGGCATGAACGGCAGTGTCCTGCATAACGGCACCCATTCAGAGTTCCTCTCCATCCAAACAGGGATTAAACAAGGGTGTGTATTAGCACCAACTCTCTTTTCCATCTTCTTGGCTGCCTTCCTTACTCGCGCCAGTGCCAATTTAGCCAGTGGGGTGAACATCGAGTACCGGGTGAAGGGGGTCTTTTCAACATAAGACGACTCCTGGCAAGAAAAAATGTTTTGGCAGCTTCCATTACTGAACTTCAGTATGCAGAAGACCTCACCCTTGTTGCTCACACCGAACACAACCTACAGGAGATCCTGAACGCCTACGCAGACGCGTATGCACACTTCGGCCTTGAGGTGAATGTACGTAAGACTCAGATTCTTTTTCAACCTGCGCCTGGTTCAGACACACTTCCACCATCCATGCAGCCTAACGGTACTACCCTCTCTAATGTTGCCCACTTTCGGTTTCTCAGCTCCCACCTGTCCACCACCGCAGACATCGATGAAGAGATTCAGCATCGGATCAGATGTGCATTTCAAGCCTTTGGCAGACTCCGAAATCGTGTCTTCAGCTGTACTGAGCTGAAATTATCTACAAAGCGGCACATATAACGAGCAGTGGTCCTCCCTACCTTGTTATATGACAGTGAGACATGGGTCACATATAGGAGGCACCTGAAGGCACATGAAAACTTTCACCAACGTAGTTTACGTTCCATCATCCAAGTTCGCTGGGAAGACAAGAGAACAAATGCCAGTATTCTTGCTGACACCAACTGTAGGAGCATCGAGGCTACCATTATCCATGAACAACTACGTTGGACTGGCCTTGTTACCCGAATGGACGACAGTAGACTGCCAAAGCAGCTACTTTAGAGTCGCCTAACGAATAGTAAACGTAACGCGTTTCGTCAATTGAAAAGGTATAAGGATAGTCTTAAGACAAACCTGAAAAACTGACAAATCGACCCCCTCACCTGGGGGTATATTGCTCCATATTGTAACCCTTGGAGGAGCACCGCACGAGATGGCAATGCTTTCGAGTTAGCCCGACTGCAAACCGAGGTAGACAAGCGCCAACGCCGGAAAGATGCTGCCACCGCTTCTCCTGCAGTAAATGGAGTTCTCCACATGTGCAACGAATGTGAACGACGCTGCAGGTCTCGTATCGGTGTCGTTTGTCACCTCAAAACTCACCAACCTTGGTGACATCCCAAATAACTCATATCATTGTATCACAGCTGGATGATCGTTGCTCGATTCCGAGTGACAGCAAATTGGTAAGTAGTGTGTGTGTGTGTGTATGTGTGTGTGTGTGTGTGTGTGTGTGTGTGTGTGTAATGATCAGCATGCCCGCCTTGAAAGATAGTGGACTTGGGTTCGATTCCCGGGCAGGATGGAACTATGGGAAAGTATCTTTACCGCATTTTCCCCTGTCTACCCAGCACTAATTGGGGACCTGGATGTTAATCGATTTGCTGATTGTGTTCCGGGGTAATGGTTAGCAAGTACATTTGAAAAGTTGTCCGGTCTTCTCTGATTATTCCTTGACAATGAGTCATGCAACTAGTTAGCTTAGGGTGTGGATGTCGATTTGGCGACAGCTTCTACACCTTAAACAAATTCACGCCTAGGTGGCCCTTGGACCAGCCATACTCTAACCCGAGGTGCAACCATTACTGATTACTTACTTGGAGAGAAATGGAGGGAAGGGGAGGACAGACTGCCGAGACACCCACTATAACTTATTGTTACCTCTAAATTTACACTAATTTAATATCAGTTGTGACTAGAATATTCTCTCAAAATACTTTGTATGCCTAAATATCATATCACAGTAATCACTCATATTGTCAATAATGACAGAAGCAAACCCTCTGTCATTGACCCAGGAAAAAATTAGGCCCACATGCTGCTTAGGTGATAAGCACCCATACCACATCAATTAATCTATGAGAGTATATGTAAGCGAAAAAGCATGCGAATCATCAACGTTGCAAGACCATGTAATGAGTAAAATTATATAAATTTGTTTAATATGTTCTCCTCGTTCCAGGCTTCCGTGTGCATCTCATGTCTCGAAGAGTAACTCAAGAGTTGCTAAATAAAAATATTTTCAACAAGCCATATCTTACTTCTGGATAACTTTGCAATGATACTGGAATAGGAATGATTATTATTATTTTTGCAGATTACCTCCATGTTTAATACGCCTTACTCTCAATATATGTCAGGTTGTGCGTGTGTGTGGGGGGGGGGAGGGGTGCACACATGGTGGTGTAATGCGTCTAGTGTGGCAGCATTATGTTAGTCGTTAAGGTGTGATAACTGCTTGCTTCCTCTCGCTTTTAGCTACTGCCGCTAGCTAGCCCTTGTGGCGAACAGGGAAGCAGCATTCATAAGTCCTCCCTTGCCTCTTTACCATCAAGACTGCTGCAGTGCCTTCTCGTGGTAACAAAAGGTAACTTTGTGCTAGCCAAGGCTAGACCAGCAGGGGCTCTCGGAGCAGAAGTGGGTCCCAAAGGGACAGCGCATAGGCCCACTGGCATGTGGACGTGTCCTGGCGTCTACTAACCACTGCCCCGTTGTCTTGCGAATTAACCTTGGTAGGTACAAAGCCATGGAAGTAAACCCCAACTGAAATATCTGCAGTGGAGGCCCGCATAAAGCAGACATGCTTACAGAGCTCTAACAAGACCCCAACGGTGTTGTAGGCGGAAGAGGTGACCACCATGGAAACCCAACGACTACGCCGGCGGATGTTGGCAATGCATGATGCACAGGCTAATAAGGTGAAACCCAACAAACTGGGCTATCGTCACTCAATTGCAATTCTCCCTCTCCCAGTCGTTACAACACTTGCACCACTGGATCAGGAAAGGGAGAGCCAAGATGTGTGGCTGCAGCCTGCGCTCCTTCCTCGCCACAAATCAACCCATGCGCAGCCATCTTCCAGCTCATCATACTTCTCATCATCATCAAACCCTTATACCCCCAAAAGTTTTATGGTGACGGGGACAGGCAGAGATGACTGTTGGGAATCATTAGTCAAAACTCTGCACATGAATGACAGAGATAAGATAGTCGTTTATGCATTGGGGAGGGGGCAAGAAAAGGTGCCCTAAACATTGCCTGCCTAAAGGACCAACCTTGGCTGGGCAACAAGGAACCCAATGGCCTACTATGCCTACTATGCAAAAGATTCGATGTAATAACAGTCTATTTATTGCATTTCTTATTAAACATACAAATATTCTACAAATCTTTACATTTATATATTTGTTTTATTGTTTTTTTACTTTGATTTCATAGTATGTTTACTATTCCGAGTTTCCTATAACCAAATACAACGCTGTCACACAGCACAAAACCTGACGAGCCCCTGTAAACGCACAAGCGAGAGGGACTGTTCATATGATACAGTGGTAAAAGCATAAACACTCGTCTCTGTACCACAATGTCGATGAATATTGGTGCTAAATCAAATCCTGAAAAGAAAACAAACTGGGCCAATAGCTGTAGCAAATTAGGCAAGAATATACCTATTTTCAAATCAATGAATGTCCATCCAAGAAGACTTCATATGGAAAGAGTAGATGATGGAGATGGTATTGCAGAGACATTGAGGAAAAATTATGAAAAATATCATGAGAGCCGTAGACTTAGGTTTAACAGTACAATGTTGCAGAGTCCAAAAAAGAGCAACTACCTCTGTAGTTAACAGTGATGAAGGTTGCAGAAGTAAGGTACCACGAAAGCCAAGAGACACAAAAACCACAACAGAAAGGTTTTTGTGTGACAAGCTAGCACGAGAGAGTGCTTTCACACAAGCAATGACAATGAAACTCAGTGACAGAATAATTGGCTATGCAAGGACACTCATTGACAAAAGACTCCTTGCTGAACTTAGTGCAAGAGATGTAGTGGCACAAGAGATGAAATAGCACCCTGCTGGCTTAGCTGCACCCTACAATAGAGAAAGAGCTTATATTAGTGAAAAGGAATAGGAGAAAAACACAAATAACCTTGACCTAACAGATGCATATTCACTGGCTTTCTCTGAATTGGTGACATACACCAATGAGATAAAAACTGTATGTAAAGGTTCTAATCGAACAATTTTTTGACTATCAGACTTAGTCTTACTATATATGTAATGGCTCGAAAAACTTGTTATCGAATCACCTGAAGTTCATTCAACTAGACTTAAGGGCCAATTCGTTTCACATATTCCTCATCTGGAAGCTCACAATCAAGGAACAGATGTTTTGCTAGCATTCCAAGAGGATGTAGGCTCCATCCTGGCTGAGGTTGGCAAATACAGTGAAGCTAATCATTTGGCCAAGGCTGCAACAATGATACGGTATGATATGCTCAAACACAAGTCAAAATTCTTGACCATAATTGATATAGAAGTAGTAAAGAGGCAGTTCCTTCATCACTTCTCCATTTCATATGTATGATTCAACGGTTCAGGAAAACAACGCTTCCATCACCGGCTCATTAATCGCCGCGTTAAACAAAGTGGAAGTGTTGACCATACCAGCGAGGATAGGTAACAATCAGTTATCCCTAGATATAGATACGGGGGCCTGTGCCAATGTTATCTCATTAAAGTCGTTCAATGAACTCCAGCGGCGATATCCTCCAAATAAGTGGCCATTAAGAACTACAGACATTCCTCTGTCCGGTGTGTCGGGAATCCAATTAGACATAGCGGGGGTGATAACACCACCAATCCGTTTTTCTAGGTCCAGTAAAGCGTTTTTGGCAGATTTCTACATAGTTAAGGCATTTTCTTTGTCAGCGGACGGGTTACTTGGTCTGACCACTTTAAGGCAGAACAACATTAACGTTCAACCACGAGATCAAACAATCACGCATAATTATAAAATACATCACGCAATGCAAACTTCACATCGATTGCATACTTCGGGTGTTCGTGTAATAACTGTCTCGACAGGCGCGGGGGAGTCACTGACATAGCAGCAATTAGTTACGGAGTCACTCTCTGAAACTCCACCTAGTGGCTCGAAGGACATTTCGGATGAAAGCGGCCAGAACTGGACTCTAACGCCTGCTGTGTTAACTGGCGTACAGCGGTTACATAGCCAGGAACTAACTAGAGTCACAATACGTTTGCCAATTGTGAGTGAAGGAACAGATGTTGTGTGTCTGAGTGAAAGCTCACGAGTGAAAGGTTTGTCACTTGAGTCTACCTTAAGCACTGTTAGAACACTGGTCAACAGCCAAAATGGTTCACATATGAGATCATGCTCACACAACTAATTTCATATTGCTGAATTCGAATCTGATATTTGTTTTGTTCTATCAGACAAGGTTTCATAAAAAAATCAATAGGTACAAATATTTAATATTCCATCACGTGTCGTGCAAAAGATGAGATTATCTCATGTGACTGTGCTTTCATGACTAATTTCATATTAATGAATATTAATTGGATGTTTCATTCTACCATCAGACCTAGTTTCTTAAAGAAAAAAAAAAAGTAAATATAGTAACATTATCGCGTCATGCAAGATACAATTTTAAACCTATCACAGATAAGCTCATAAAAAATTGTACCAAAAAACATAAGTTCAAATCCTTTATAATGACAAAATATGAAGTTCTAAAAGTGCTTCTGAACTTTACTCTTTCTCTTGTACAGCTTGCTCTCTTCTCGTTGCAGTGTCCAGCAATAGTCGCCCATCATGTTAGGACTGAATTGTCCCTGATATCTGCTCTCCATTATGGCGATATCTTGATGAAATCTTTCGCTGTGTTCATCACTAACGTCTCCAAGGTTACCTGGGAAAAATTCAATATGAGAGTGGAAAAAATGCAATTTCAAGGACATCCTTGCTCCCAATGCATGATAATTCTGAAGCATGGTTGTTACGATTTCTTTGTAGTTGTCAGCACGATAGTTTCCAAGAAAATTCTTTGACACATTGACAAATGATTCCCATGCTTTTTTCTCCAGTGGGTTCAATGTTTTGGTGAATTCGCTATCATTAACTAGTATACGAATTTGTGGCCCATTCAAGACACCTGCTTTCAACTTGGCTTCGGAAACCAAACCACCTAGTTTCTGAGATAAGTATAGAGTCCCAGCACCGAATTGATCCATAGCTTTGATGAAATTTTTAGCCAAACCGAGCTTTAGATGCAGTGGAGGCAAAAGTATCTTTTCTGGATCTACAAGCGGATTGTGAGCACAGTTAAACCTTCCAGGCGCATCTCTTGTTCTTGTCGGCCAATCCTTTCTCACATAGTGCTCTGCATCAGCTCTGCTGTTCCACAAGCACAAAAAGCACATGCGCTTTGTGTAGCCACTCTGAAGGCCCAGTAGTAAACTGATGACTTTGAGATCGCCACATATCTTCCACTGGTGTTTCTCATACTCTATAGCGGCCAACAGAATTTTCATTGTTTCATAGCTCTCAGTCATTTTTGTTGCGTGTGCTATTGGGACAGATGGAAGCCGATTGCCATTGTGTAAAAGAACAGCTTTCAGAGAGTCTTTTCCTGAGTCTATAAACAGCCTCCAATCCTCTGTCTTGTATGTTTCAGACTTGCAGAGTTGTTGCATGAGAGATACTGCGTCCTAGCAATAACAAAGGTTGTTTGCCATCTTGAAAAATGCAGACAGCTGTCTATGTCGGTAACGCGCTGTAGTGATATGCACTCCATCTTCTAGCAGGTTACGCTGCTTTAGTCTGGATCCCAAAACTTCAGCCTTTTCTTTTGATAAGTTTAGGTCCCTGATGAGATCATGAAGCGCTTCTTGAGTAAATAGTTTAGGCCTGGTATTTTCAGAGTCATCCTGGTAGTCGTTTTCCATTGAGGTAGAGGTAGAATCGGAATCACTCAATTCTTGTTCAGTCGGTGGATTTGGGACTGGAAGTTCAGCACTGTGCAGTACTGGTCGGATTGCAGAAGCAATATTGGGGTACTGTACCTTGCCTCGTGTCTTGATTTTTATTCCCTTAATATTTGTGAGACAGAAGTAGCAGTCACTACTGTGGTCTTTAGGTTCACGCCATATCATTGGTACAGCAAACGGCATTCCTGAACTTCGTTTACCACACATCCACTCGCTCGGGTGGTTAACACAAGACTTACAGGCTACATGAGGTGCCCATTTCTTGTCTTGGTCACCCAAATGACATTTGAAGTAACTTTTGTAGTTCAGTCGAACAGCTTTTGTGATTGGTTTCTTGAGGCTACCAGGAGTGAAGGCACCACATATGTAGCAAAAACTGTCAGCACCGTTCACACACTTGCGACGTTCCATGTTTTGTTAATTTCAGAGTAATTACAAATCATGCAGGTGTAGATATGCAATATCATGAATCAGCAAACTGAAACAAACAAAAAAGCACAAATCAGGACAAAATAATTGCATAAGTGGAGCCAATGAGCATATAAATTACTGTATGAATAGCATGGTACACTAAATATATAGATATGCTGGTTCTGAAAAACTGAGCCTGATACAGCTATACGAATGTCATAATTGAGTTCAGCACATACAATTACACTAAAATCAGACTGTTTTGATCCAGAACCATGAGAATTTTTTTTTTATGTTGACCAGTGGAATAGGTAGTCTCACAGATGTCCTCATTCTCAATGAAACTGGGGGACCCATAACCTTAAGAAAGAGATTATGTTTAGGTAATTTCCTTGTTTATGACAAGGCGGTTGTCGAAGAGACATTAGAATTACCAATAGGTAGTGCAACACAGGGTAAATCGGAGGAAAAATCACATATTGTAAATAATGTAGTTTAATAGCGCCACGCGTGAAAGTAGCCGATCATCCTCGAGGCAACGGTGATCTTTTAGAATTACTCGCCGAATTCAAGGAAATCATAGCGTTACCTGGAGAACCCCTAGGTAAACAACGTTGACAAATCATCATATTCCACTCAAACCGGAAACTAACCCAATCTATATCCCAGCATATAGGCTACCCCACAGCAGAAGAGCGGTAGTCCAGCAAATAGTACAAGACATGGTGGACCAAAATGTGATCCGACCTTCCTCATCACCATGGAACTCACCTTTATTTTTAGTTCCCAAGAAAGATGGAGGATGGAGACCAGTCATAGATTCTCGACGAGTCAACCAAGTAACTGTACCAGACAGGTTCCCAATGTCTGTCCTAACTGACTTACTACAGTTTCTAGGAAAAGACAACGCAGTCTTCAGCAGCTTAGATTTACTTAGCGGGTACTGGCAATTTCCCTTACATGAGGATTCCCGCGAAATAACTGCGTTCAGCACACCAATGGGACATTTCAAATTCTTAAGAATGCCATTTGGTCTAAGAAATGCGCCGCTAACATTCCAAAGAATGATAAACACCTTTTTTGCTGGAATGATAGCTAACACAGTCTATGCCGATCTAGATGATCTTATCATAGTAAGCAAAGATTTACAAAGTCATCCAAAGAAGTTACGAGAAGTTTTCACAAAACTACATCTAGCTGGATTGAAAGTGAAACTTTCCAAATGTGAATTTCTCAAATCCAGAATCCAATTTCTTGGTCACGTAGTGGATGTCAATGGTATACACACAATAGATTGCAAGGTAAAGGCGGTGAAATAATTCCCTTGTCCGAAGAACGTAGATCAACTTCGTAGTTTCCAAGGATTATCAGGATACTACCGTTCTTTCATTGAAGGTTATGCCAAGTTAGCATCACCACTCACTAAACTCCTCAAAAAGGATGTGAAGTTTACATTGAATAAGGAACAAGAGGACAGTTTTAATGCCCTAAGGAGCGCCTTAACGAAAACTCCAGTGTTAGCTTTTCCGGACTACACAAAACCATTTACCATGTGTACCGATGCCTCGGGCCCAGGCTTAGGGGCGGTTCTCATGCAAACTGATTATCGAGGAAAATGGCGGGTAGTAGCATACGCCAGTCGCACCCTCAACGATGCAAAAACACGTTATTCAGTAACTCACTTAGAAGCATTAGCTGTAGTGTGGGCTCTCAAGCATTTTCGGGATCTCATTTTGGGATATCCGATCACAGTCCACACAGATCAAGTTGCCGTGACAGAACTATTTAATGGGAAGAATTTATCAGGGCGTTTAGCGCGCTGGTATCTAACCATACAGGAGTTCTCACCCGACTTCAAGAATTTGCCGGGCCGTGCGAACATGTCAGCTGATTCGCTATCTAGATACATAGCTCCTGTCATGCTACTACCTACGTTAACCCTGTCACAATTAAGGACGGAACAGTTACAGGATCCATTATGGTCCAAGGTTATACAGTACATGCCTTAGAATCGCGAGATGAGGAAAATTTGCCCAAATTACCTCTACCACTCTCACAGTTTGAGTTGCGGCATGACAAACTATATCACTCAGTGAAAACACAACAAGAGACAATCCCTCAAACTGTTATTCCTACATCATTAAAGGAAAACATTCTCACCCTCTTCCATGATGCACCCCAAGCTGGGCATCCAGGGCGAGATAGATGTCTAACAAAAATTAGACACAAATAGTATTGGAAATCTATGAAGATCGACATCGAGCATCACATTGCTAAATGTTTATCTTATGCAAAACACAAGGGAACAACGATGGATCCCACTCCAATCTTAGAATACCCGACGCCGGAACGTCCATTGGATACAGCTGCAATCGATTTTTGCAACTACCAAGACGCAATCAAGGGTCTAGTTACGTACTTGTCTGCGTTGACCATTTTTCCAGATTTGTGGTACTCGCATCATTGCCGAACAAGTCCGCCGAATCAGTGGCTCATGCACTAGTCACTCATCTAATCTGTCCTTTCTCTACACCTAGGTGATACTCTCGGATAACGGGGCAGAATTTAAGAATCAACTCTTAGCTGCTATATGTCAATGATATGACATTACACAAACTTTCACAACCGCCTACCATCCATCTTCAAATGGGTTGGTCGAGCGTGCGAATAAAAAAGTTCTTGAGATTCTACGAGATGTTTTTTTTTTTTTCATACGGGAATTAGCCCACCCGGGCACAGGTCAAACGACCCACAACGGAGCCTGGGGGGAAAAAAAATAATGGAAAGAAATTGAAAATATAGAAAAAAAGGATATACTGTATTAATCTACACCACGAAGATGCCGGAAAACCAGCTTTTTAAAGTGAGACAGATTGTAAGAGCAAGGAAACACAGAAGAAGGCAGAGCATTCCACAGTTTGACTGTGTGAGGAAAGAAGGAAGTACTATAACGGGTTATTCTCGTGTGACCGACCTCCACAGAGAAATTAGTGGGCACCGCGGGCAAGACGTGTGTTACGAACCCACGGCCTTGCCGGCGGTACACAGGATGCCAAATCCACCGAACATTGCCCGTTAAAGTACCTGTAAAAAAGAGAGAGTGAAGCAACATTGCGGCGAAGAGAAAGGGGAGAGAGATTGTCGACTAAAGGAGGAGAGTTATTAAGACGAAATGCCTTTGATTCCACCTTATCTAATAGTTGGACAGAAGAAGAGCCACCCCAGATATAAGAGCAGTACTCCAAGTTAGGACGAATGAATCCCTTATATACTTGGAGCAACTGCTCAAGAGTGAAGTAGCTGCGGCATCTGTACAGCATTCCCAACTTTCGGGAGGCAGCTTTAGTTATACTAAGGATGTGTGATTTCCAGGACATATTGGAGGAAATGGTGAGGCCTAACATATTTATTTCAGAATTTGGGAGGATGACAGCGTCCTGAAATGTAATTGGTGGGAGATCGTCTAATTTACAAAGTATAATTGGTAAATATTGAGTTTTGTTACTATTGAACTTAACCAAGTTTGTATCTCCCCATTCAGAGATGCTGCACAGATCCGCGTTGATAGAAGTAATGATATCAGTTCTAGAAACAGATCTAGTTTGAGAGTTTGGAGGAAGGGGAAAATGTGAGGAAGAGTGTAGAGTAGAATCATCCGCGTAAGAAAGGATAGAATTAGTTGTAGTGTGAAGTAAATCATTGATAAAAAGAAGAAAGAGAGTTGGTGAAAGAACAGAACCCTGTGGGACACCACTATTGGTAGAGAAAGAGCGAGAAATCGATCCCTCGACAACAACTGCCATGGATCGATTCTCAAGGAAGCTAGAGATGAGAGAACAAAGTGGGAGAGAGAAACCAAAAGAGGGAAGTTTAGATAGCAAAGACTTGTGCCATACCCTGTCAAATGCTTTGGAGTTGTCAAGGGCCACGACGAAAGTTTCCCCATAATCCCTAAGAGAGGATGACCAAAGATGGGTGCAATAGGAGAGCAGATCACCAGTAGATCTCGCCTTGCGAAAGTCATACTGGTGATCCGACAAAAGAGAAAGGCGTTCAAGGTAACGGAGAAAATGGGAGTTCAAGATAGTTTCGAAAATCTTAGAGAGGGATGAAGTTAGGGCAATGGGGCGATAGTTAGAGGGATTAGAATGATCACCCTTCTTCGGGATGGGCTGAACCAAGGCATGCTTCCAAGAAGAAGGAAAAGTTTTGGTTTTGAGGCAAAGACGAAAGAGGCGAGCAAGCACAGGGGCCTGGGCTTCAGCACACTCACTCAGAACATGAGGGGGTATTCCGTCCGGTCCATGCGCCTTACTCACATCCAACCTGGATAACACACCGGCAACCCTGCGAGTGGAGATTATAGGAAAGTGCATAGGTTCAGTAGGAGGTGCAGGGGTAGGAGGGATAGAGTGGGAATCGTCTAAGGTGGAATTAGGGGAGAATATGGTGCCAAAGAGGTTGGCTTTGTCAGGGGGAGAGTTGGTTATAGAGTTATTGGGACGGAAGAGGGGAGGAAAAGAAGGCGTGCAGAAGTTGTTACAGATGTTTTTAGTTAAGGACCAGAAGGATTTTCTATACGAAGAATTAGTCAGGGCAGTGGTGAATCCAATGCATTGTTCGTCGGAGGACTGGCTTCCACAGGTTGCAGCATCCTTCAATGGATCTATAAATAGCTTTACAGGCAAATCGCCATACTACATAATTTACGGTACCGATAAATACTTACCATATGATTTACTAACAGGAATTCCAAAACCTTTGTACAACATGGATGACTATGCCAAGAAACAAATCAATGTTTTCACGAGCATCCATGGAAAAGTACGAAAACACTTAGCAGCCTCACGAGCTGAAATGATCTGCAAGCAACATAAAAAAGATAAGCCGATAAAATTAGAAATAGGAGACAAAGTAATAATAAAGGCACCGGAACGCACATCAAAACTCTCGCCTAAATTCACAGGTCCGTACGTGATTAGAGCAAAAGAACATGGAAACAAATTCCAAGTAGTTGAGCCAACGTCAAATGTTACAAATATAGTACATGTTGATAGAATGAAAAAGTCAGCAGAGACTTAGTAGGGATTCCTAATGTCAGTCAAGTACATCCTACTTCAACTACAACAGTTGCTCAACAAAATATAATGATATACAATAAATATCGTCAAAAACTACGATCAGCAAACAAAAATCGTTAATCACTACTACTGTTGCTCCGGAGTGTGGTGACAACAGCCGTCTCCCCAGTAGACGTCGTCAAACCCGTAGCCTTAGTTGCCCTACTAGGCAAAGTATTAGTAGTACAAGACGTTGAAACTATCAAATAAGAGCTCCATGACTTAATGCGCATGCGCTATGCAAATCTTGCAAGATCTCGAACAACAATCTACATTCTCTACAACAATCCGTTAAACCAGGGGTTTTCAAACTATGGGTCCCGACCCTTCAGTGGGTCGCGAAATAAATAAATTGGGTCGCAAAATAAAAATGGGTCGCGAAAATAAATAAGAAAAAAAAATAAAATGGGTCGCGAAAATAAATAAGAAAAAAAAATAAAATGGGTCGCGAAAATAAATAAGAAAATAAAAATAAATGCACCATAATTTAGGCTTGGTTATTGTAATGTACACTCCACAGTCTAGGAAGCGACTGCAAGGAGAGCATTTCCTGATTCTTTCTTTACCTCTCATGTCAGTGTTTGTCTTTGATTTACTCATTTCATATCATTACACTTAGGTTTAATGGGTCGCAATTCAAATTGTTGTTCTGGCTGTAGGTCGCAGTAATAAAAGTTTGAAAAACACTGCGTTAAACCATCTCCCTTTAACACGACCTTATGAATAGTGTATTCAAACGAGTAAGGTATTTCTAGGGAAAGCTCCCTGTATCTCCTGAGGACATCGAGAAAAATTTACATTCTCAGCGGCGTCAAAAACGTGGTCTGTGGCTCTGAAGTATATATATGTACCTCGCGTTTCATACCAGCTGGATTCGGTAAAATGCTACTGACACCACATAAGAGGCACGGGCAGTTTCCCAATGAGGTTCACGGCGCCATCAGCTCGATGAACAGGCTTTGTGTGAAATATAACAGAGTCTAGAACTGCTTTTAGTGTCCTTGTGGCCTAGCCGGTAAGCGTTCCCTAGTCACACCCAGTAGGTCGAGGGTTCGATTCCTTGCTGGTGAGGTCGTTGATTATATGTTCAAAGTCCGCGTGTTATATGGACTAAAAATGAAGTATATATATGTACCTCGCGTTTCATACCAGCTGGATTCGGTAAAATGCTACTGACACCCCATAAGAGGCACGGGCAGTTTCCCAATGAGGTTCACGGCGCCATCAGCTCGATGAACAGGCTTTGTGTGAAATATAACAGAGTCTAGAACTGCTTTTAGTGTCCTTGTGGCCTAGCCGGTAAGTGTTCCCTAGTCACACCCAGTCGGTCGAGGGTTCGATTCCTTGCTGGTGAGGTCGTTGATTATATGTTCAAAGTCCGCGTGTTATATGGACTAAAAATGAAGTTAATATATATATATATATATATATATATACGCACGCACAACTATGACGTCACATCAACACACGCTGAATGGCCAAATATTATAAAATAAAAGTTAAATTAACTCGAAAACTATAAATTTCCATCTTCCCCATCACCTATCCGGACACCAACCCACCCGTCAACTTCAAGCTACATCCACCATACTTAACATGTTCATGTGTAAAGGATAATTTTAAGAACACATACAGTATGTATGTGACCCTTGAGTCGCGCTTTCCTACCCTAACCCGGTCCGCCACCTATAGTTCTGTATGTATTCAATTCATTTTATTATTGGTTACTCCCTCTTCCTCCTCCCTCTCGTTCTCTCCCCATTAAAACTCAAAATCTATCCATTATCTTTTGGTGATTCGGAAAAATTGTGCAAGTAGATCACGTTTGGATAATCATGGAAAAAGTAGATCCAATCACACGAAAGTCTGAGCACTCACTCCTGCAGTATAAGATCCCATTCAATTTACTGATTGCATGTTTACGAAAGATTTGATTATCTAGAACAGGATATATTAATCTAGATCTCTTCTGCATTTTCATTCTACTTTTTACAGCAAGCAAAATATACAGTGTGTTATGTTCTGGGTAATAAGTTCAATATACAGGAGCGAACACAAACACCTGTATAGTTTTGTAGGTTCGATTTACTGGATAAGAGATATGTACACAGAGGCAGTAGTGCCCTCCGACCTGTCTGCTTGTCAACTGCTCTATAGACGACGTATGGCAAGTGATACATTAGCAGCTTCCATACGTCGCCAGGCACATTAATTAAGCATGTGGGACATGGTAATAACATTGCCACACGCTACTAGCTAGGCTAAATAAATAATACATAAATGGAGCACATACATAATATACATAGCATAATATAAATACAGCATACATAATACAGAATATACATACACCTCCCTCCCCCCTATACGCTCATAGCAAAGTCTTGAACATAAGAACATAAGAACATAAGAAAGTGGGATACTGCAGGAGGCCGACTGGCCCATACAGGGCAGATCCCTTTCACACCCATCCCAGCACTTCCATGTGCCTATCCAACTTCGTCTTGAAGCTCCCTAGCGTCCCCGATCCTACTATAGCACTCGGTAGCCTATTCCACATATCCACAACTCTATTACTAAACCAGTGCTTGCCTATATCCTTTCTGAATCGGAATTTATCTAATTAAAAGCCATTTGTTCTAGTTATTTCGTTATTACTGAGCTTTAGAACATCTTCCATTTTACCCTTGTTAATCCCACTTACCCACTTGAACACCTCTATCATATCTCCCCTAACTCTACGCCTCTCTAATGAATGCAAGCCTAAGCTTTTCAGTCTTTCTTCATATGGAAGGTTTCTAATAATATGGATCATTTTTGTCATTCTTCTTTGTACTCTCTCCAAAGAATCTATGTCCATTCTATAATAAGGACACCAGAATTGAACCGCATAATCCATGTGTGGCCTCACTAATGCCAGGTAAAGTATCAAGATAACGTCAGCAGTTCCGTTACTCACAGACCTAGATATGAACCCAAGAATCCTGTTTGCCTTGTTGCAAACGCTAATACATTGTTTTCTAGGTTTCAAGTCGTTGCTAACAAATACACCTAGATCTTTTTCACAATCTGAGTTTTCTATTTCCGTGTTACCTAGTTTATACTTAACGTTTGTATTCGTCTTCCCTATCTGTAGTACCTTGCATTTATCAGTATTAAAATTCATTTGCCAGTCTACTGACCACTCATGTAAGGTATCTAGATCTCTTTGAAGGTGTTCAAAGTCACTGTCTGAATTTATCACTCTCCCCATTTTGGTATCATCTGCAAATTTACTAATCCTACTAGTTATACCTAAATCAAGATCATTAATGAATATAACAAACAGCAGAGGGCCTAATACAGATCCCTGGGGAACTCCGCTTTTGACCGCACCCCAGTCTGACTTTAATCCATTTATGCTGACTCTTTGTTTCCTACCAGTTAACCATGACCTAATCCATTTTAATAATGATCCACCTATTCCATGTGCTTCTACCTTCCTTATCAATCTCTCATGAGGGACTCTATCGAATGCTTTACTGAAATCTAAATAAATTATATCATATGACTTATCATTATCTACCGCTTCATATACTTTTGAGAAAAAGCTAAGCAAATTTGTGAGACAAGAACGTCCCTGGGTGAACCCGTGCTGAGAAGAATGAATTAAGTTGAATGTTTCAAGGTGGCTTCTGATTTTTGTAGCAATAATTGACTCTAGCAACTTGCCTATGAGTGACGTGAGACTAATGGGACGGTAATTTGAGGCAATTGATTTATCACCTTTTTTGAAAATCGGAACTACATTTGCAAGTTTCCAAGCTTCTGGCACTAGGCCCGATTCTAATGACTTATTAAATAAAACTGCTAATGGATTACTCAACTCATCTCTACATTCTTTTAATATTCTAGCATATACCTCGTCTGGACCAGGCGATTTATGAGGCTTCAGTTTGTTAATTACTTTAAGCACATCGTTACTAGTAATATTGATATTCATCAACATATTTTCTGTACTGTCGTTATATACCTTATGAACTTCTGGAAACTGTGCTAGGCTTTCATTTGTGAATACGGAGCGAAAATGACTATTTAACGTACTACACATTTCTAACTCATCATCAGTCATTTCTCCTGTCGTAGTTTTAAGGGGACCTATTGTATCTCTAACCTTTGATTTATACAGTTGATAAAAAGCTTTGGGGTTATTTTTCGATTCGTTTGCTACCTTGATTTCATAATTTCTCTTTGCTTTCCTAATTTCTGTTTTTACCTGTCTTGTTAGGTTCTGATAGTAACCAAGTAAGTGATTTTCGCCTTTCTTAACTTTTCTATATACTCCTTTCTTTTTCCCTAGAAGATCTAAGAGTCTATTATTCATCCATTTTGGTTGGTTCCGTATCGATCTGAATTTTCTTTTAGGGATGTGTTTATTTTGAGCATTATGGATTGTCGCAATAAATTGTTCATAAGTAGCTGCTAAATTTAATTCGGGGTTCTCCCGTCCTAAGTTGACAGTTTCCGGAGGTGTGGGGGGGGGGGTTAATCTTTTGACCATAGGGTCATCCCTTAGGTCTCTCCTTAAGCTACCGTAATTAGCCTTCCTAAAATCCGGGATCAAGGCCGAATTTTCCTTCTTCCTGCCATTCCATATTAAGTTAAAATATATGGCTTTATGATCACTGTTTCCTAGTTCGTCTCCAATCCCAACATCTTTTACTAGATTTTCATTATTACTGAGAACTAAATCGAGGATATTATTTCCTCTAGTGGGCGAGTTTATGAATTGATATAAAAAACTATCTTGTACTACTTCTAGAAAATCTTCAGATTCATTATCGCTAAGTTGATTTTTCCAATCTATGTCTGAAAAGTTGAAATCGCCTAGAATACATACATTGTTTCTATCAGATGCCTTCTTTATTTCCTCCCATAGCAATTTACCATCGTTCCTACTCAAATTAGGTGGTCTATATATAATACCAATGACTACGGACTCATTGCCCTCACCAATCTCTACCCAAATACTTTCATTGTCGCTATTTGTTTTAATGTTTGATTTATTGCAGCTTTTTAATGACACCCTGATATACACTGCTACACCGCCCCCTCTCCTTCCTACTCTGTCAAATTTAAATAGGTTATATCCTGGAATATGAAATTCTGCTAAAAAATGTTTGCTGTTTGAATTTATCCATGTTTCCGTTATTGCAATTATATCTATGTTCTCTTTACTAACAATGGCCCTGAGCTGGTCCATTTTGTTACACAGGCTTCTACTATTAGTATAATAAACACTCAATATATTTCTTCCGTTTCTATCTGTTTTACATTTATTACTTTGATGTTTGTTATCATGACTAACTATATTTTCAGCATTATCTACTTCTGTTTCACTGCTGTTATTTTCACATGGTATTTTCCTCTCTTTACCCTGTCAACTATCTTCGCTAGCACCGCCACCCCCTTCCTACTTAAATGCACCCCATCCCTTGCATACATACTATCATCACCATAGTACAGGCTCCAACTATCAATGAATGGCGTCGACAGCTCTTTACACTGTTCTTCCAACCAGCAATTGAAACCAATTGCACGGGACATCCATTCACGACTGGCACCACGTCTAGGTAGGATAGAGCAAGCAATAGGAGTTCCACCCTTCACCCTAATCTTATCTAGAGCTTCCCTATACAGTTTACGCAGTTCGACACTGGTAAGCTTACCTACGTCATTGCCTCCTGCACTGAGTAAGACTATGGGGTTGTCACCACAGTCATCAATGACGTTCTCCACTCTCTCCAGTACTCTACCTATCCCTGCCCCGGGGAGACACTCGAGCTTCCTAACTTTAGTGCAGAGATTGTTACCTAAATACTTCACCATCGAGTCTCCCATGACAGAAACACATTTGACCTTACCTGAGTGTGGTGATTTCTTACCTGCGCTACTCCCTCTCTCCACACTAACAGAGGGAGTAGCACTCGTGGTGTTACTAGCACCTTCCTCACACTCGTCACTTAAGGTGCTGAACCTGTTGTTTAGGTCTACAGCTGAGTGCCTTTTTAGAGTGCATTTTGTAGTACTAGCAGCAACTACCTTCCATGAATCCACTTCAACTTCACCGTCCTTCACGACACTGGCAAAGGTTTTCTTCTCCTCTAAAACTAGCTTCAAGGCTAAGTTTTCGCCCTTGAGACTCTGGACCTCCTTCTCAACCTTCTCCAGTCGGTCTTGCAAGGCAAGACAAAGCTGGAGAACGTGAGAGGTGGTCGAGTACTCGTCAGCAGCTGCCATGTCACTATGTCACTAACACTGAGAGGAACACAGGTCTTGATAAAATCACACGGGAAAATGGAAACAACGGAGTACCTTAGCTTTCGTCTTTATTCAAGACATCTTCAGAGGCAACTGAGGGAAGGGTATGGGACTCAACACTGGTGGCGGGGTCAGCAGAAGGCATTGTTACGGGGCGGAGAAAACGGCGGTTCCTCCACCACACACGACCACTGGGTAACCGCACCTGGTAGTCCCGTGACCTACCGAGACCCATGACTACGCCTACTTTGTCCCAACGTAGGGAGGTCGGGTCCTGAACACGGACTTGGGTGCCGACACTCAACCTGGGGAGAGAACGGGCGTGGTCGTTGTAGCGGGCGACGACGTCCTGAACACGTTCGGCGATCACAATCCTCTGTCTTGTCGTGACACTCCTTGGAGAAGGATTGAGGGTGAGCAGGGACACAAGAACGAAGGGGGCGTCCATACAAAGACTGGGCAGGGGAGCGTCCGGTGTAGTTAGGTGTGTTGCGGAGTTCAAGAAGACCCGGGTCAAAGGCCTCGCAGTCAATGTTCCCAGAAGGGGCCACCTTAAGGATGAGGTGCTTCAGGGATTTGACAGCAGCCTCAGCGTGACCGTTGGACTGCGGGTAATGGGGCAATGACAACACATGCCGGACTCCCCATCGGTCAAGGAACACAGCAAAGTCCCGGCTTGTGATCTGAGGCCCTCCGTCGGTTCGCAGGCGTACAGGAACGCCGACGTCACGGAAGTAGTGGCGGAACTTGCTGATGGTGGCGGCAGACGTCGTGTCATTACCGCACTTGATGACAACCGGCCAACCAGAGAGACGGTCGACGATAACAAGGAAGGACTTTCCTGACACAGAGAAAAAGTCGGCCGACACAGACTCAAAGGGGCGGGTGGGGTTGTCGTCACTCATGAAGGGTTCCTGCTGCTGGCTGGGTTGTAATACTTGGCAGGGCTCACACGCACGGACAACATTGGAGATGTCGGAGTTGATGCCGGGCCAGAACACAGTCTGTCGTGCACGTCGTTTGGTGGCCTCAGCTCCACGGTGACTGTCGTGAAGGCGAGCCAAGACGTGGGGACGTGATGCAGCAGGGACAACTACACGTGCTCCGTACAGAACAAGGTCTCCGTCGCAGTAGAGTTCATCGCGGAGTTTCCAATACGGGAGCAGGGTGTTGTGAAGATCGTAGCGGTTGCTAGGAAATCCATTCCTCACACACTCAACGAGTCGGACGTAGGGAGGGTCATCTCGGGCCGCTGTTCGAAGGTCCTCCATTGCCTTGTCGTCATCTGGTGACAGGTCCGAATGAAGGGATTGGACGGCATGGAGAGTGACCACAGTCCTGACGGAAAGAGCGAGGTCGGCGCCGAGCACATGGTCTTCTGGAGTAGGGCGGCTGACAGGAGAGCGGGATAAGGCATCAGGGATGCAGAGCTCCTTACCAGCACGCCACACTCCTGTAAAGATGTACGCCGAGAGCTTCTCTTTCAGACGCTGGAGGCGAGGGTTCTCAACGGCGTCCAGCGTGTAGTGGTTGAGGATCGGGACGAGCGGGCGATGGTCGGTCACTAGGTGAAAGTGTTGCAGGCCTATGAGGTAAAACCTGCACTTGGACATCGCCCAAACCACAGCCAACAGCTCCAACTCAATAGTGGCGTAGCGCGTCTCGGTGTCAGAGAGGAAACGCGAGCCACACTGGACAAGCCGGAACTGCCCTCCACCGTGATCCTGCAGTAGGGCGTATCCCACACCGTACAAGCGTGAGGCATCTGTCTGCAGAACCGTCGGCAAGGCTGGGTCAAACGTGGCGAGGACAGGTGGACTAGACAGGGCCTGTTTCACTTGCTGGAAGGCCTTGTCGTGGTCGGGGGTCCACAGGAATGTCCTCTTGGGGCTCATCAGGGGGCGAAGTGGTTGGGCAGCTGCGGAGATGTCCGACGAAAACTCTGCTAACTGGTTGACGAGACCGATGAAGGACCTCAAGTCGGTGAGGTTAGCAGGGGTGGGAAAATCCGTGATGGCCCGGACCTTTTCCGGGTCAGCTGCGATACCATTCCCTGAAAGGGTGTACCCACAAAAGTCAACTGAAGAGCTGGCCAGAACAAACTTGTCGGCATTTAGGGTAATGCCGTGCTTCCGGCACCTGTTGAGTACCTCGTAGATACGGCAGAGGTGATCCATATAATCCTCGTCGTACACGAGTATGTCGTCGACCACTTTCACGCAGTTTGCCAGACCTTGTAGAGCCATATCACCTCGAAGACAGAAAGCGTCTCCTGTAGCGGCGAATCCCATGGGGCCACGGCAATAACTGTAACGTCCATGCGGGGTGATGAAAGTTGTGAGTGGTCGGTCTTCTTCGGCAAGCTCTATCTGCCAGTATCCACACAAGGCGTCCATCGTCGTGAAGAAGCGCGCCTTCGGGTTCACACTGCGTATAGCTGCAAAGGGCGTGGGAGAAGGGTGCTCAGGACGAGACACCTGGCTGTTGAGCTTGGAGAGGTCAGTGGTGATCCGAACACCACCTTTAGGTTTTGCGACGACAACCATAGGGTGACACTATGGAGACGGGTCATCGCCGGTTGGTGCAATAATTTCTTGGGCGACCATGGAGTCCAGCTCGTTTTTGACCGCCTCGCGGAAGGCCAGGGGAACCAGCCGAGGGGTGTAAATAGCGAAGGGCTTCGCGTCGTCCCTCAGGTGGATCCTCATGGGGGGACCTGCCATCTTCTTGAGAGGCTTGGATTCCAGAGCGGACTTGGTCACCAGAACGTCGCTGAATTCCTTCAGGAAGTACTTCCGAGCATTCGAAGGAGAGGTGTCACTGGCAAGAGGCAGGGGTAGGGCGGCAGCAGGGTCGTTGCTGCTCCCTTTTTGCACCCTGTTGGCGTGTTTTACCTCAAGAATAGGTTTGGGGAAGTCCTGGGAGATGATGGCCAACTCTTGACAATGTCTGTAGGACAGCAAAGGAGTCGGGACACGGTTATGCACATCAATCCAGGCTTGACACGACCTGTTGCCAAAAGTGACTTGTGCTTGGAGTGAACCCAGGGCCGGGGTCATCTGTGAACCATCTGCCATAAAGCGGAGATCCTTGGGAGGCGGTCCTAGATCGCTTGGAGAGAGCCCCAAGCATTGCAAATGCTGGGGACCGATGACTGTAGCATCAGCGCCGGTGTCGGGCAACATCTGAAGACGAGATGACACACTGCGGTAGGTCACAATGACACTGATGTACTGGGGGACTTTGGTCCTGGGACGCGGGGGGGAGCACACATTCCTAATATGGCTCGAGCGTTGTCCAGGGTCGTCATGCTTCTGATTGGAAGACTGTGGGCGGCCCTCTCTGGTGGAAGGGAGCTGAAGCTTCCGCCAACGCTGTCCCTTGGGTTTGTTGGTCGGACAACACTTGTCATAGTGGCCCAGACGACCGCACACTTTGCACTGGACGCGTTTAGCTGGGCACCGTACTGTGAGTGACCAGTGGCCCTTACGGTCACAACTGTTGCAGGTAGACTCAGTAGCTGGACACACCTGTGTTCCGTGCTGCTTACCACAGTTGTTACAAAATGAACCGGGCGTGGACGTGGTGGGCGAAGGCGTAGGAGCAGACTTCTTGTCCTTCTTGTACCGGGACACAGCGCGTACAGCTGTAGGGGGAGCTCGGATGGCAGAGGTGGCACACCTGGCAGCCTCATAGGAGCGACATATCGTCAACACATCCTTGAGAGAAGAGGAAGAGTCGAGGGAGGTGAGGCTTTGGACAAGTTCCTCGTCCTTAACACCCATCAGGATCACCTGCTTCAACTGGGTCTCCTCGCACTGCTGGTGGTGGCCTAGACATATATCTACCTCTTCCGAGGCTCTCTTAAGACGTACATAAAAGGCGTCAAAAGTCTCACCCTCCATCTGTCTGCAGCTAAACAACTCCCTCCTGCGCAGAGCTTCATTCTGCTGTCCTTTGATGTGCCGTTGTAGAATGTCCAGTACCTCCTCTACAGACAACGAAGAGGTCGGAGGTACCTGCAACGTATGTTCTAAGACACGCTGAATTTCCAAGGACAGGCACATACGCAGCTGCATGAGTTGTTTAGGCTGTGACAAACTCTGGAGATCCACCATTGTAGCATAATCAGTCCACCGTCGCCGCCATTCACGAAAAGTCTGGAAATTCACATCAGGCTTCAAGATGGGCGGTGTTTGAGCAGCTGCTTTAGGTGGGGCTGGGGGGCGTGAAGGAAGCATTGATGAGGTATCTGAACCAGTCAGTACCGAGGCAGTGTTAGAGCCAGGGGCTTGGTTAACAGTGAGGCGAGATATCAAAGCTTCAAACCGTGCACTGTCTTCCAATCTCCGTTGGTGGTCTCTCTCTGCCTCTGCTTGCCTTCTGTGTTCATCCGCCACACGTCTGTTAGCTTCATCCTCGCGCCTTTCATCTCTCATAACTTCATTAAAGCAATTATCTCTGGAGACAACGCTGAATATCGAGGTGAAGGGCTGCGCGATGTTGTGGGAGCTGGAGCGTCGTGGTCAGCCTGGTCATCCATCTCTGCGGGGCTATCATCCGACTGACTCATCCGGACGCTCACTCCACGGCTACGTAAGGCACGAGACATAACTACTTCATCTGTGTACTGTGTCTAAATCAGTGTTGACCGGTCAGCCCGTCGTATCAACAAGATCTCAGACAAAAAATTAATTAAATACACAGATAAGTAGGTTATATATATGAAATATATATAAGGGAGCCGCCGCGGTCAGTGAGTGTGTACGTGTATGTGTGTCCCGGGCAGTGAGAGCCGTCTCCTCGAGCTGTGAAGGGGTGTGGAGACGACGCTGTGAGGGGGGGTGGAGACGGCGAGGAGCGTCAGTCACCCTCCAGGCCTCGCGAGGGGAGGTGTACTCAAGTCTACTCCTTACAAATGCCCAGAACATGCCGTGTACCTTGGGAATCCTTTAGAACAAGGTCACACATGAATGGCACGAAACACACAATGCACTAAACACTTCACAGAAAATCACTGTCACTGACACTGCTCAAATTTGCTAAATTCTTCGAGGAGAGGTGGTGGGCGGCGGTTGACACAGGGCAAGGGGTCCATAAGCCGGCTTTCCACAAACTTTGCACTATCACTCGTAATTATCCAGTAAAAGTACGCACTGAGCCATGTTATGTTCTGGGTAATAAGTTCAATATACAGGAGCGAACACAAACACCTGTATAGTTTTGTAGGTTCGATTTACTGGATAAGAGATATGTACACAGAGGCAGTAGTGCCCTCCGACCTGTCTGCTTGTCAACTGCTCTATAGACGACGTATGGCAAGTGATACATTAGCAGCTTCCATACGTCGCCAGGCACATTAATTAAGCATGTGGGACATGGTAATAACATTGCCACACGCTACTAGCTAGGCTAAATAAATAATACATAAATGGAGCACATACATAATATACATAGCATAATATAAATACAGCATACATAATACAGAATATACATGCACAGTGCAGATAATATTTTTTGGTTAGGGGTGTCTGTATCTACAGCATGTATGAAGATAGATAATTTGAGACCAGAAGGAACTACAGTACTCAACCACAGCTTATAAACATACCTTAGGAAACTTCCAAAGCTTATTTGTTTTTGAGTTTGAATGAACTAAAGTCAGAGTCACATATTTGAAAAAGCAAATGATGTGTTGGAGATCAAATGAGAAACAATCAGAAATTTCCGAACATCAGAGGTAAGGGCATGGGGCGAACGACTATATAATTGCAATGACGCGTCTGGTTGAAGAAAAAAAAAGACATTCCTAATCTTCCTAGAATGGACGAGTTGTCGGTTCTGGGTTAACACCAAAAATACACTCTGCCACGTTCGTAGAGTGATGCGATATATATAATTTGTTATCAAAGTTTAAAGTCCCGCTTTAATAGTCGAGATAAGTTTATATTTCTAGAAACAGGGCCGCCATTTGCAGTAACGTCACCACCTTCCCTGCAGACGACGCAGGGATGGGGATACGAGTCAATTTAGAAGTAATGACATTGTCTGGACTATGTTTTGAGAATGCCCGATGCTAGGTAAACATGACAACATGGTGCTGTTATTGTTTTGATGATCCACTAATTAATCACTGGGATATATCATCATTTATATTAATTAATGGGTAAAATTTTGCTTTGACTACCATAAGTATTTGTATGCTTAGATTCGAGATAGGTTATATTGGGTAATTTTAAAGTTTTGGTCATCCCTGTACATAGAAATGCACACTATGTTTTTTGGTGGTTTGCGATATGTTATGAACGATTTAGACGTTCATTTCTATCGGAAATCACTAGATTATACATACTAATCTCCCCTTACCTGTGTATGTTAAACTAATCGTATAACATATAATATAACTTATCATAACCAAACCTAACCTAACTTAACCTATGATCTGTATTTTCTTATGAGATCGAAAAATATTTTGCAACAGAAATCCCGTAGAGATAATGTGTCTTATTGTTTGAAGTATTTAATCCCATAGTTAGAATCTTATGGTTTGCGCAGATGACCAAAACCAAAATAATACCAATATTGTTTGAAATGTTTATACTGTGAAATTTGTAGAAGGGGCAGCTAATATCCACTGAATTAGTTAATGTGCTTCGTAATATTTATATATTCAAAATGGTATTACCACTGTGTTGCATAGTAAAGCACAATTCATTATCTAACAATATTTATCTACAGAGCCGATCAGCCGAGAAGGTTGGACAACTACATCCAGGGTTCATGAAGGCAGATGAAAGAATTTTCCCAAAAGTAGATGTCTTTATGATTGTAGAGTAATATCAAGAACTCCGCCATCCAGCTATGAAGCACGTTAAATTACATAAGAATATAAGAACATAAGAAAATAAGGAATCTGCAACAGGCCGGTTGGCCTGTGCATGGCAGCTCCTGTCGAGAGTTACTACCACTCTCTATCATCCATGAATCTATCTAGCCTCCTTTTGAAACTTTCCAGCGTTCCAGCACTTACTACAAAGTTGCTAAGCTTGTTCCACTCGTCCACCACCCTATTTGTAAACCAGTTCCTTCCTATCTCCCTCCTAAACCTAAACTTATCCAACTTAAATCCGTTGTTCCGAGTCCTATCCTGCTCGGATAGTATAAGAACTTTATCTGTATCACCTTTATTGATTCCTTTCACCCACTTGAATACTTCTATCATATCTCCTCGCACTCTTCGTCTTTCTAGGGTATGCAAGTTTAGTTTCTTTAACCTATCCTGATATGGAAGGTTTCTAAGTCCCGGAATCATTTTCGTCATTCTACGCTGCACCGACCCTAGTGAATTGATATCCATTCTATAATAAGGGCACGAGAACTGAACCGCATAATCGAGGTGCGGCCTGACTAGCGCAAAATATATAGTTGCAATAAGACCTCTGCACTCTTATTACTTACATTTGTAGATATAAAACCCAATACTCTGTTTGCCTTATTTCGAACATTAACGCACTGTTTTCTAGGCCGTAGGTCCGGGCTTACAAGTACCCCTAAGTCTCTTTCACAAGTCGACTTCTCTAGGTTGATGTTGTTAAGGCTGTATACATTGACAGTATTTTTCTTCCAATATTAAGTACGCTGCACTTGCTGGTGTTGAATTTCATTTGCCATTTTTCAGACCACCCCTGCAGTTTATTTAGATCATCCTGTAATGCATTTGCATCCTGCCCTGGATTAATCTGCCGCCCAATTTTGGTGTCATCCACAAACTTGCTTATGTCACTGCTGATCCCAGTATCTAGATCGTTTATGTAGATTATGAACAAGAGTGGGCCTAGTAGTGACCCCTGGGCAACCCCACTGGTTACATGACCCCACTCAGATTTAACACCATCTACGCTGACCCTCTGCGTTCTATAGGTGAGACATGATTTTATCCAATTTAAAACTTTCCCCTCGATACCATGAGCCTTAATTATTCTCGGAAGCCTCTGATGCGGTACTCTGTCAAATGCTTTGCTAAAATCCAAGTAAATAACATCGTAATTTTCGTCATTATCTTCTACCTCGAAGACTTCCCTAAAAAAGTCAGCAGATTTGTTAGACAAGATTTTCTCTTTGTAAACCCGTGTTGAGAGTTGTACATTAATTTGCTTTTCTCTAAATGCGATCGGATGCTATCTGCTATAATTGATTCAAGAAATTTCCGCACTACTGACGTCAAACTGATCGGCCGGTAATATGACGCTGATGCTCTGTCTCCCCTTTTTGAATATGGGTACTACAGTTGCCTCTTTCCACAAGTCTGGCACAACTCCGGTGTCTAATGATTTTGTAAGTAAGTTTACGAGGGGTCCACTAATCTGTTCCCTACACTCTTTCAAAACTCAAGGGAAAATTTCATCCAGCCCTGGGGATTTTGTCTTCTTTAGTTTACTTATCCTTTTAAGAACATCCTCTTTTCTGATAGTGATATTCTTTAATTTCTCTTCTTCCTTTCCCTTAAATATCAGTTCCACCTCTGGAATTTCATCTCGAATTTCTTCTGTGAAAACTGATAAGAAGTAGCTGTTCAATGCTTTGCTTATTACATCACTGCCATTTATCAGTTCTTCCCTCCCTGACTTTAAAGGCCCAACTTTGTCCTTGACTTTTGTTCTATATACCTGGAAAAATTTCTTGGGATTCGCCTTGGATTCTCTTGCTATTTTGTTTTCATAGTCTCTCTTTGCTTTCCTTACATTTTTCTTAACATTCCTAGATAGTTCATTATACCTATTTCTGAGCTGCTCCTCCCCTCCCTTTAATTTCTTATATACTCCTTTCTTTATTCCTATGTCATGTTTAAGTTTTCTGGTCATCCACCTTGGCTCATTCTTATTTGACCTAATTTTTCTGTATGGTATATTTTGTTCTTGTGCTTTATGTAGTATACTACACTGTTAAATAAATATTGTAAAATTTACCTAAAATTCTCTGGTTATATTGTTGCCAAACATTTTCTGTATAATCTACAGAGATTCTGTATATATTTTTACAAAAAATATTTGTTGAATTAACAGATTGTTGGATGCTATTGGAAGCTCTAACAACTTGTCCCTGAATAAGAATTTGCAACTTTCGATTTACAGCAGGTGACTACATTACTGCTAGGTGAACAGGGACCAAGGAGACTAGGAAGAGTGTCCAAACAACTTCCGCCGGCCCGGGAATCGAACCCGTGACATCTTGCTTGCGAGGCAAGAGCGGTACCACTGCACCAGCGCCCCCGTCATGTGATGATGTGGCGCTCTTTGAAATAATGTAAGCAAACACGGACATACGACGAACGTGAAGCACAAACAACCGCCAATCGCATATTCAGTAATTACATATAGAAATAACAGCATTAACATGCAATTTTAAATGTTCTTTGCACCATGAAGTGTATATAGTCTGATAAAATATCAGTTTATATTGATAATTAAACAAGTTGAAACAGAGAAAGAGAGTGTCTGAAATATTGTACAGAACAAAAAAAGTAATTCAAATTACTACGTTTTCCTGGTCGGAAATACAGAAGAAACATGTAAAAAATACTGAATTTTCTAACAGTGTAGTGAATATATTATAGTCAAGATCAATTGTTGTGTCATCTATGACCTCACCCCTTCCTACTGGTGACTGACATGACTGTTCCCAGGTGACCTCACCTAGGTACCTTCTTAACCCCTGATAATCCGCCAACCGAAAGTTTCGGACTCTGACCATATTGTCATTGTTTTTCGTTTCCCAATTTAGGGTGAACCTGATTTCTCTGTGATCACTGTTACCTAGTTCTTCCCCTACTGTGGTATCTCTGATAATATTTTCTTTGTTTGTTAATACTAGGTCTAATATATTGTCACCTCTAGTAGGTTCTGTAATTAGTTGTTTTAAAAAATTGTCCTGTACTGCGTCTAGGAAGTCTTCAGATTCATAGTCACCTACAATGTTGTCTCAGTCAATATTTATGAAGCTGAAATCCCCCATAATGCACAGGTTGTTATATTTTGCTGCCCTACTCATTTCCTGCCATATGGGCTGAGCTGCTTCTTTCCCAAGACTTGGGGGCCTGTAAATCACTCCCATAATTAGTTTTTCTCTTCCTTCCCTGATTTCTACCCATACAGACTCGGTTCCTATTTCACCCGTTATTGAATTATTAATACAACATTTTAATGTATCCTTGATGAAGAGTGCGACCCCTCCCCCCTTCCTACCTTCCCTGTCCTTATGAAAAATTTTATATCCTTCTATGTGGTACTCTGATAAAAAAATTTTGCTCGCCAGAGTCATCCAAGTTTCGGTGATTGCTATGACGTCTACATTCTCGGTACATACAACCGCTCTCAGCAAGTCTATTTATTTCAAACGCTCCTACTGTTTGTATAGTATACATTTAAACCTACCCTTCCCTGGTCCTGTTTTACCCCTTGTCCTGAGTAACCAATTTTACTTCCCAGGACCAGTTTCTTTTTTTACTCCCACTTACCCCGACCTCTCTCTACTGGCGAAACCCCCCCCCCTTTGGAGTGACAATTGCACGCTCCAGGGATGCAGACAACGTCTTTACCCCCGCACGAGACAAGTGTACTCCGTCGTCGCGACTGTACAGGTAGTCGTTGCCAGCTATCAATGAATGCCCAACCATTGTTTGCACAATGTTTTTTCCAGTCTGCAATTTATAGCAATTGCCCTGGACAGCCATTCACGACCAACCCCTCTTCTAAGCAAGACACGGCATACTATCGGGATCCCTCCCCTATCTCTAATCTTCCCCAGCGCCTCCCTATACCTCTTGAAAAGTTCCACACCCCTAACCTTTCCTATGTCGTTTCCTCCCACACTAAGATACACTAATGGATTGGTACCCTCCCTTGACAAAACCCTGTCTATCCTCTCAGCTACATGTCCTATCCCAGCCCCAGGGAAACACACCCTAGTCCTACGTTTCCTATCTCTTACACAAAAAGTCCTATCTAAAAACCTCACCTGGCTGTCCCCAACTACCACGACCTTCCCTGTGGGCAGGGTTTGTACAACTGCCCTTCTATGTGGTACTCTGATAAAAAAATTTTGCTCGCCAGATTCATCCAATTTTCGGTGATTGCTATGACGTCTACATTCTCGGTACATACAACTGCTCTCAGCAAGTCTATTTATTTCAAACGCTCCTACTGTTTGTATAGTATACATTTAAACCTACTCTTCCCTGGTCCTGTTTTACCCCTTGTCCTGAGTAACCAATTTTACTTCCCAGGACCAGCTTCTTTTTTTACTCCCACTTACCCCGACCTCTCTCTACTGGCGAACCCCCCCCACCCTTTGGAGTGACAATTGCATGCTACAGGGATGCAGACAACGTCTCTACCCCCGCAAGAGACAAGTGTACTCCGTCGTCGCGACTGTACAGGTAGTCGTTGCCATAGAATCGTTGCCAGCTATCAATGAATGCCCAACCATTGTTTGCACAATGTTTTTCCAGTCGGCAATTTATAGCAATTGCTCCATACCGTCCTGCCTCTTCTCTTCCTCGCCAGCTTCCTCCAGCACCTGGTAGGGGTTACTACACTCCACACCCTGGTCAGCTTTTCTGAGTCTGACCGTAGTCCCCTTGGAGACAACCACTCTCCACTCCTGCTCCTCCTTTGCAGGTGTCCTGCTAGGCAGGACACCTACCTGAAGGAGTTCAGTCCTGAGTGCTTCATTTTCCTCCTTTAGAGTGTCAAGCTCACTCCTCAACTGACCCAGCTGCCTTAACAGAGTGGCCAGGAGGTCGTCTTTCCTCGCACCCCCCTCCTCTTCCCCCAAGACACAAGGATCCAAGGCGACCATTTTCCTTGGTCACTAACGGGAGCACTTGGGGGCACTACCTTCTCCAAGCTGGGTCAGGTAGCAACTGTCATCTGTCATCTGATCATCTCAAGCCCATCCCCTGGCCATGGTAGTCCGTAGTCTTTCCACAACATTAAATATAGACTTCAGTGACGAAAACTAATATTTTCCAGACATGAAATAGAGAACAGTGATGAAAATCTTCCTGTTGGAGCTATCGTTCTTTTGCATCATTTTGGCACCCAGCAGGTAAATACACACGATGATACTTGAGCAGTTATTTATTTTAACCTAAAAATAAGGTATGCCTGTGTATATAAACATTGTATATGGCCACAAGTCGTGTATTTCTACTGGTAACAACACATACACCACAGCTGGCTGCCTTCAGGCTCCCACTCGGCGGCTCGAGCAAATATGTGACGTCACAACCAATCACAGAGCTTTTCGCAGTCACCTGACTTCTTAGCATCTTCAACCCTTATTTTTTCCCCTTTTGGCCCACTTTATTTTAAAATATCATTACCATAGCGAATTTAAGCGTTTTCCTTACCCATTGACCTGCCATCTTACGAAAAATTTCCGACCCACAACTCGTCCATTCAGTAAACGTAGTACCTTGAAATTTTATCAATCCACATATAGGAGAAGAATATGCTGTGTAATAAAAGTGATATATCATTTGTTGGTTCTAGTATACGGTACTTTACTGTCATGAAAAAAATAATTATATGATCCAAGTGTGTCATGTGTATGTGTGAACTGTGCGACCGTGGTATATGTGCCTGATAGCTTTTATTGTGTGGACTTGATAGCTTTTACTGTGTGGGATAGATAGCTTTTATTGTGTGGACTTGATAGCTTTTACTGTGTGGAATAGATAGCTTTTGTTGTGTGGACTTGATAGTTTTTATTTTGGGCCCTGATAGTACTTAAAGGATGGACTGATAGTGTTCCCTGCGTGATCATGATGTATATAGTATATTTTTTTTGAATTTGAAGTGTTTAAGGTGTAGCTTTGATAGTGTTAAATGTGTAGCCCTAATCGTCTTCCATGTCTGGCCACAATGAGTTTCAACTTTTTAAAGTGAGTCTGTGACAGTGTTTTCTGTGAGGTTGTTTTGGTGTATACTGTGAGGCTGTAACGTTGTTTACTATGAGGCCGTTGATGGTCTAGATTACAAGTATAAATAGTTAACCTTTGGTTTACTTTAAGGATAACTACGTCATCTTATTGGGCGAACTACACGACGCGTTACATGCCGTGGGGATGATGCTGACGGCTGCCGTACCCTCTTCCAGTCAAAAAATCGATGCAGGCTACGACGTGCCCGGGATAGCCCAGTCCGTGGATCTGGTGAACCTCATGACTTATTCCCTACACGGTTCTTGGAATGACTACGTCCATCATCAGTCAGGACTCTACCCTTACTATAAGGACACCGGTCGTAACAGGGAGCTCAACATTGTAAGTTCACTTGAATTAAAATTATCAATGGATACTGGTTATGGAAGGACAGACAATTATCATGATGAAGTACCAATAATTTACTATAGTGTCACACATCCGATAGATGTACTGTTTACTAGATCACAGATGATTCCATAGCAAATAATATGGTAGATATTTTTGTGAATATGGTGCTACTAGATCTTATTATGATAATGATAGTAAAAACCACAAATAAAAAATTTAATCAAGATTATAATCTTTAGAGTGGTGAGTATAATGTGCAGGATGTGTGGTGTAATTATCGGGTTATTAGCTGAAGATTTCTAAGAGTTTTGTTGCCAGGGAGACATAATGAATTATATTCCATATCTTTAGATCAGGGTGTTAAGATTAAAAGTAAGTTCAGTTAGTGTTAACATCTCGCACGGTTTGATTATTTGAATTCTTTGCTTTATGATAATTATTTGCTTCCCTTCATAAATACTTTTTGTTCTGATGGGGTTATGATATAAAAGAGCAGACGTAGTTGTTCGTTTTTATATAAGTATATATATATATGCAATTTTGTTCCAAACCGTTTAATATCATACGGAACATTAAAGCACATCCTGACCACATTGAGTATTATTTCAGGACATGATAATTTATTTACTTGTTAATACTACATAGACAACATGACAAATGTGGTGAAAACAATTCCACTTGGACGGTAGTACACATGGATGTTATATGCACTTTAATATACAATTCTTCTTGAAATTCACCAAACACTGGACAAACAATTGACCTTTAAAATCTCGGAGCACAACCGATTTAGAAACAAACATGAAGTTGTTATGCTATATCTAGTTTTTGCACTCATGTACTGTAAGTTTCCTACAGTTCACTCTTAGGCAATTGGTTGTAAGATGTTTTCACCTTTATGATATATGATGTAAGGATTATGATGCAAGTTTAAAAATTCTTCCTTATTATTATTATTGATTTTGCTACGAACTAAATCCATCCACAAAAACACAGAAAATAATCTCAATATATATTTGAGAAATATTTTTAATCGGTTCATTCACATAATCTAACGTCTATCTAACCTCCAGAAGGCGTCACAAATTCATGGCTGCTCAATTTTAGTTTTACAATCAATAAATATATCACACTTGGCTCAGCTTTACTTTTACAATAAGAGTAAAGGGATGTTCCTCCATGACTAGTGTACATATAAATATATTTTCCCATAACCTGTTATTTAATCTTCACTTAATAATATATTTATCAACTTTGAGATTCAAAAGTTAGAGAATATATGCACGACCTAATCAACGTGGATCTCCTACAGCTACGCGGGGTAAAGCGAGTAATGACATTGTAGGAAGATTCTCTGGCTGGATCACAAAGTTAAAACACTGGAGCAGCAAGTTATCACTTGTTCTCTTATTGTCTCAATGAGCCTCGTCCCCGACTCGTCCAATTTTTTACAATGCTTTGCTCAGTGAATCTTTCGTTTCTGATTCTCTTGAGAAAGAGTTGTCACACTCGTTCAGTTTATCAATACTTGGCAGTATAGTTCCAGCACTATGACTTGCTTAACTGAAAAGTATCGATCAAGGTTGAAGAACCTATCGAGTTCCATACCAACGGTCTGTCTTTTTCTAGGTATATGTATCTATGAGTTAATGTACTAAAATCATCTTGGAAGACGTATAATCAAGGTTTATTGACTGAAGTCTGTGACTATTAGAAAAATCCAAAATATCAGAAGATATCCTAACGTTTTTGGCTTACGCTTAGTAGAATATGGTTGGAGCAATTATTTTCAAAATTCAACTACAGTAGGATAGTTTGTCAGATGTTGGGTGAATAGTGTGAGTAACTGGGCTGCATTAGAAAGGCAGTGATTTGGGGGAAGGTCTATTCTATGTAGTACATGAATATCATTGTAGTGGATAAAAAGAGCACAGAGAAGGCTAAAAATAAATCCATCGCCTTACATCCTGTCTTCTCGGGTCGATGTATAATTGGGAAATGTAAATTAACTCTTCTTTAATAAGGATACAATTTGGAAGTTTGTTTGTACTATGTTGTCTTTCTGGAGCATAGTTGCCAGCTAATGGCAAATTCTGTGTTCATCATAATAAAGTATTACACAGAGGTCGCCTAGTGAAAACATATTTTCATTGGGTACAGGAATTCGTCGTCAACTACTGGATACAGCAAGGAATGCCAAGCACCAAGATAGCGATGGGTGTGCCTACGTACGGCCACTGTTGGACACTTGACGACCTTAGTCAGACCGACTATTACTCCCCAGCGAGCGAGCCAGGAGAACCTGGGCCCTGGACCAACTCTGCAGGCATATGGGCGTACAGTGAGGTACATAACTAACCGCGGTTGCTGGAGGATCGATTTTTTTCACACTTCATTTTTCCAACATTCGCGGTGTGAGATCCATTTTGTCTTCTGTGTAACACCATCTATTAACCTCTTCCCCCGATTTCTTACTACTATCTGAACTTCAACTGACCAAAGCAGCTTCACCCAACCTTTTCAAGTCTCATTCCGTTCTAAGGGAGGAGTATGCACCTACTGAAACACACTTACGGTACTACAGCTCAACTCACGGATCATGAATCTTCTCTTTACGATGTCATCTGTCTCAAAACATCTCACCAACTATGACTATTTTTCTTTGTTTCTTATACTGTTCACTCAACTCTATCACTTCTTGCATGAGTCGTTGCTATCCTCACACCCCAACACCGAGATCCTCTACCTAGGGGATTTCAATGTACATCACAGAGAGTGGCTTGGCTCTGCAAGGGATGACCCAGGTGGAACTGAGGCATTCTCTTTTTCCTTACTTAATGATCTGGAACAAATAATTAAACACCCTACACGCGTTCCTGATCGACACGATCAACTTAATAACATTCTTGATCTTTGTTTTACCTCTAACCCCTCACAGTATTCATACTCAATTTCTGCCCCCTATGGTGTTCTGATCGCAATCTTATTTCTACTAAATCAAACTGGGCACGAACTCTTCCCCTTCCCCCTTCTAAACGCTAACTATGGCACTATCGTAGGGCAAACTAGCAATCCTTGCGATATTTCTTCTCCAACTTTTCCTGGGATGAATGTTGCTTTTCCACTCGGGACGCCTCGGTATGTGCTGACAGCATTGCTAGGGTTATACAGGGTGGTACGAGTGCATTTATCCCATCTTCTACTAAAACTTTCACATCACAGTATAATCATGGTTTGATCGCTCCTGTTCTCTTGCATGTAGGGAGAGAGAGATAGGGCGTATCAAGTTATGAAACTATCTCCTCCTCTTACACCACTCCTCTTTCATTACTTCTAGAAATCGTTGTAAGGTTATTCTTCGTAGGGCCAAGCGGACTTTTATAAAAAGAAAGACCTCTGACCTGACTAACTCTTCTTTTAGTAAATCATTCTGGTCCTTAACTAATTTTTCTGTAATAACTTATGCATTCCCTCTTTTCCTCCTCTCCGCCGACCTGATAACTCTATAGCCAACTCTCCCCCTGATAAAGCCAATCTCTTTGGCATCTTATTCTCCTCTAACTCCACCTTAGACGATTCCAACTCTACCCCTCCTACTCCTGCTCTTCCTACAGACCCTATGAACTTTCCTATAATCTCCGCGAGTAGAGTTGCTGGTGTATTATCCAGTTTGGATGCGAGTTCGGTGCATGAACATGACGGAATACCCCCTCGTGTTCTAAGGGAGTGTGCTAAAATTCTGGCCCCTGTGCTTGCTTGCTTCTTTTGTTTCTGCCTCAAAACCGAAACTTTTCCTTCTTCTTGGAAGGATGCCTCGGTTCATCCCATCACGAAAAAGGGTGGCCATTCTAATCCCTCTAACTATCGCCCCATTGCCCTAACTTCATCCCTCTCTAAGATTTTCGAAACTATCTTAAACTCTCATTTTCTCCGTTACCTTGAACGCCTTTCTCTTTTGTCGGATCACCAGTATGACTTTCGCCAGGCGAGATCTACTGGTGATCTGCTCTCCTACTGCACCCATCTTTGGTCATCCCTCCTTATGGATTATGGGGAAGCTTTCGTCGAGGCTCTCGACAGCTCCAAAGCATTTGACAGGGTATGGCGTAAGTCTTTGCTATCTAAACTTCCCTCTTATTGTTTCTCTTTCCCACTTTGTTTTCTAATTTCTAGCTTCCTTGAGAACCGATCCATGGCAGTTGTTGTCGAAAGATTGACCTCTCGCTCTTTCTATACCAATAGTGGTGTCCCACAGGGTTTTGTTCTTTCACCTTCTCTTTTCATCCTTTTAATCAACGATTTACTTCACATTATGACTAATTCTATCCATTCTTACGCTGACGATTCTACTCTTCACTGGTCTTCACATTTTCCCTTCCTCCTAATTCTCAAATTAGATCTGTTTCTAGGGCTGATTTTGAAGGTTCCAAGTGTTCCCTGAGGAATGCAGTGATGGGTAGGGAAACACCGGGTAACACTGAAGTCCGTTTATTGGGATAGGAGAAATACAGGTGGTGACTAGCTTGTGCCATGCACGGCCCACACAGTCAGACTGAGACTGCCTTGCCATATGGCAGCCTCGGGGCAATGTTGCCACATAACACGTGCAGTGTTGCCACGTAATTATATACATAGATGCTACTCAGCACAGTAGCTTATTTACAAGGTTGCTACTTGGCACAGTAGCATAGATACTTAACCTACAGATTTAATTTCATCTATCAATGCGGATCTGAGCAGCATCTCCAAATGGGGAGGTAGAAACTTGGTTATATTCAATAGTAATAAAACACAGTATTTACCAATTACATATTCCGAAATAGAACATCTCCCACCAATCATATTTCAGGACGCAATTATTCTATCAATTTCTGAAAGGGTTATGCTAGGCCTCACCTTTTCCTTTAATATATCATGGAAGCAACACATCCACAACATTGCTAAAGCTGCCTCCCGAAAGCTGGGAATGCTGTACAGATGCCGTAGCTACTTCACTCCTGAGCAGTTGCTTCAAGTTTATTTGGGATTCATTCGTCCTAACTTGGAGTACTGCTCTCATATCTGGGGTGGCTCTTCTTTTGTCCAACTGTTAGATAGGGTGGAATCCAAAGCCCACCGTTTTTATGTGAATGTCGGTCACACTAGAATAACCCGTTATAGTGCATCCTTCTTTCCTCACACAGCCAAACTGTGAAATGGTCTGCGTTCTTTTGTGTTTCCATACTCTTACAATCTGTTTAACTTCAAAAAGCTGGTTTTCCGGCATCTTCGTGGTGTAGATTAGTATAGTTTTTTCTTCTGTGTCTTTAATTTATATTTACTCTTATTGCATCCCCCCCCTCCCCCCAGGCCCCGTTGTAGGTCGATGATTTTAGCATATAGAAAATGTATCATTAAGAGATCAGATACACTTAATGAGCCTTCAATACAGTTTTTGGTAAAAAGCATCTGCCCTCCACTTGCCTCCAGATCTGCTATGCGCAACAGGAAGAGCCAGACAAGTGGGTGATCAAGACAGCTCAAGAGATGAAGGAACCTTACACCTATCGAGACGCTCTCTGGTGCTGCTTTGAGAACCATACCTCGGTCGCTATCAAGGTAAGGTCGACCATCTAACTGTCGAGGTACAGTCTCGTTCAAGATTCTTCGAACACTGCTGGAGACAGCTGCCAACTCAAGGCCGTTTGTTTACTGTAATACATAGTATAATATAATACGAAACAACAAAGCCCAACCCTTAATTAAGCAACAGGGAACTAAGTAAGCAATCACCGATCACTTTTATATTCATTCATAATTTTGATTACATAATTTTTACTTTAATTTTGTTGCCACGTCAGCTTTTCTGCTCACCATTTGCGGTGCTCCATCTGTGTCCAGACTCACAGTTTATACCCAGTCAACACGTAATTTATCTAGTGCCCCTGCCAATCTCGCTAAGATATCATCACCTGTTGCTGTTCCTTTCATTGGTACCAGTTCCACAAAATCTTCTGTTAACTGCATATTTTCATCCACACCGCGTATAAAAATTGCAAGTTGTGCTACATCAGTTATATCGGTACTTTCATCAATTGCAACAGAAAATGCAGTAAAGAACTTAACTTTGTCTTTGAGTTGACTGTTGATATTCTTTGATAATTCATTAATTATTTCTGCAACTGTGTTTCTTGAGAGGCTAATGTTTGCAAAGGCTTGACGTTTTTCCGGACAAATATCTTCTGAAGCCATCAACATACATTTCTTTATAAAGTTCCCTTAAGAAAAAGGTTTCGATGACACTGCTATTTCATGGGCAATCCTGTAACTTGCCGTAGCTGCAGCATCACTGACTTGATGAACACTCTTAAATACTGACTGCTTCTTTTTCAACGACTGCTAAAGCTCTTTAACTTTGTCTTCCCGTAACTTGCCACTATATTTATTATACCTCTGAGCAGGTTTAGTGTCAAAATGCCTTTGAACGTTGTAATCTTTGGCAACAGCTACCTGTTGCTTACAAATGAAACATGTCGGTTTTCCATTCATTTCAGCATAAAGATTCAAGATTTTCCACTTTTCCTGTACCATCCGACGCTTGTCATTATCTGTTCTTTCTTTGATAATATGATTATGGGATCAATAGTAAAAAAACAATGGATACTGTTTCCGATATTTGTAACGCTCCAACTGCCTTGAGCGACTACCCAGGACGAGTATCAGAGCTATCACATCTAATACCGGTACGCGGCCAGTGGTCGGCCCGTCTTAAAACTCGTGGAGTGGAATGCATAGAACCAAAATTAACCATCAAGACTATCTCTAATTGCTCATTCATTAGTGCTGTTACATTGAGTATTTTATTCTAGCAAACACCAGACGATTTTATTCAGCCGGGGGAAGCCCCCACTTGTCAAAGGGCTACAAACGCGTTTAGCAGGTCATCGCTCTAGCACCAGGTACAGTCACAATCCAAAGTTTCGACACCCCCCTGGGTGATCGCCGAGGCCAGGGTTGAGGTAAGGCTGGGTGATCGGACCCAGACTAGCTCAGCAATGTGGTAACGAAGCACTGCGATGGTGAGGTTCACATTCCACCACCACAACACTCCGAGACTCATAGCACACGAGCACAGGAAGAAACTTATTACGAATTTTGACATAACATGAACTTGCATAACAAGTGCATTCATAACATTGTTGCCACACATAACATAACATGTTAAGATTGGAGAATGAAAAACTTTGCCTTGTCCCAAAACACTGGCTTGGAACCACTAGATGCGAATCCTCGTATTACACATGAAACATCAGGGCAGCATATATAAAGGGTGGCCGGGGGCCGAATTTCGTTTAGGGGCGCTTGTGGTAGAAGCGGTACCGCTCTTGCCTCGCAAGCAAGATGTCACGGCTTCGATTCCCGGGCAAGCGGAAGTTGTTTGGACACTCTTCCTAGCCCCCTTGGTCCCTGTTCACCTAGCAGTAAAGTAGGTATCTGTTGTAAATCGAAAGGTTGCGAATTCGTATTCAGGGAAAGTTGTTGGAGCTTCTAAGCTTGAACTGACACAATCCGGAGGAGTGGTGACCCGAGGATCACACACCCAACACAGACAAAAAAAACAAATACGTGCGCTATGCGCTAACCAAATAAACGCAGTCGTGTAAAGCCACGGCACTATCTCTCCCACTACAATTCCCTTCCCAACCCCCTGCTGCTTCCTCTGTCATCTTCCCCGCTCTGACTTTCGCTACCAACAACTTTTGGAGCTTCTAAACTTGAACCAAATTTCGTCAAGAGGGAGTGAGCGGTCAGCCGACAAGGTAAGGCCTATTCATGTATAGATATTACCACAACCCTGGGAATATTATGGTTTCACACTTACTAGCAATTCATATCGTCATGTTTACAATATTTAATGGTGTATCAGTAACTACATTGAAGTATTTTGGCTTGGAATGTTGCAATTCACAATAATCATGGAATCACCCCAAAAAAATTTGTCTGGTCCGGAGCAGCGACTTTGTGGAAGACCTCGACCCTGAGCGTAGATGCCTGGCCGTGTGTCATCATGAGTGACTACTTCTTGGTCACTTGCCTTGTTTCCTGTCTACTGCTGCTTTTAGTTTTTAAATTTCACTTCATAAAGTCTCGGAATATGAGATTCATGGCACAGACGTCACCAATATTACAACTAGTTAAGCACATGATTATTTTTTTTCACCTGAATGATAAATATCTATGATGTCCTAATCATGGTGTTTGGTAACTTGGAGCTAATTTCCAACAAGATACTTTTAGTCCATCAACACGTGATGGTTATCAATATTCATATTTCATAACTGGGTCGAGAACAGCCCAAGTTTCTCATGCCTCACTCTTAACTTGCTATTGTTATGTGTGCCAACATTGTTATGAATTAAATTTTGTTATGCAGGTGCATGTCATGTCAAAATTCGTAAAGATTTCCTTCCATGCTCGTATGCTGTGAGTCTCGGAGTGTTGTGGTGGCGGAAAGTCTGCGTCCGATCACCCAGCCTTACCTCAACCCTGGCCTCGGCAAACGCCCAGCCAGGTTGAGGGGGGGGGGAGGTGTCGAAACTTTGGATTGTGACTATACATACTGGACTGAGATTCACAAAACATCCTACAGGCACTTGCCTATGAACAGACTCAATAGAATAGATGGAGTCAATAGACTAAACGTGTATTATCCGATACAAATAATCTTAACTTTTCACTTCTAAGTCTCTTAGCTGCTCAAGGTGCAGCTGGAGCAGCCAGTGGGCTGCGGGCTGCATGCGGCCCACGGGCGGTATGCTTGACACCCCTGCGCTAGACGATTAAAGCCAGACGATTTATACTGGCAAACGTCAGACGATTAATTTTATACTGCCTAATGCTAGACGATTTATACTGGCTAATACCGGATGATTTATATTGGTTAAATCGCAGATGGTTTTATTCAGCCTAGGAAGAGCCTTTGCCCCCTGGAAGGTTCACTTCTTTGTTATGGTTTATCTATATTTCATTTGTATAATATAAAATATGGGCACATAATATGCTTATATGGGATTATTAGATATCAACGGTAGTAGGAGAATATCTGCGTACTAATTTAAAAACGTGGGCTACAAATATTAGGAAACGATTTATGTAGACTTTTGTCAATTATTTAAACCAATTGCCAGATTTACACGGGTAGTAGAAACATAAATGTTCATAATAATAATTATAAAACGCTTCAGATCGTTAGGAGCAGGTGTTTTAATTCCCACAAAACCTATTGTCTATGACATACCCAACAGGTAAGTTATTTAATGAGGTTGGAGTGAGGGAGGTGGGAGGGGGTGTACCGGTGTGGGGTGACTGACCCAACTGAACTAGTAGCTATGGTAAGCGTCCTCTGACCTGCATATTTTTCTATTCATATTCCAATAATATATTATTTCTTTTACTGTTACATTGCTTTGTACTATTATCATAAGTATCATGCATGAATCAATCTGCACATACTTTGTGTGATTTGCCAAGGCGCCAGTGTCTCTGAATAAAGAAGCTGCTTGGTGTATATTAATCATGAATTACACAAATATTCTCGTATACGTCTTGGAAAAAATATTTATCAGCTGATAAATATTTTTTTCCAAAACCCAAGACACCAAGACTAAACCATGCCAGAGGTCACTCCAAAGCGATTGGAAGGAGTTAGGCCAATGCCAATAACATGATGCAATATTACTTCCATAACCTGCCATAATAGTATTTTCTTTATGAAAACTTTCTTGGTTTGATATTTGAAGAGTGAAGATGGATATTAAAGAGGATGGAACAGTGTACGACGAGTAAAGAGGGATAAATGCTCTTAGTTTACAAAGAAGTGAGTTTGAGTGCACAGTTTGTGAAGATGAGAGATTCCCCTTTCTAAGCAATATTACCTGCAATTGTGAACATTACTTTGTCAATAATAACAACTACTAATACTATTCATGTGTATGTGACAGGCTAACTACGCCAAGGAACACAAGTTGGCCGGCATGATGGTGTGGACGGTGGATTACGACGACTTCCATGGCTACTGTCACGACCGTTCCTTTGACCTTATCAAGACTATGGCAGAGACCTTTGGAGCTTCTACTACTTGTAACTTGTAACCTTCTCAGGTGATTTTTTATTTAATAAATATACAACAGAAGAATGATTAGTGTAATGAAAGGGTCATATTTGCCTCTAGTAAAGAAAAAAACACTTTTTATTATGGACCATCAATTTAACCGCTCGGTCCCCGCTCCCTCTCACCTTGGAAATTGACACACAAATAAATAATTATCTGAAGCGATATGTATTACTAATGAATTGTCAGAGAATATACAGTGAATAATTGTAATGTGACATACAACGTAATCCTTATGTTAAATGATAAATGTCCGCACTGCAACACAATTTTATTTCATATCCTTTCTTAAATCCTTTTTGTATCAATGACTTCAACTTAATTATCATGTATAACAATATTGTTGTGTTGGTTGTTTTGCTGCTTTTTGTTATACAAGACTAGCAACACACCTAAACACACACAGGCTGACGAAGATATATTGTTTAATACGGTAAATGTTAACAGGAAACATAAGCACAATCATGACGGGCTTGATGGGACTAAGCATTGAGAATGAAATGGAGTGGGTCACAGTTAAGTTGGGATGAGATCAGAGTGGAGTGACGCTAGCCCGAAATAAGGTTGAAACTGGACGAAGTTATGTTAGGACTGGACAGGTTGGGGTATTATGATGTTGGGGGTACAGCTAGGCTGGCATGATGCAGGACTGTACTGTACTGCATAAAGGCTCGGGTAGCGCTAGGCTAAGTCAGGGGGTTTAGGGCTGGGTTAAAAGATGGTAAGGGGTGCATTAGTCAGAGGCACAACAGGAGACAAAATAGTTATGAGATGCTTCAGGGATACAGTTAACTGGAACGTGATTAAGGTGTGGCTGGGGCTGGGCAGCTAGAAAAGAGCTGTGCTGAATAAAAGGTGGAGGGGATTACTGAGCCTGAGATGGAACTAAGGCCGTTAAGGCTTAATATGAAGGTGCTGGGTTGAGATGAATAGAGACAGGAATGAGGCTGTGCATAAACATGCACAAACTCATTCCTGTCTGTGCATTGGCTAGTTTGAATTTGGGTTAGGGAAGGCTGTGGTGGAACTAGGCTGAGGTGAAAGTCCTTTCCCGGCATCACACACAAAGTGACAGCCGCACAATAAGTTTGATATAACAGGTGACTCCACCTGCAAGCCCTGGGAAAAATTTCCCAAATAATGTTTTAATTATTAAAATACATGGAATTCATTGTTATATTTAGGACACAACCAGACAATAAAGCAATGAGAACCCAGCTCCTTGGGAGGGCTTAAAACTGATAAAAACGTCCTGACCACAACAAAAGCATCTACCTTGAGTGTTGGCTAATTGAAAACTGATATACAATTTGTGGATTTAAGAAAGAATTACATCATGAAAATACAGTATAATGAGGAAAATTAAGTGTAGAAAGTATAGGTAGAGTTAATATTTAGTTGTAGGATTGTAAAGTGAGGAAAGTTTGGTAGCGTGGCCGATTAGTTATTTAACTGTTACTATGTTTTTTAGGGGACAACTTCTAAACACCAACTCTAAGTACAGCTATTTATTAGTCAACTCAATGACACAGACACATTAATAGAACATTATATTTACGTTATAAGACAATGACTCTCGGACACAAACATGAAATGGATACACTTCCCACTGTAAGTAACTCACCCTATGGATCGCTCTGACAATGACTCACGTGTGACCTGAAGGAGGCCCAGCAGGTGCTGCTGAAGAGAGTGCTGGACTATGTCTCCTGTGGGAGACTCTGCTAGCTAGGACTCGGTGCTGAGGAGGAAGGTTTCGCTTCCGACCTCAGCCTTAACAACATCAACCTAGAGATGTCGACTTGTGAAACAGACCTAGGTGTACTTGTAAGCCCGGACCTACGGACTAGAAAACAGTGCGTTAATGTTCGAAATAAGGCAAACAGAGTATTGGGTTTAATATCTCGAAGTGTAAGTAATAAGAGTGCAGAGGTCTTATTGCAACTATATATTTTGCGCTAGTCAGGCCGCACCTCGATTATGCGGTTCAGTTCTCGTGCCCTTATTATAGAATGGATATCAATTCACTAGAGTCGGTGCAGCAAAGAATGACGAAAATAATTCCGGGACTTAGAAACCTTCCATATCAGGATAGGTTAAAGAAACTAAACTTGCATTCCCTAGAAAGACGAAGAGTGCTGGGAGATATGATAGAAGTATTCAAGTGGGTGAAAGGAATCAATAAAGGTGATATAGATAAAGTTCTTATAATATCCGAGCAGGATAGGACTCGGAACATCGGATTTAAGTTGGATAAGTTTAGGTTTAGGAGGGAGATATGAAGGAACTGGTTTACAAATAGGGTGGTGGACGAGTGGAACAAGCTTACCAACTATGTAGTAAGTGCTGGAACGCTGGAAAGTTTCAAAAGTAGGCTAGATAGATTCATGGATGATAGAGAGTGGTAGTAACTTTCGACAGGAGCTGCCATGCACAGGCCACCCGGCCTATTGCAGACTCCTTAAATTCTTATGTTCTTATGTTCGACTAGTGACTGAGTCCTCTCTCTGGGAAGGCGCTGTCGACCCCTTCCCTGTTCTAATAATAATCCGAATGCTAATAGCCCCGTGGAAGTAGCTGCAGGATCTTATATTGGCCGTTACGAGCCAGAAGATGTCGTCACTAATCTGGGTGTGTCTGGCCAGGTGACAGGTGTACTGGCTGGAGGGTAGCTTCTTGAGTAACACGGTCATGTCGCCGGGTTAGCTAATGACGTGGCGGTGAGAACTCTGGGTCAATGTGACCATGACCTCTCCTGGGTCAGGTTTGGACAGCCGTGTTTGCCCAGGTGCGTGGTCATGTCGCCGGTCGGTAATGCTTCCTAACTATTACCACCCGGTTATTTCTTGGTCAGGTGAGTTTCTTTAACGCGGTCATAACGCCGGGTTACCTCAGGTACCTTGTGGCCGTCAGTTCTCCTGAGTCAGATCTTAATCTCACTGTAGGGCAGGGGTTTTCAAACTAGGGGGTCCCGACCCTTCAGTGGGTCGCGAAATAAATAAATTGGGTCACAAAATAAACAATTGGATACATATAATTCAAATATAAATGGATCATGAGAAATTTACATGAATTTTGTCGATGCTAAATAAAGGAAAATTGTGAACAGTGTTTGTCTTTGATTTACTCATTTCATATCATTACACTTAGGTTTAATGGGTCGCAATAGAAATTGTTGTTCTGGCTGTGGGTCGCAGTAAAAAAGTTTGAAAAACACTGCTCTAGGGTGTACACCTGCTCATCTACTTATTGTTATATATGCAGTTTTGTCTGGGCTGTAAGCTATGGTCTGATAAACAATCATTACAACAGCACCAAACACTCTTTCCTTATACAAGCATCCATCGTTTAGCATTAATTCACATAACTTAATTCGGTCTAATTAAAAATTTTTTTACACCTTTTCTCACTTAACATTAGGTCAAAATTCAGTTTACCACAGCTTGACTCACTGGAAAAGAGAAACAATGAGGATGAGGGGGCCTGTAAGATGGGCATGTTCCCATTGTTACATGTAATTAAACTGCTGTATAAAAGTTGTGGAAAATCATTAAAATACTCTAGTACTCTAATGTGGCTTTTAAATAAAGAAAATATAATATAAATTAATAAAATGAGAAAAATGAAGAGCATGAGAGTGTATTTGTGTGTGAAGTGAACGTATTTCTGGGGGTCAGTGAGCTGTAACAGTAACTGGTCGCGAACCGAGCGTGCTGCTGTGCTCCCTGACTCCTTCCTCTTATGTGCCGCCATGGAATACACATAAGAACATAAGAAAATAAGGAGTCTGCAATAGGCCGGTTGGCCTGTGCATGGCAGCTCCTGTCGAGAGTTACTACCACTCTCTATCATCCATAATCTATCTAGCCTCCTTTTAAAACTTTCCAGCGTTCTAGCACTTACTACAAAGTTACTAAGCTTGTTCCACTCGTTCACCACCCTATTTGTGAACCAGTTCCTTCCTATCTCCCTCCTAAACCTAAACTTATCCAACTTAAATCCGACTTAAACAAGTCTCTTATTGTTACAATATGATTGAAATTATCATTAAAGAGGTATCTTGTATTCTAGAAATTTGATGTATCTTGCGGCAGCCCAAGCTGTTGTTGCGTCGCCAACTTATTAATATAATTTCTTAATTATTTAAGCAAATACAGCAACATTTAGAAACGTGTCTTGATCTTAAATAACGATGAATATTATAAAAATGATACCTTTGGATTGTTTAATAATTATCCTTACAGTGATACAGCCGAAAATTGATCCACCAATCACAATCCCCATTACATACAGCCACACTTCACCAAGTATTGCCAGGTAGGATTGCGAGTAGATAACCAGGGTGAGGTCGATGCATCTTTGGCTGTCTGTACCAGTTACAGAGTTGTTATTACATAAGCATATATGAAATACAGATACTGCAGTAGAAACTGTTAATCCATGCTAGGTAACTCCCATTATAATTCATTCATGGGTGTCCTCAGGATTTTTTCCAGGGCGGGGGGGCTACAAAACAAGACGAGACCTGACATATCAATATATTCAAAGCAGGTATATACGAGGTACAGTCACCTCAAAAGGGTCACGATCTCGGCAGCTAGATTGAAACGCAAGACCGACCTAGTGAACCCTGTGAGTTTCTGGCTCAGTTTTTATATTCAGCCACGAGATGGTGGTCCTTTGCTGCCATGGTACAGAGCAGCTTAAGTCTAGTTGAAGGGAGTCTCCCAACAGGTGGAACTGACTGACAACTTGACAATGAAATAAACTTATGAAGAATCGTTACCGCACAGTTTTCAGTATTATGTAGGGTCATTGTTTTTGTATACATTTACTTATAGTTTTATATATCGTACCTGTCATTTAAAGCGTCATGTAATGTATCAACTTGTTATCACACTATTCATTCATACGTGAGTAAAACCAGCAGATAAATTCATATTTTACAGGTTCGTAACTTGTGAGTTTCCATTTGTGTATGATTAACCTAACACTGAAGAGCTTCAAAGTTGAATAGTGATTTTTCAAATCCTCACTCCTCAGGTGTTATTATGTCCCCAGGTGTTTTACCTCCCATATCGGGTGGTGTTCAACGATAACAGGGCAGCAACACTGCTTGGGCGTCCTTCGTTACACGAGTGCGTGACACCTTAATATCCCATCTTTCACTGGATGACTTGGGATTCTGTGTCTGATACATGTATAAATATATAAGACCATAAGAACATAAGAATGGAGGAAACTGCAGCGGGCCTATTGGCCCATACTGGGCAGTCCCGTTTACACCCAACCCCTATTGCTCATATAAGCATCCAACCTATGTTTGAAGCTATTCAGCGTATTCGAGTTAATGATGATATTTGGTAACTTGTTCCATTCATCCACTACTCTGTTTCCAAACCTGTGTTTACCTATTTCACCCCTAAATCTAAATTTGTCTAATTTAAAACCATTGTTACGAGTTCGCTCCTGGTTGGATAGTTTGAGTACCTTTGTAATGTCCCCTTTGTTTAGCCCTGCCTTCCACTTATACACCTCTATCAGGTCGCCCCTCGCTCTACGTCTCTCGAGGGAGTGCAAATTAAGATGCTTTAACCTGTCTCTATACTCAAGGTTCCTGATGCCCGGGATTAGTCTTGTCATTCTTCTCTAAATTCTTTCCAAGGATTCTATATCCATTCTGTAATACGGTGACCAGAACTGAACTGCGTAATCCAGGTGTGGTCTCACAAGAGCAAGATACAGTTTTAGGATGACCTCGCTAGTCTTGTAACTAACACTCATTTGTATGAACCCAAGTACTTTATTAGCCTTGTTACGAGCAAAAACACATTGTTTACTTGGCTTAAGGTTCCTACTTATCATTACTCCTAAATCTCTCTCGCAGTCGGATTTCTCTATGGCATCGTTGTTCATCTGGTATCTGGTTTCCCTGTTTACATCTCATATACTGAGTACTTTACATTTGTCTACGTTGAATCTCATCTGCCATTTTTCAGACCATTCGAAAAATTTGTTTAGATCTTCCTGTAGTTTTGCCGAGTCCTCGTCAGATTTAATAACACGTCCTATTTTAGTGTCATCAGCAAATTTACTTATGTTGCTGTCTATGCCGATATCTATGTCGTTTATGTATATAATAAATAATAATGGTCCAAGTACTGAGCCTTGGGGAACTCCACTTGTGACGTTGCTCCAATGGGACTTAGTGCCGTTAATGCTCACTAGCTGTTTCCTGTCCTGTAACCACGCCCTAATCCATTTAAGGATGTCACCTTTGATGCCATGAGCTTCTACCTTTCTAATTAGTCTTTCGTGGGGGGGACTCTGTCGAAGGCTTTGCTAAAGTCCAGATATACCACATCATAATTGTGCCCCTCGTCCACCGATTCGAAAACTGATGAAAAGAATGTTAATAGATTAGTTAGGAAAGAACGTCCGCTTGTGAAGCCATGCTGGGAATCATTGATCAATCAGTGCTTCTCCAGGTGATTTCGAATAGAGTTTGAAATGATTGCTTCCAGTAATTTGCCTACTATTGATGTTAGACTGATTGGGCGGTAGTTAGAGGATAGTGATCTATCCCCCTTCTTGAAAATCGGTATTACATTCGCTATCCTCCAGGATTCTGGTACTACACCTGTTTTTAAGGACATGTTAAACAACTTTGCTAAGGGCATACTAAGCTCTTCCTTACATTCCCTTTATACTCTGGCAAATATCTCATCGGGACCAGGTGACTTATTAGGCTTTAGTTTGTCTATTTGCTTACTAACATCGTTACTAGTCACTACTATCTCACTTAATTTGTTTTCTTCACTATCTCTGAATAGGGTCGGTGCCTCGAGTATCATGTTTAAATTTTCGGTGGTGAAAACTGTTGAAAAATATTTATTCATGCTCATTTCTCCGTCGTTATCAGTGAGCTCGCCGGAGTCTGACCGTATTGGTCCAATATTTTCTCGTGTTTTAGTTTGATACATTTGGTAGAATCCTTTGGGGTTTGTCTTCGCCTCCCTTGCTATCCTTACCTCATTATTCTTCTTTGCTTTCCTTATCTCGGTTTTAACCCTACTCGCCAATACACTATAATAGTCCCGGAGGTGAATTTCGCAACGATTTATCCTTCTACCTATAGCCTTCCTTTGGCCAATGATGTTCTTTAAATAGTTATTTATCCATTTAGGGTCATTGTTGTCTGATCTGAGTTTTTTGTATGGTATGTTCTGCCTTTGTGCATTAAGTAACTCACTATTTAAATTGTCTCAGATCTCGTTATCAGGTCGGTGTCATCTGTCAGGTTCACAGCCAAGCGCGACACCCCCTCTCTCAGCTGCCTCTTTAAACTGTCAAAGTTTGCCCTTCTGAAATCTGGTACTTTAGTGGAATTTTCCTTACATCTGCCCAGAAAATCTAACTGGAATCGAATTTCTTTGTGATCGCTGTTTGCAAGTTCGTTCCCTACCTCGACATTGCTAATGAGGATTTCTCTGTTCGACAGAACTAAATCGAGTATATTATTACCCCGTGTGGTTTCGGTTATATGTTGACTTAGGAAACAGTCCTGGGTCGTCTCGAGAAAATCCTCTGATTCTGAGTTACCCGTAAGGTCAGTCCAATCTATTTGGCCAAGGTTAAAGTCGCCTATTATACAGACTTTGTTGTGTGTGGAAGCACTGCGCATTTCATCCCAGATAAGTCGCTCATTGACGCTATCAAGATTGGGGGGTCTATATATTATTCCTGTGATTAATTTTTTCCCGACCGTCGCTTAATTCTATCCAAATTGTTTCTGTATTCCTCTCAGTTTTTATTTCCTTATTTATTTCACACTTCAGATTATCCCTAATATAGATTGCTACTCCGCCTCCTTTCCTGGTCTGCCTATCGGTATGGAACAGTTTGTAACCCGCAATTTGGTATTCGACTGGTAACTCACGTGTGTCTAGGTTGATCCATGTTTCAGTGAATGCAATTATATCGATTTTTTCGGTACATACCAAGGCCCTAATATCATCCATTTTGTTTCTCACACTTCTACTGTTCGCGTAGTATACATTTAAGTTAGTCGTGTTCTGAGTCCTCCCATTACCGCGTTTAGTTTTAAACTCCCTGTCTAATTTAGTTTTGTCATCATTCCTAAGTCTATTTCCCTGTAATCTTTCACTTTGTTTACCCGCTCCCACTGCAGTCTCCTCCACCCCCGTGCTCATATGTTCTCCTAGCAGTTTAAAGACTTCGATATCTTTTGAACTGCCCCCTCTAGAGCCCCAGCCAGGGTTGCTACTCCATCCCTAGACAGGTGCACCCCATCCCTAGCATAAAGGTCCCTTCTGCCATAGAAGTTGTCCCAGTTGTCAATGAATGGGACTGATATTGACTTGCAATATCTGTCAAGACGGTCGTTGACACCAACTGCCCTTGACAACCATTCACTGCCAACTCTCCTTCTAGGCAGGACACAGCATATGATAGGGATCCCTCCCTTAGTCCTAATACGATCTATAGCTGCCTTGAACTTATCAAGAAGCTCCTCGCTCCTACACTGGCCAATATCATTGCCTCCTGCACTGAGGCAGATAATGGGTTTGTTCTCATTACCAGACAAGATATTGTCCATCCTGTCAATTATATCCCCCACCCCAGCTCCTGGCAAACACACCCTCATCCTATTTTTGTTTTTACCACAAAAGGCCCTGTCCATGTACCTTACCTGTGAGTCACCAACAATTAAAGTTTTTATACCTTCCTTGTCAGCCCTGTCCCTGACTGTACTAACGTCCAATTCGTCTATCAAGGGTCTGAACGGGTTGGTACACTTAGCTGTTGTTGTCGTTGTTGTCGTATCCTTGGTGTACTTCTTCACCACCAGCTTCGTTTTCCCACTACTCAAACTTTCCACTCGCTTGAGTTTTCGTCAGACACTGGCTTTACTCGTCCAGCCTCTCCTTTGAATTTCGCCAGCTCTTTCTTTAATTTCAGGTTCTCCAACGTGGCCCTCTCAATTTCTAACTTGGCCCTCGCCAATTCTTCAATGGACCACTCCAGTTTGGTCAACAAACTCTCATACCCAAGATATATGTATATATATATATATATATATATATATATATATATATATATATATATATATATATATATATATATATATATATATATATATATATATATATATATATATATATATATATATATATATAAGTAATATTCAGAAATTTCAGTGTAATTTCAAACGCAGAGCCATTGGTGATACTGAATTCAAGGTCGTCTGAGGGAAGACCATGCTCCCTCATGTAGCGAGAGGTTGTGGAACTAGGCCTATACGATATTAAATGTAATTTACCGAATTAACATGGAGGCGAATTTTGAAATTAAATATCAGTTATTAAATTAAAAGTAATCACAGATCGTTTCCCAATCTGAAAATGTTGCGTACGTCCTAATTAATCTGTTAATCTTCTGGTAAATAAGTTGCTCCTGAAAAGCGTGAACCAGTGAGCAAGCGTGACTGGGGAGTTGTGAGGGAGGTCACGCCAGAGGACCATCTCTGTTCTGTACCCAGGAGAGACGGACCACGTGAACTGGTGCCTTCGTTATTTAACAGCAGTATTAACAAGTAAGTTTTATTCAATCTCAGACAAAGCTAGATAGGGCGGTAGGAACAAATGGTAATGTGAGTCAACAGCTAACAGCTCGGGTTTTTTCAGGGTTCTGTAGAGCCCACGCTGTGTGAAACGTCTGCCGTATGATAACGTCCACTGGCGGTATGAGACACGAGTGTTGAAGCCAGCTGTTTGAGCCACCTGTTGAGTATGGTGAGAGTTGTAGTGAAACCAGCTGTCTGGATGCCCAACTAACGACGTGACGATCGTTTGGGGTTATCAGCTCTCCTCTACCTCGGCTCACAATACCACATATCTTCAAGCAGCTTAGTTAAAACCTTTTACTAACGGGAAGCTAAAGCTTCTCTCAACTGTACAAGGTCTGATTGGCTCACTCCCTTCCGTTTCATAGATGTACTGGGGGTAAAGTGAAGCCAGCTGAGTGATATAGGGTCACACACTGGGACCAAGAGTCCAGTGGAACTTAGAGGTACATTTCCAAGGTTGAGAAAGGCTGGTTTGGGCCTTAAACTACGGGTGCCTGTTGGTTGTTCCTTAAAAAACTACGGAGTGCAGGTGGAATCTGTGTGTTAGGTTAGGGAGCATGTGTTTATGGGTATTGGTGGACTCAGTAACTCTTAATCTAGTGATAATATTTTTTTCAGTTACTGATATTTTCTTGCTGTGTGTAATTAATATTTCTTAAATAATTTTGATAGTATTGTTTTTAATGTTTGTGTCACTAATTGAAACCAGAGGATGATGGAACTGTTTTCAGATGAGTTTTCTCCCTTATGTTGCAAGTGATACCGTGATTTAGTTTCTTTAATGCATTTAATATTTCTTTATCATTTCAATCTCAGGTATAAACCTTGTTCCCCAGAGTAGTGTTTGAGTTAGGTTAGGAGGTGTGCATTTGTTGGGGTAATATAATTTTATTGAGTGCCCTTTAGGCCTTTTCATGGTGGATTTAATACTTTCTTATTTTTTATACCATTTTATCAGTGCTTGATATAATTTTGTTGAGTGCCCTTAAGGCCTATTTATGGTCGAATTAATAATTTCTTATTTTATTACCATTTTCTCAGTGGTTGATATTATTTTGTTGAAAGCCCTTAAGGCCTGTTTCATGTGTGCAAGCAACAATTCTTAATACTTTGAATTTATTGTTGTCTAATGAGGCATTGTCTGAGTTTCTAATAATTTTAATATCATGTATAACTTTTATTCCCCAGAGTAGTGTTTTAAGTTCAGGTTAAGAGGTGCGTTTATGTTGGTGTACCATTAGTTGATTGTGTCTGAGTCTTTGGCACAGCAGCAATTAGTTATGGAGTCACTCTCTGAAACTCCACCTAGTAGCTCAAAGGACATTTAGGATGAAAGCTGCCAGAACTGGACTCTAACGAATGCTGTGTTAACTAGCGTACAACGGTTACATACAGGAACTAACTAGAGTGACAGTACGTTTGTCAAATGTGAGTGAAGGAACAGATGTTGTGTGTCTGAGTGAAAGCTCACGTGTGAAAGGTTTTTCACTTGAGTCTACATAAGCACTGTTAGAATAGGTAGTCTCACAAGATATCCCCGTTCTCTATAGAATTACCTATAGGTAGTGTAACACAGGTCAAATCGGACGAAAAACCATATATGGTAAATAATGAAGCATTAATATCGCCACACGTGAAATTAGTCGATCATCCTCGAGGCAAAAGTGATCTTTAGAATTACTCGCATAGTTCAAGGAAATCATAGCGTTACCTGGAGAACCCCTAGGTAAACAACGTTGACAAATCATCATATTCCACTCAAACCGGAAGCTAACCCAATCTATATCCCAGCATATAGGCTACCCCACAGGAGAAGAGCGGTAGTCCAGCAAATAGTGCAAGACATGGTGGACCAAAAGGTGATCCAACCTTCCTCATCACCATGGACCTCGCCTTTATTTTTAGTTCCCAAGAAAGATGGAGGATGGAGACCAGTCATAGATTTTCGACGAGTCAACCAAGTAACTGTACCAGACAGGTTCCCAATGCCTGTTCTAACTGACTTACTACAGTCACTAGGTAAAGACAACGCAGTCTTCAGCAACTTAGATATACTTAGCGGGTACTGGCAAATTCCCTTACATGAGGATTCCCGCGAAATAACTGCGTTCAGTACGCCTATGGGACATTTCAAATTCTTAAGAATGCCATTTGGTCTAAGTAATGCGCCGCTAACATTCCAAAGAATGATAAACACCTTGTTTGCTGGAATGATAGGTAACACAGTCTATGCCTATGAAGATGATCTTATCATAATACGCAAAGACTTGCAAAGTCATCTAAAGAAGCTACGAGAAACTTTCACAAAGCTACATCTAGCTGGATTGAAAGTGAAACTTTCCAAATGTGAATTTCTCAAATCCAGAATCCAATTTCTTGGACACGTACTAGATGGCAATGGTATACTCACAATAGATTGCAAGGTAAAGGCGGTGAAACAATTCCCTTGTCCAAAGAAAGTAGATCAACTTCGTAGTTTCCTAGGATTATCAGGATACTACCGTTCTTTCATTGAAGGTTATGCCAAGATGGTGCATCACCACTCACTAAACTCCTCAAAAAGGATGTGAAGTTTACATGGAATAGGGAACAAGAGGACAGTTTTAATGCCCTCAAGAGCGCCTTAACGAAAGCTCCAGTGTTAGCCTTTCCGGACTACACAAAACCATTTACCATGTGTACTGATGCCTCGGGCCTAGGTTTAGGGGCGGTGCTCATGCAAACTGATTACACTGGTCAACATAAAAAAAAAATTCTCATGGTTCTGGATCAAAACAGTCTGATTCTAGTGTAATTGTATGTGCTGAACTCAATTATGACATTCGTATGGCTGTATCAGGCTCAGTTTTCCAGAACCAGCATATCTATATATTTAGTGTACCATGCTATTCATACAGTAATTTATATGCTCATTGGCTCCACTTATGCAATTATTTTGTCCTGATTTGTGCTTTTTTGTTCGTTTCAGTTTGCTGATTCATGATATTGCATATCTACACCTGCATGATTTGTAATTACTCTGAAATTAACAAAACGTGGAACGTCGCAAGTGTGTGAACGGTGCTGACAGTTTTTGCTACATATGTGGTGCCTTCACTCCTGGTAGCCTCAAGAAACCAATCACAAAAGCTGTTCGACTGAACTACAAAAGTTACTTCAAATGTCATTTGGGTGACCAAGACAAGAAATGGGCACCTCATGTAGCCTGTAAGTCTTGTGTTAACCACCTGAGCGAGTGGCTGTGTGGTAAAAGAAGTTCAAGAATGCCGTTTGCTGTACCAATGATATGGCGTGAACCTAAAGACCACAGGAGTGACTGCTACTTCTATCTCACAAATATTAAGGGAATAAAAATCATGACACGAGGCAAGGTACAGTACGCCAATATTGCTTCTGCAATCCGACCAGTACCGCACAGTGCTGAACTTCCAGTCCCAAATCCACCGACTGAACAAGAATTGAGTGATTCCGATTCTACCTCTACCTCAATGGAAAACGACTACCAGGATGACTCTGAAAATACCAGGCCTAAACTATTTACTCAAGAAGCGCTTCATGATCTCATCAGGGACCTAAACTTGTCAAAAGAAAAGGCTGAAGTTTTGGGATCCAGACTAAAGCAGCGTAACCTGCTAGAAGATGGAGTGCATATCACTACAGCGCGTTACCGACATAGACAGCTGTCTGCATTTTTCAAGATGGCAAACAACCTTTGTTATTGCGAGGACGCAGTATCTCTCATGTAACAACTCTGCAAGTCTGAAACATACAAGACAGAGGATTGCAGGCTGTTTATAGACTCAGGAAAAGACTCTCTGAAAGCTGTTCTTTTACACAATGGCAATCGGCTTCCATCTGTCCCAATAGCACACGCAACAAAAATGACTGAGAGCTATGAAACAATGAAAATTCTGTTGGCCGCTATAGAGTATGAGAAACACCAGTGGAAGATATGTGGCGATCTCAAAGTCATCAGTTTACTACTGGGCCTTCAGAGTGGCTACACAAAGCACATGTGCTTTTTGTGCTTGTGGAACAGCAGAGCTGATGCAGAGCACTATGTGAGAAAGGATTGGCCGACAAGACCAAGAGATGCGCCTGGAAGGTTTAACTGTGCTCACAATCCGCTTGTAGATCCAGAAAAGATATTTTTGCCTCCACTGCATCTAAAGCTCGGTTTGGCTAAAAATTTCATCAAAGCTATGGATCAATTCGGTGCTGGGACTCTATACTTATCTCAGAAACTAGGTGGTGTGGTTTCCGAAGCCAAGTTGAAAGCAGGTGTCTTGAATGGACCACAAATTCGTATACTAGTTAATGATAGCGAATTCACCAAAACATTGAACCCACTGGAGAAAAAAGCATGGGAATCATTTGTCAATGTGTCAAAGAATTTTCTTGGAAACTATCGTGCTGACAACTACAAAGAAATCGTAACAACCATGCTTCAGAATTATCATGCATTGGGAGCAAGGATGTCCTTGAAATTGCATTTTTTCCACTCTCATATTGAATTTTTCCCAGGTAACCTTGGAGACGTTAGTGATGAACACGGCGAAAGATTTCATCAAGATATCGCCATAATGGAGAGCAGATATCAGGGACAATTCAGTCCTAACATGATGGGCGACTATTGCTGGACACTGCAACGAGAAGAGAGCAAGCTGTACAAGAGAAAGAGTAAAGTTCAGAAGCACTTTTAGAACTTCATATTTTGTCATTATAAAGGATTTGAACTTATGTTTTTTGGTACAATTTTTTATGAGCTTATCTGTGATAGGTTGAAAATTGTATCCTGCATGACGCGATAATGTTATTATATTTACTATTTTTTTTATTCTTTAAGAAAGTAGGTCTGATGGTAGAATGAAACATCCAATTAATATTCATTAATATGAAATTAGTCATGAAAGCACAGTCACATGAGATAATCTCATCTTTTGCACGACACGTGATGGAATATTAAATATTTGTACCTATTGATTTTCTTATAAAACCTGGTCTGATAGAACAAAACAAATATCAGATTCGAATTCAGCAATATGAAATTAGTTGTGTGAGCATGATCTCATATGTGAACCATCGAGGAAAATGGCGGGTAATAGCATACCCCAGTCGCGCCCTCAACGATGCAGAAACACGTTATTCAGCTACTCATTTAGAAGCATTAGCTGTAGTGTGGGCATTCGAGCATTTTCGGGATCTTATTTTGGGATATCCGCTCAAATTCCACACAGATCATGTAGCCGTGACAGAACTATTTAATGGGAAGAACTCATTCGGGCGTTTAGCGCGCTGGTATCTGATTATACAGGAGTTCGCACCCGACTTAAAGCATTTGCCGGGCCGTGCGATTGTGGTAGCTGATTCGCTATCTAGACACATAGCTCCTGTCACGCCACTACCTAAGTTCACCCTGTCACAATTAAGGGCGGGACAGTTACAGGATCCATTATGGTCCAAGGATATATATGCCTTGGAATCGGGAGATGAGGTAAATTTCCACAAATTACCTCTACTACTCTCACAGTTTGAGCTGCGGCATGACATCCTATATCGCTCAGTGAAAACACAACAAGAGTCAATCTCTCACATTGTTATTCCTAAAGCATTAAAAGAAAACTTACTCACCCTCTTCCATGATGCAGCCCAAGCTGGGCATCCAGGGCGAGATAGATGTCTAATAAAAATCAGACAAAAATATTATTGGATAACTATGAGGATCGACATTGAGCATCACATTGCCAAATGCTTATCTTGTGCAAAACGCAAGGGAACAACGATGGATCCCGCTCCAATCTTAGAATACCCGATGCCGGAACGTCCATGGGATACAGTTGCGATCGATTTATTGCAACTACCAAAAAGCCATCAAGGCTCTACTTTCGTACTTGTCTGCGTTGACCACTTTTCTAGATTTGTGGTACAAGCAAAATTGCAGAACAAGTCCGCCGTATCAGTGGCTCATGCATTAGTCACTCATCTATGCCAAGTAACAAATCAATGTTTTCAAGAGCATCCATAGAAAAGTACGAAAACACTTAGCAGCCTCACATGCTGAAATGATGTGCAAGCAACATAAAAAGCTAAGCCTATAAAATTAGAAATAGGAGACAAAGTAATGCTAAAAGCGCCGGAACGCATATCAAAACTCTCGCCTAAAAATCACAGGTCCGTACGTGATTAGAGCAAAAGAACATGGAAACAAACTCCAAGTAGTTGAGCCAACGTTAAATGTTACAGGTATAGTACATGTAGAATGAAAAAAAAGTCAGCAGAGACTTAGTTGGGATTCCTAATGTCAGTCAAGTACATCCTACTTCAACTACAACAGTTGCTCAACAAAATATAACGATAGACAATAAATATCGTCAAAAACTACGATCAGCAACCACAAATCGTTAATTATCCTCGCCTATTTCAGACATGGCTTGGATATCACTACTACTGTTGGTCTGGAGCGTGGTGACAACAGCCGCCTCCCCAGCAGACGTCATCAAACCCGGAGCCTTTGTTGCCCCATTAGGCAAAGGACTGGTAATACAAGACGTTGTAACTATCAAAAACGAGCTCCATGACTTAATGCGCATGCCAGTGCATTTGATGTCGTTAGCTGTCCACACTGAAACTGCTATGCAAACCTTGCAAGATCTCGAGCAACAATCTGCAACAATCTACAGTCTCTACAACAATCCGTCAGACCATCTCTCTTCAACACGACCGTATGAATAGTCAATTCAAATGAGTAAGGCATTTCTAGGGAAAGCTCCCTGTATCTCCTGAAGACATCGGGAAAAATGTACATTCTCAGCGGCGTCAAAAACATGGTCTGTTTAATTTTGTAGGATTAATAAGTAACACCTTGTTTGGTACGGCAACCGCCGAAGATGTAGCTAAACTAGGACATAAAATGAGTTCAGTTTCAGAAGCGGTTAGGAAACAAAATAGGGTCATTGCACAGTCCTACAAGGCAATGAAAACTCTGACCTCTCATATGAATGATATTGTTGAACAAACTAATCAACTAACACAAATTGTCGAGGGATTCTTTCGGTCAGAATCAACACTGGAATGGCAACTCTCCTTATCTGATTACATGCGTGCAGCTGAGGCCTCTGTGCAATCTTTTATAGAAACCAGTAATAGGCTCATTGCTGATCCTGTAAATGCAGGGTTAGGACGTGTTGACGGACAGTTGTTGCCGCTTCATCAACTAATTGCCGCGTTGCATATATCTGAATCTAATTATCATCGAACTCCTATCTTTCAGGAGCAGGAAGTGGAATATTATTATCCCTTATTAGAAGCAACATTAACACACACTAAAATACTGATACACATTCCACTAAAATAAAAAATAAAAATTAATGCATGGCATTTGGAACCATTTCCACTAAAAGCGAATAAGGGAATATTAATTCTGAACAAACAAACTGAACTAATAGTAGTATCAGAGGATTTTTCATTAGTTGCTGTGGCTAAGCATGAAGTCCTAAATCATTGTAAGCCAACATATTTGCATTTGCATGTTTGTCCGGCGTATGCTTTGGCATTCACACTGGCTGCTGAGGCTGCATGTGAATTACCTCTGTTACAAACTAATGAATCTACAGCTCTACAACAATGTGTATACACTCCAATACCACATAGGTTAGTGTTCAAGCACATGTCATGATACTTATATGTCAGGATGTAGGCAAATATTTAATGGTAGAAGGTTATCATATTGCACCAGACTATTGTGAAATTAGCAGTAATGCAATCACAACCTTGCCTACTTGCCATCATATTGCATTTGTCACAAATAATACTTCTGAGCTGATTCCCATACCATTTCCTTTAAATATATGTTTCAGTAATCTCCATATTGTTTTTAATAAGCTTAACCTCCTATCGTATATTAATGAGACACAGTTTCCTGACTTACAGGATTCTCTTCCTTTATATTTATATTTCGATATATTCCTACCCGGTTTTATTATACCTACCATCATATTTCTCATTTCCTTGATTGTTATGATAAATTGTTACAGGAAGATTTCTTCTAGGTAGCACACCTTTTTGTAACAAGGTTAGGTACACCCAGGTTTTAATCAGTGAGGACATCGGTTGGAGGTAGCCGAGTGGTGTAACAACGCCATTTGTATTATATAAATATTACCAAAATGTATATTACCAAAATATTCACCAGGTCATTCCCCAATGTGTATGTATGAATTGGTGAGTTGACATTTCCTCTGGGGAGCGAGCAAGGTTAACCTGAGTCAGCGCCTCTCAGCAACAACAAATCAGACGCGTTTCCATTGAGGCCTGCTTGACCACCCTCTCCCCCTGGTGTGAGAGAGAGACTCTCATATCACCTGTTACCCAATGAACAACTCACTTAAGTGTTCTCCTGTACAAGTGCACTAAGACACTTCTCTGAGCAGAGAAAGTACAATATACTCTCAACTGAACTCAGTACCTGTGAAACTATATTTTTCTACAATAAAGGAAAACCAACAAAGTGTTTACTTCAGCCTGCCACTTATCAATTCAAGAACTAAAATATATATATATAAATATTTATATATATATATATATATATATATATATATATATATATATATATATATATATATATATATATATATATATATATATATATATATATACACAAGTAGAAGATAACAAGGTTTCTTGTTCACTGCTGTAAGATTTACTTTAGGTGCTTTTACATTCTTAGGTTAAAGATTCACAAGAGAACCAGCAACATCATTCCCTAAAATTAAGTCTACCCCTTGAACTGGTATTGATCCATCATTGACATCTACTGTAATATAACCATGAACTAATTTTGAGTAGAAACACCCCTCAGCTAAAGGTACGACAGAATTTCTAAAGATGCTTTGCAAAATCACACGTTCACCAGTATAATTATGTTCAATTGAAGGAAATGTACATTTTATAATAACACGCAGTGCCCTGGCTTTGTCTTTTAAAAATAACTAAACCTTTGGAAAAGTGATTTTTCCCTAAAGAAGCAACTCCCTTAAAATTGAAAACTCTAAATAAATCTACACACTTTGGTTCACATAAAACATTACCATTCAGTATAGTCATAGTAGTTTTTCGTTTGTTAACAGTGCTAGATATAGTTTTTGAATTTTTTTAATAGTATCGCTCTTGATAAATGTCTTTACTTGTATATTACGTATAGGCATTAGTTGTGTATTAGCCTTAGGCTAATACATCTAATATTATTTCAATAATTGATAGAGTAATTATCATTTCTAGGTGCATTGCTGTTTGCATTATCATGTTTCTGAGGTACATAACTACTAGGATGGTCATGACTCTTAGGTACACCCGCCAAACAATAACACAATATGACAAACTAGAAGAAATATTATGAAACAGAGTTTTTTTCACATTGGTAGCACTGCTTTGGTACTATGGCAGTAATTGAGTTGTCAGTTATTTTTCTCATTATAGGTTTGCATATTTACAATATTTGTATCTAGGAAAGTAAAGGAATTAAGAAACCACTTTCATTACATTTGCTACATTAATAATTGGTACAAGCACCCCCAGCCGCTATTAAGCAGTTAAGTCTCCTGGACAGTAGTGAGGACTTCCCAACTTTTCCCACGCCGATAGTGCACTCACGACTACATTTTCGCGCCTCCTGGGGTGGTTCATCCGCACCTGTTGTGTCATGACAGACTATACGTTCTCGGTGTGGTTAAAGTCCGGGGATTGTGGTGGATGTCGCAGTATGGTTATTTCTGGGTGTTTGGCAAACTACTCTTTTTCGACGAAACAGGTGTTGTCTTGAAGAAAGTAAAAAAGCTCAGGCTTCGGAAACAACAAAGCCCTCATTGACGACAGTAGAATGTCCGCTAATACTTGAGACTGGTGAATCGGCCCGGCCCAACATCGGCCAGCTCCCCCACACTTTTTTTTTTTTGTTCACGGGAATTAGCCCACCCGGGCACAGGTCAAACGACCAACAACGGGGCCTGGGGGGCGAAAAAAAAGAACAGGAAGAAATTGAAAATAGAGAAGAAAAAGGTTATATTGTGTTAATTTACACCACGAAGATGCCGGAAAACCAGCTTTTTAAAGTGAGACAGATTGTATAAGTATGGAAACACAGAAGAAGTGTGAGGAAAGAGGGAGGTACTATAACGGGTTATTCTCGTGTGACCGACATCCACAGAGAAACGGTGGGCACTGCGGGCAAGACGTGTGTTACGAACCCACGGCCTTGCCGGCGGTACACAGGATGCCAAATGCACCGAACATTGCCCGTTAAAGTACCTGTAAAAGAGAGAGAGTGAAGCAACATTGCGGCGAAGAGAAAGGGAAGAGAGATTGTTGACTAAAGGAGGAGAGTTAATAAGACGAAATGCCTTTGATTCCACTCTATCTAATAGTTGGACAGAGTTGCTCGGGAGGCAGCTTTAGCTTTAGCTGCATTAACGATGTGTGATTTCCAGGACATATTGGAGGAAATGATGAGGGCTAACCTAACATATTCATCCATCCAAACAATCCCCGCGGTGACTCGGCCATTTCTTCTAGTGGGCACTACATTGCCTGAATCGTATCTGCAAACAATATTTTAACAAATCAATTCTGTATCGATGGAACTCTTCGTAAATAAAACATGAATTAAAATATCAATTAACAAACGTAATGATGAGAGAGAAAGAGAGAGATTTGCTACACCTAGTGTTTCGTATCCGCCACACTTTAGTACTTCTGGGATGGTCTTTTCATCTCAAAAGAATACGTGTTCCCAGAAACTATAGTCTTTCTCGCAGTATTGTAGAGCATACTCAATTCTTTTCTCCCTGTTCAACTCAGAGAGGTGCGGCTTCTTTGCTGGTGCGTAACTAAGCAGGTTCATGGAGTGAAGCTGCTTCGGATAGTCTGAGGAGTGCATCATAGCCCAAGGTCATCCCGATTGCTGACAGCTTTGGCAAATGGACCGGCGTCAATGGTCGTCAGTATTGCCTGATCCAGAGATGGAGGAAAGCATATTAATTTCATAAATGATGAAGTATATTAGTATTTCAATTATTTCATGACCTTATCAATATTAATACAAATAACAAACCTGGTCATCTTCCCGAGATGTGCAAAGTGGGCACCCGCTCCGAGGCCTGTTCGTCGGGCCAGTCTCCTCGTAGGGCGAAATCCATTACAGTTGACTTAGACACGCCAAGCTGCCGCGCAATTCCACATTTGCTGAGGCCATGGTTGTGCAGAGCGATGATAGATAAACGTGTTGAGTTTGACGTTTCCACGATGAGTGGCGAGACCGTAGCATGAACATAGCAGGTAGACTATGAAAACTTCCCGATACCTTGCCATACTTTATAACTGGATTACTATAATCGACCTTTTTTATTTTGTAGACAAGAATGAGGTTTGCTAGATTTCAAAAAGCAGAGTTTGTAGTGTTTCGAGTTATCTCGAAACAGCGAATCATTCATACTTACTAACCTTAACGAGAGGAGTTGTGTGTTCAAATCAAATACCATCGTAGCCAGGGGTCCAAGTGCCCACGTACTTTTCTTGATATAAGAACATAAGAATAAGGAAAACTGCAGCAAGCCTACTGGCCCATACTAGGTTGCCCCGTTTACACACAACCCCTCTCGCTCATATATCCGTCCAACCTATATTCAAGTTAATGATAAAATTCGGTAACTTGTTCCACTCACTCACTACTCCATTTCCAAACCAGTGTTTACCTATCTCGCACCTAAATCTAAATTTGTCTAATTTAAAGTCATTGCTACGAGTTTGCTCGTGGTCTGTTAGTTTGAGTACCTTTTTTATATCACCTTTGTTTAACCCTGACTTCCATTTATACACCTCGATCATATCGCCTCTTACTCTACGTCTCTCGAGGGAGTGCAAATTAAGATGTTTTAATCTGTCTCATCCTCTGAATGGTTCCTTGGGATTCTATATCCATTCTATAGTACGGTGACCAGAACTGAACTGCGTAATCCAAGTAATGTCTCACAAGCGCAAGATTTAGTTTTAGGCTAACTCGCTAGTCATGTAATTTTCCCCCAAACGTAATACCCCTTCTCTCAGCTGGATTTTCAACCTTTCAAAGTTTACCCTTATAAAATCTGAGACTATAATGGAGTTTTCCTAGCGACTGATGTTAACTTGCACTTTGAATCTTATTTCATTGTGATCGCTGATAACTAGTTCGTTCCGTACCTCGACATTACTAATGAGGTTTTCTCTGTTTGACAGAGCTAAATCTTGTATATTATTACCCCTGGTGGCTTCGGCTATATGGTGACATAGGAAACAGTCAAGAACTGTTTCAAGAAAATCCTCAGATTCTGAGTGACCCGTAGGTCGGTCAAATCTATTTGAATAAAGTTAAAGTCGCCTTCAATACAGACTTTGCTATGTCTGGACGCCCTGTGAATTTCATCCCAAATAAGTTGCTCATTAACCTCTATTGAAATTAGGAGGTCTGTGTATTACTTTTATGATTAATTTTTCCCAGCCATCGGTTAATTCCATTCAGATTGTTTATGTATTCATTTAAGTTATTATTTCCTTCTTATTTTCACGCTTCAGATTATCCCTGACATAGAATACTACCCCGCCTCCTTTCCTAATCTGCCTATCGGTATGGAATAATTTGTAACCTTATATTTGGTATTCAACAGCTAACTCACGTGAGTCAAATATTATCCACGTAAAGTCTAAGTTTATCCACCTGTGTACGTAATTGTTATCATAGCTTCATGGTACAGTTGGCTCCTCCACTGCGTTTACCATGTAACATTGTCAATGCTCTCTTTACCTGAGGTTTGAACCCTGAACTCTGAAGTGTGAATTCGAAGGAGTCGCTAGTGAGTGGAAGGGGAGGTGTGTGTCAAATAAGTGTCTTTCTGTGGGGTTACTGGGGATGAGGAGAGAAGGTGTACATCAGTTAGAAGAGATTACAATTCAGAATACTCGAAAATCTTTAATAATACAGATGAGGTTTGCTCAGCTGAGTGTAATCGTCTAGCACTAGCCAGATGAAAATAATAAAGTTACAATAGTATGAGACGGTAATGAAAAATTGTTCTAAGTAAGGTGTTTCTTTGAAAAAGGGGTATATTTGTGAACAAATGTATTATGATATGTTTAAATCTATATCTTGTAGAAGCACCTAAGTTTTCCTTAACCCCTTGACTACAAGATGGAACCTCCCCAGCTGAATGAAATCGGCTGGTGGTAGCCAGAATAAAATGGATAAGAGGACATCGTAGAGAAGGGATTAATTAGTAAACAAAACAATCAGTAAGTGAAATCCACACATTTATTGTAGTAGAAACTTGATGTGAAAAAATCAATTGGCAGCTGTCCTATATACTGTTGAATCAGCAAACCACAGTGTTCAGTTGTGCCAAACATTGAGGTTATAGGGTAAAAAGAAAATTATTATTATAATTATTATTATTGTTATTATTATTATTTTTATCATTATTATTATTATTATTATTATTATTATTATTATTATTATTATTATTATTATTATTATTATTATTATTATTATTATTATTATTATTATTATTGTTATTATTATTATTATTATTATTATTATTATTATTATTATTATTATTATTATTATTATTATATTATTATTATTATTATTATTATTATTATTATTATTATTATTATTATTATTATTATTATTATTATTAATATTATTATTATTATTATTATTATTATTATTATTATTATTATTATTATTATTATTATTATTATTATTATTATTATTATTATTATTATTACTTCTACATTTTTTGTAAATGGCCTCCCTCCTCTCCAAATAGCCACACCTTCGGCGCCATTTTATAACCCTAAAATTAAATATCCTAATACATAAGTAGCTGTCCTACTTGTGTTGAGTTAGTTGAGCCGCAGATCTATGCGGCATTCAGTGACTGTTGCATCATAGTCAATATCTGCAACTGTTGTCAGCTTTAGGGCCGATGCTCTCGTTCCCCTGAAGACAGAGCAAAGCCGACCGAAGGAGAGAGAAGGACAGTCGACATCTCATCCAGGCTGTAACTTAACTTCTGGGCTGCTGCTTCTGTTCGGATAGAATCTCCATGAGTCTGGCGTAGAAGCATCTTGCACTTGGTCCCATCCCACCAGAGGTTGTGAACACCAGAGGAGTGAAGCTGCCTTGATCAACGTTCTGAATTCTCTCCCAGTATGCCCTTATCTTGTCGTTCTTGTTCCTCCTGTGTGCAGCATCGAGAGCTAAATTACACTGACATACGGCCATGGGATCAAAAATCCTGATGTCGAAGAAGGCTTGCTGTCCCCGCCTCCAGAATCCTCGAGCACTGACGTCCACATGGGCTTCGTTGGATGTGTTTGAAGTCCTATGTTGGAAATTCTCACCGGCAATGAAAGGAGGTTCGGTTCTACCCTGAAATCCCGGCAGATTTCCTTCAACATGTTTGCTGTGAGATCCCGTACTTCGTCATGCCTCATGCATATGAAGCCCCCTTTCTTGCACACCATGGCGTGATCGACGTAGTAGGAAGAGCCAAACACGCATTGGTAGGGCAAACCTTCTACTGGCCTACCGTACTTTAGAGCATTGGCATCTGTAAATTCTTGTTTATTGAGATTGAAACCATTTGCCCTTATCTGTGACATAGTTAACCAGTTCAAAGCGCCGACCTCCTGCGCTATAGTTATTTTTTTTCTTCAAACTCTCTGGTACTTGCAGCATCAGTTGCTGCAACTTTTCACTTTGGCGCTGCTGTCGTTCTGTCGTAATAGACCTTCGAATCTTGTTTACTTCACTGGTATATACCTTCCACTGTTGTGTTCTGAGCTATTATGTGGTCAGTGAGGGCTGCCGTGAGCTTAACTGAGTTTTGATGTTCGGTGGCAGCAATCTCCTCTGGATTGGTCAATCCCATTCCTCCCAGTCTAAATGGTAATGCAAGGAGTGATCTTTCTGATGGGGTTAAGTGAAAGAGTTTCACTAAAATTGGGAATGAAAATGACCCTGATAGCTTCTTCCAGAGGGTGTAGGAGGCGTCCGATATCAGGTATAGTGCGCATCAGGTAGTTCCAGCGATGTTTGACTTCATGGGTGAATGCCGCAAAAGCCGCATGTGACTCTATGTTAGCAATCTCAGACAGAGTTTGGATTTCCCTAACCCACTCATTCACCTTTCCCATTACGTACTCGGTCTTGAAGTCCATTGTGCCGATTACTGAGCCTAGGTGTCTTTGGCCATCCATTGTTATTTTGATCTCACTTCCACCGAGCACCTCCATTGCCCGTTCATAATGTTCTGGCTTCACAATGAGGAAGGACTTGCTGGCGTTTAGGTGGTACCCTATTTGTGGACCTCGTAATGTTACCAGGTCCCACCACTTTTTGATGTCCTCTACTTTTCCTGCTCCTGTAAGGTCGTCAGCGTACGCTACTTGCTTTATCTCAGTTGTTTCAAATTTTATTGTGTTTTGGAGCACGCATAAGGACTAGTGCGTCTTTGCCATTGCAACAGGGTCCTCCTGCGTTGTTCCCTCGGTTGACTGTATGATGGTATCACCTCTTAGAGCCTTGTTGTTTACTATATAGAGGTTTGATGGATTCCTATAGGTGTTTTCAACATGCATTGCAAAGGTTGGACACTTGATCTTGATGTAGTGCTGTGCGGCCTTGCGGTTAAGTATGGTAAATGCGTTTGAAGCTTCCACCAGGATAACGGCCTCACAAACACGCTGCTCAAATATCGTTCTCATGGCGTGAATGGCAGCTTCCCCTCCAGCCTGGAGGCCAGCACAAACTTGCAGGTTCCCTGCTGCTACCCTGACATCATCCTTTACCACCTCCATTATGCATTTTCCGATGATCTACCTCAGCACTTCCCCCATCCCTATAGACCTACATCCTGGATTCTTATCCAGGGGAATGAGGCGGCAGGCCGTCAGAGCATGGAGGTGTTGGCAATACGAGGTTGCCAGCTTTCTTGCAAGGGCGGTAATGGCAGTGCAAAGATCAATTGCTACGGGGCCAAACGTGTTAGGGCTGAGGATGATTCTCCAGCCGTTTCCATCCAGAAATGAAGGGCCTGCACCTCCCTGAGTTTTCAGTGCCTTTTTGCACACCACTCCTCCTGTTATTTTCTTGAACAGGACAGCATTTGGTGGGATATAGTCACCCTGAAATCTGATGCCTTCGTCTTAACTTGCAGGGGGATGTTTTTCTTTCAATTGTTTTAATGTCTCTCTGTTTATTGGCGGAACCCCACCGGAGGATTCCTCCATGAGAGATCTTACCGCGAAAGACACTTTTCCCATACGCATTTTGTTTCCAAACTTTCTTGCAACGTCATCGGTGTTCTACTTTCCGTCTTTTATAAATTTTAGTGTCTCCTGCAGGGTTCTTGCTTCTCAGGTAGTAGGTAGTAGGCAGCTACCAAACAGGTAGGTACTACCGCCTTGGAAGATATTGCCAGCATAATGTGCTGTCTAATGGTAGACCCTGCTGCCATATGGCATCACGAAAATTGTGACCAAGTCCCAGGTTGCTGATCTGACTTTCTGCCTCATTTACACACAATTGTAGGGTCTCAATTGTTTCTATTACATGGCAAAACAACATACATATATTACGTTTCTCACTGTTGATTTTTTTCATTATTGCATTTCTTTATATTTATTATTATCACCGTGTTGTTATTATTATTATTATTACCATTAATATTTTATTTCACTTTTTATTATAAATTTTATTTACTATGAATTATTATTATTATTATTAAATTTTCGCCCCCCGGGCCCTGTTGTGGATCAGTGACTTGTGCCCGGGTGGGCTAATGCCCGTAAAAAAAAAAAAAAAAAACATAGGAGATCATCAAGGGCCCCATTGTGACACATTGTCAGTCTTTTCTTCATTGCTGCCGCATTTTCTTTGTGCTTAGTCTTTGTGTGTGTCCTCTGACAGAACAGATGTGATACTATTGCCAGTATTTGAAGAGCTAAAGAGGCAAGGAAGCAATCCTAAGTGTACTCAGTTAAGAGGTGAATCATCTCCCGAATCATTTCTTTGGTGGCCGTAAACTTGGGTGGTTCAAACAGATTAGCTGACGACCACCTGACAATTTCTGAATAAGTTTCTTTAACCCATATGTCTGCATTTTCCATCGACATGCCATTCCACTGTGATGCCTGTATCTCATTCACCTCGTGGACATCTGCTACGATTGGAGCAGCGTTTATTAGTACTACATTTCCAGGTTGAGTAGACTTACTGCTATCATTTAGGATATCAACGGGCGGTTGGGTCCCGGCGATATCCACTGTGGCCTCCTGTGTCGGATCCCTGCCATGTGGGTTCCGATAACACCGGTCAACACAATTTTTCTGGCACAAGGTTTTTAAACGGATTTTAAGTAAATTTGGGGTGCAGAATCCAAATATGACTTTGGTTTTTGTCTATCACATTAGGTTTTTGAGATATACCATATTGCACTTTTGCTGGGAAACGTAAACTTTTGGATCAAAATTGACGGTTTAAACATGTATACATAAATTTTTTCAGCATTATAATTTGTATTTTTCTATAACCAAAAATTGTTAATATCAAATTGGAAAGTTAATGGACATATAATATTTAAATGTAACATTGAAGGGTGAAAAAAAACAATTAATGTACGGTAGAAATAGTGCAAGTATTAAGATCAAGTTACAGTTACATAAACTTCCTCTTTTTGGCCGATCTCTTATGTACAGCTTCTGGAATGTCTCTCATCAAACTTCAGCAGTAGTCCACCATCATGTTCGAGTCCCATCGACCTTGGTAACGTTCTTCCATTACTTTAATGTCTTGATGAAAGTGCTCCCCTTGCTCTCGCTCACTTCTCCCAGATTTTCTGGAAACTCGTCCAAGTGACTGTGTAAGTAGTGAACCTTGATACTCATTCTGCATCCAAGTGCTTGTAAACTCAAGAGCAGCCCTTCCACAATTTCTTGATAGTTGTCCGCTTTCTTGTTCCCTAAGAAGTTCCGCACCACATTAGAGAAAGCATTCCAAGTTCTTGCCTGTGCCTCAGTCATTGTTGCAAGGAAGTGTGGATCTCTGAGTAGTGTTCTTATTTGAGGTCCATCAAAAATCCCTGCCTTTTTCTTCTCGTCGCTAAGACTTGGAAAGGTTGAGCATATATATCTGAAACACTCTCCACTATGATCAAGAGCCTTGACGAATTGCTTCATGATACCAAGTTTTATGTGCAGAGGAGGAAGAACAATGTTTTTCCTGTCATCCAGAGGATCGTTAATGATATTCTTGTCACCAGGCGTCAAACTATGTCTTGGTGGCCAATTCTTTTTCACCCAATGGTCTGCTGTAGCCCTGCTGTCCCAGTAGCACAGAAAACAGGGGTATTTTGTGTACCCTCCTTGCTGGCCCAATAGAAAGTTTACCATTTTCAAGTCCACACAAATTAACCATTCATGAGCATGGTATTGCAACCTCTCTAGAACAGTCTTAATGTTTTCATACTCTTCTTTAATTTGTACAGAATGTCCGATTGGAATTGAACCATACTTGTTTCCGTTATGAAGAAGAACACATTTCAAGCTCCTTTTAGAACTGTCAATAAAAAGTCTCCAATCCTTACTATCATATGCTGGTAGTCCCATGGAGAGAAGAAGTCCTTCTACATCATTACAAAAAACAAGCTGGTCATATGAATGAAAGTACTTCCGCAGTTGCTCTTCTCTGTTGCCATAAAAGGAGACACTCGTGCCAGGTTTTAAGAGTCGTTTCTCTTGAAGCCTGGAAGCTAACAATTCAGCAGGCTGTTTTGGCAAATTTAGATCTCTGACCAGATCATTCAATTCTGACTGAGTAAACAACGTTAGCTTTTCACAATCTTCACCAGATGGCTTGAAAAGATCAGTCTCTTCATCTTCATCAGTAGAAACAGGTGAATTCCGGTCTATATCCTCAATCTCTGGTAGCTCAGTAAATTCTGGCACGTTACGTGATGGAGCAAATCTGAGATCAGATTTGGATTCAGCACCTTAAAGTTAGTAAAAAAACAGTTAAAAGGTTTCATGCCAGAAAAAAAAATATTATTTTGTAGACCAGTGTAATTGTTTCCCTTTCTTCAAACCACACATGGTCGGTTGTTTCTCGCACAATCACAGCTAGTGCAATTTTGGTTCTGTCTAGCACAGACGCAACAATGTCTGTTACCCGGCATTGTGTTCTGCACTTTGGGCGACAGTTACATCCGCCTCCGACATCTGCTTTGGTCCCATACAGAAGAAGAAACTAGTTCTTATGAGGAAAGGGCGGAGAGGTGACAGGCTGGACTGCTGTGTCCGGGTAGTAGGGGCATATGTGCGCACGTAGGTGTGTAGGCCACTCCCCTCAGGGCGACAGTAAACACATCAGAGTGATACAGTGGGAGTAATAATTGTCACACCTAACACTTGTTTATATATCCTTGGCAGAAATAACCACTATTTCTATGGTCGCACTAATGTAAAATTAGTTTTATATACTCACGTGGTCGGCTGTCACTACATGAAGTGACCGTTACTTGCGGGATTTTTATTTTATTTTATTTTTTTTTTAGGTTAAGGTGGGGAATGGAAGGAAGGCATGATAGGGCTCAAAGCACAGCCAGATATGAGGGATAGAGGAGTCACAACATATAGTCGTGGGGGGAAAGGTTGAAAAAGAAGTTTAAAGAGTTAAACAGAGGGGGACGACACCCCTTGTTTTACATATTACAGAGTTTGTTGGCTAACTAAGCTAACCTAGGATTTAGGATGAGGTTGCACAATGATTATTTTTGTAGACAATGACTAGATTGATTTTACAATTACAAG
>NW_024746541.1:4198943-4353440 GCF_018991925.1 Homarus americanus | reverse complement strand
GGCACATCTTGTTGCTGTACGTCATGAATAGAATACTGAGAGATTCCAAGACAGGACGCTGTTCCCCCTGTCTTAACTCCTTTTGTGTGTTTGTCCCAGAAACAGAACTTACGAACTTGACACCAGTGTGTTTCCTTCACCCCTGATTGGAAGTATCACCTGGGTCTCCCACATTGTGGAACTGTTGTACAAGAACAGGAGAATCGACCCAGTGGAATGCGAGTTCAGTATTGCTGGATATGACTCATTTACGAACCTTTCTCAAGAAACTTGCAAGAGGGGTGTGGTTATCTATGCTAGGCAAGACCTTAGAGCCAGCCAGGCGAGGGTACAGGGAGAGGATGCTTTTGAAGAGTCCAAGTGGTGTTAAATTAAATTAAAGGGAGGGGACTTACTTATCGTTGGGTGTATCTACAGATCCCCAAACTGTGGCCCACTAAACCAAAGGAACTTAAGAGCCTTAATAGACAACGCGGCGATGTTAGCTACACTTGCCTCCTTATCATGGGGACTTTAACTATGACGACATCGACTGGAAAACGAGTCCACCCCAATGATTTGAATAACCCTGCTACTCTTTTTTGTAAAACTCTGAGAGATAATTTTCTGTTCCAACATGTTGAGACCCGCACATTGGAGAGCTAAACACCCAAGACACCAGATTTCATCATAGCAAACAGGAGGGTATGGTGGCCAAACTGAAAAACTTTGCCCCAGTTGGCACCAGTCTCCATATAGTGTTGTCATTCAGATTTAACTTTTACCTAGTTCAAGATAAGGCCGAAGGGCCAAGGTGCAAATATTACAAGGGAAATTACAACGGGATGAGGGAAGAGATGAGGGGTATCCACTGTGCTTCGCCTTTAGGCTATTTCGGCCGAAGCTGTCAGTTTCTTGAGTCATTTTCTTCGGACTTCTTCCTTTTGTTCTTTTTACTTTTCAATTATCAATCTTCTTCTTGGTCTTGTTCTGGTAAATTCTCGTAAACTTCTAAAAACGGTGATGATATTATTGTTACTAAATCGTTTTGTTCAGTCTTGTTTAATTCAATTTCTTTTTCTGTGGTGTTCTTGGGGTCTTGATTTTTCTTTTCTGTGGTCTTGTTGGGGTCTTGATTCTTCTTTCCGGTCTTCACTACAAGAAGAGCCTCCTTGTAGCTCAGTTTTTTTATTACTTCGCAGCTTAGCCACCCTACACTCCTCCCTTCCCTTGGGACACTCCCAGTCGGAGGAATGGTGTCCAAAAGCTGCGCATTTCTTGGCGGCCGCCGAGCAGTTGGTTTGCTGGTGCCCATATCATGGTCATAATGACATGGCTAGTCTGTTAAAACCTAATAATTCATATTACGCTCCACGCCCACAAAACCTGTGGACCTTTTGAGTCTCCCAGTTGAAACATTCGTTCTCTAACCACTTCAGGAGACCTGAGTTTTTTGTTTTCTATGTCACATTGCTGGACAAACACAAGTATACCTAAATTCCGCACAGGGTGTTCATGCATTTGAATTGGTAAGAGAACACCCTTGCCTTGCGTCAACTTAGAGATGTCTGATTGCAGATGAAGCATTCAAGATCCATTGTGACTGATGTTGAAAGCTTCAACTGTATTTACTGTTTGGGTAATTGTCAATATAAGTCAGGGTAGAGTCGGAAGTGAGAGTGAGGTATTGTTGACGTCGGCCCTAGAGATGCCAGTGATTGTTGACCGAGGCTGAAGTCACCTCTTTTTCACAAAGGAACATCAGAGAATCTGATCTTCATCGTGAAATTGTTGTAAGGATGTTAATTTCGAAAGTAATTAATTAACCTGCAGGGAACTGTCAGACCAGCTATCTTTGAGAATCTAACGGTGTAATCGGATACTACTCGTCTTAGGCTCCTTTTATTGCAATCAGACTGCCCGCGCCTCCGTTTGCCTTGATATCAAGGGAGCCTTTGATACGACTCAGCCTGCCCTCATTTTACCTGAGCTTGCACCTCTTACCTCACTGGACGTCAGGCCCGGGTTCGCGTTGAAGGCTCTGTATCTCCTGTTCAAGAAATGAACCTCGGCACCCCTCAAGGCGGAGTTCTGAGTCCCACCTTGTTTAACACTCTCATGCACTCCATTGCATCTCTCCCGTGGCCGACAGAAGTTGTCCACTCAGAATATGCCGACGATATCCTCCTCTAAACCCCTGACTACCTCAACATGCAGGAAGCCCTTGGTCTGGTCTTCAGAGAATGTGATTGACTTAGTTTCCTTCTTTCAACAACAAAAACAAAAGCCATGTGGCACGGTCGTGTTGTACCTCCATCCCTTCTCTTATCAGGAACGCCCTTGGACTGGGTTAATAAGACAAAATACCTGGGTGTGCATGTAACTCGCACACGTCGTCTGATCCCTGAAGTCCGCTATCTTCGAGACATATGCTTTCGACGTCTCGCTCCCCTCTCTACCATGTGCAGGGGTTCCCTTGGTGCCACCATCCCTGTTCTTCTCACCATGTACAAGTCCTTTGTCGTTCCTGTGTCGACTACGCCGCCTTCGTCAACATTAGTCGGACTGCCGTCAACCGTCTCAGAAGTTATCCAGAGGAAAGCTGCTCGTATCATCCTGGGGCTCCTCAGTGGACACTCTCCTCTATATACCGAACTTGGTCTTTCCGCCTTACAGGATCGTGTCCAGGAGTTTTACCTAAAACTACCGTTTCCATTCTACAGGATCCTCGGGCAACAATGTCAAGCCAACTTGACCCTGCTGTCCGAGGCCGACCTCCATCTAGAAGACAGTGGCGAGGGTCACTCATCTGAGCCCTTCAGGAACACGACCTCAGCACCCCTGCTGTTGGTTCGTCTCCTTCTCCCTGGCTGGATTTTCAACCTGAAGTGATTGCCCTCGGTGGACCGCTCCCGAAATCCCACGTAAACCCGGTTATTCTCCGCACATCCACCTCTCCAGGATCGCCCACTGGTCCCCAGGTAGCGTCGGCCTCTACACTGATGGCTCTATTGACCCGGCTACAGGTAGGGCCGGGGCTGGTGTCTACATCTCCTGTCCTGATGCCCCTGAGCCTATCAAACTTTCTCTCAGAGTTTCTGACGGGGCATCCTCCACTCAGGCTGAACTAATAGCCCCCCTTGCTGCCCTTCTCGCTGAGGAAGAAGCCGATGGTATCTGCCCCTTGCTTGTCTGCTGTAATTCCAGGTCTGCTCTCAACGGGATCGCATTTGGATCAGGGGAAAATAAGGACCTCATCCTCCGAATACGAGGGTTAACATCCACATTTCAGGATGCAGGCCGTCCTGTGACAGTCCTATGGATATCCAGTCATGTCGGTTTCTTGGGGAATGAGGCAGCAGATGGCCTTGCCAAGACTGGCTGTAACAAGGCCACACATGACTACCTTGTTCCTCGAACGCTTTTACACTTGCCAGATGCTTCTCGTGTTATTGTACAGGGGTACCTAGTGACAGCACTTGGATCCCGCTTCTTCTATCAAGGAATAAATATTTAAATTGAATTGAATTGATTCAACAGCCAGAATATCAACCATCGTACAAGACTTTGAGAACCGCGGTGTGTTGGACTTTTTGAGAGGGATAGCCCACAACTTACAGTTTTAGTGTTTGATATATGTCAGCCAATTATTCAAAAATAAATACGACCGATCCACAATTGTTTTCACTTTAGCACAATTTTTATCAATGGAGCGAATGGTATTAAATAGATTATTGTTATAAATTGATGGTCTCTTGTTTAGTAATTTGTTTGGATTTTTAAAGGGTAAAAGCACTACAGATTGTGTGATTAAATGTCTTAGTAATGCTAATGTCAACTGTAGACTGTTTGTAGACCTTAAAGTGCCTTTGATGAAATAAAGTGATCTTAGAAAGTCTTGTAAGTAAAAGGTATAAAAGGGATATTATTGATGTGGATTACAGATCACTTAACTAACAGGAAAGCGAGTGTCTGGTTTCAAGGTCATGAATCGGAAGAAAAAAAGTCTCGGATTTGGGTACCCACAAGGTGGCGTTCTTAGCCCTATGCTTTTTAATATTCTTATGGACAGAATAGCAAGTTACAAATTCCAGGGCGAGTCCCAAGTAATTATTTATGCTGATGACATTCTGATCCAATGTAAGAATGAGGAAGATATGTCTAGGATCATTGATCAGCTGCAGTATCTTTGTCTCGACTCGGGACTGGTCATTAATGAAAATCAAATCAAATTTGGAGTAGCTACTACATCCGGGGCAGTTGTGGAGTGATCCAAGAGTCACAATTGGATCTGGAGGCAAATGGCAGAGACGTCAGGGGCGCATGAACAACACAATCACAACAAATCTCTTGTCTGGGAACGACAGACATATTTACGTTATATTACTTCCTACACTGGGTGAATGACAATTCAACTGTTGAAGCATGAACACTGATATTCACTACAATTGACTGAATCAAACTGAATGACCAGGGAACACTAAAACATACCTGGAGAAAAGGGAGGAGCAAGCGTCAGGGGACGCTAAGCTCTGCCTGATCCCAGGGTATATATACCCCTGAGTTGCCAGCGATTGCTACTCACTGCAAATGACAGAGATTACAAACAACTCAACTGTTACTCATTCAAAGATGACCCTCAGTTGACAAAGGTCTGGCGAATTACTTGAGTTGATATACACAGACTAATTCAAGATTGAGCTTCCCAGGAGAAAGCGGAATAACAACTGATCGACAACTGTCGTCTTCACAAAGGCGGGACACTGGGAGGGAACACAAGTGTAGCGTCTATGGGGAAAAGCACTTCTTCTCAGGGGTAGCTAACCCACTCATGTTTTGCGGTCGTGGAGTTTAATAAGAATCATTAGTTAAACAGACTAGCAGTCAACGTGACCATGACAATTGTACAGGGAATTTCTCCCCACCACACACTCATCATTCTGTCACTTTATGTAACTTGCTGACAAAACCCATGACCCTTCAATGTTTACGCCCTTAATGCATGAGCCATAAAGGCAAGCATGAACTCCCCATGCTTCCCAGTTGGGCACTGTAAACGCTTCTGCGCTTCACCTTGCACAGGATGTTAGGGGGTGCCCAATAAACTAGCCCCCTAGCTACAGTGTGTGTATTTATTCCTGTTGCTGACTGTACATTGGTACACCGTGCAAAGTTTTATTAATTTAAGCATTTAAACCTTAAAATATTCCATAAAAGAATGAACATATTAGCATTGAAAAAATCTTCTCTTTTGATATCATCAACTGAGAAAAGATATAAAATTAAGATTCTTGGTCATTGAAATATATTGTAGCTTGGTCCCACAAGTTTATTAAAAGTACAATAATATACAAAGTAAAGACCTGGTGCAGGAGGGTGTGGGTGTGACTGTACAGGAAGACAGGGAGGGGGGGAAGCTCGTCTGGCCTGTTCAACCATACTTGAACCACAAAATACATTTTAGTTTTATGACGAAGTGTCATGTGTGTACTGGTACAGTATATTGTAAACGCAGTCATGAAAAGTAGATGGTGAATTATTCACAAGAGTGTGTCCAATGAACCAAAGAAAAGAGTTGCTTAATGCCTGGCGATGGTTGTTGTTAGTGGTAGCCATAACCATGGCCGGGATGACTAGCGGTGCCTTGGTAGCTCACGGTGGGATGGAAGCCGCTGCCGTCAGCCCGGTAACCCACTGTCTGTACTCGGCCGTCGGGAAGGTGCACATAGTACTTGCCCCTGACGTTGCGTCCGTCACCACTCTCGTGTTGGCCGAAGTTGTTGTTGCCGGCGGTGACCCCATAGTTGAAGGTGTAAGGAATGGGCACCTGTCAACACACCACGGGGAAGATCAACTATAAATCATCGTACAACAAAACCATTTAACTGTTGGAAATATAATAAGATAAAACATTAATCTATCTCACTGTTAAACACAATGTAGGAGGACGTACGTTGTATGAGGGTTGGTAGCCACCTGGGAGAGCCACACCTACGGCCACCAGCATACACATCAACGCCACCTGTTGCAATATTGTAGATCTGATTTTAAATCTAATATTTACATTCTACTTAAGTCATGTTTAAGGCAAGTTATACACGGTGTACAGTGACAAAAAACTACAATCCGTTATATCACTCATTTAATCGTGATCTTTCTCGCAAAGTTACTTACCATCACTTAGGTTCGGTGATTTGATCCAGATTATATGAAAACTGTGAATCTTAAAATGACCTCATAAAGTTTATATTAAATTTGGTCTAATCTTTACCTTAATAAGTGCATACTTAATGTGGCTTTTATAACCCAACACTTGAGGACAAAAACATTGTCCTGATTGTGAGATTCTCTTCAGTCCTAAATATTGCTGTTGTTAATTATTAATGCTGCTTACTGTGCTGTAGCTAACATATAAATTAATTATAGGGTGTAGTAGATTAAATGGACTAAAACATAAATCATTAATACGTTCTTCACTATTTTCTGTTTTTACTTTATATTTGATGTTTTACAAATATCAGGAAGCAACAAGAAGTTATTAATTAATTATGGAAAATATCATCAATACTCACAGAGGTGAACATGTTTGTTAGTGTAGTATTGGAGAGGTAGCAGACACTGGCTTCTTCCTGGCCTCCAGCCTCGCTTTATACCTCCAGTTACCCGGACCCTCAGTCATCACCAGCCATTGTCTTTATTAACCATGCGAGGTCATGAAGTGATTGATCACTGGTTTTGTATTGTTAACCAAAAGCATTATATGAACAGATGTAGATTATATTGCCTCTTTACATAATTAAGAAAATGTAATATATCTGTATATATCTTAAAACAGTAATGTGATGTAGCAATATATTTCATTAAAACATATAAAATATACTCAATACTAATTTCCCTTATGATAAAATGAGTAATGTTGTAGAATGTGAAATGTGATTTAGTTACTTAAGTCACTACTGCCTTTACAAATAACGTGATGTATATTCTGCGATTTTCTGATTGAATCTCGTTGTTAAATAACTATTGTCATGTGATTCCTTACACGCTTTGTCTCTTAAAAAAATCTTCCACGTAACATAATCAAGAGAAATACTTTCATTTATTAGTATGTCCAAGCAAAACTAATGTTCCTATTATTCTGTTTCACAAGTCTATATGTACGTAATCAGGAAATGCACGTACACACAAAACTTTCAGTAAATGCGCGTAATCGTTGATTTACTCAAGAATTTCAGGTAATTACCAAAAATGCTAAGGAGGATACATGTATTTACTGACACGAAAATCATGGGCATATTTATGAACACATAGCCATTAAAATGAATTAAAATGGTTTATATGAATGAGTTATTGCTCATTTATTCGCACAGTTTATGCTGCAATGACATCTAGAATTACACTCAAATTTGGCTTTTGCATCGAGGTATCTGACATTTCTTTGAACCTTTGCAGTTACATTTAGTTAATAATTGTCCACCAGGTGTGGACTGGGCAATAACAGTAGACCGTAACGATACTGACTTATCTTAACAAACCTCATGAATTATTAATAAGCGCAGAAGGTACACATAAAATTGGTTTCTAGAATATATACCTCTCAAGATCTCTGCTTTAACTGCAATTCTGTACTGATCTGTCTCTAGATCTATGTAGATGATAACAACACGTATATTTCTTGGGTCTCCTCTACCACTGTCTACAGCTGGAATAGGAATGGCAACATTATCTTCAGTCTACACCGTCTCGAAATTATATGAGACTCCAAACTACAAAACAAAATTGCGGAATGCTCTACAAGATCATCTTCTTTCAGCTTCTGGTGAAATTATGTGCTGAATGAGAAAACTTAAGTCCTGGTTACTCCTTTAATCCAAGACAATTAAAAACTAAGGTATAGGAAGGGATTTGATGGACTGACTGATGAAAAAGGCAGCGGTATTAGTATGTCCCCTAATATGTTTGCAGCTAACGAAGAAGACACTGAAGATGAAGATCAAACACGTAACAAATGTCACTAGCACAAAAACTTGCTGCACTATACAAGACGGAATTCATCTTGATTTCCTCTACTACTAATGAGACAAAGGAGGACTGACAATATGCTAGAAGATTGTACAAGCTGAACAAGACACGACAGAATAGTGGAGCAAGTCTCACCAACTGAGCAAATGAAATTTATAATAATAAAAGGACGTGTCTGTCCGTGAATATGTCTGTCTGTCTGTCTGCCTTTTAAAGCCATAGCACCAAAACGGAAGCAGTGAGACCTGAAAATTTTACACCCATATTGCATAGGTCCCAAGGGTGTGCACTGTGGTATTACCATTTACCACGGACCCCCGGATGGTCCGGGCCATGGACAGATCTTCCCGACTGAGATTTCACCACGGTGAATGCGGGAGGTGGTTGCCTGTGTGGGGGAGAGCAAACTGTGACCTTCAAGAGTAAGTTTGTCTTGGTTATGTATTGTTAGAGATATGCAAAATGTATTTATCGAAAAATTTCGAAGTTGCGTGATTTTCATGTCCTCTGTATGGTACATTTTTTTTTTTAAGCTGTCAATACGTGAGAACCGCGCACGCCTTTTGCCTCGGACTGGAGAATTACTCCCGCTCCTCCATCACAATCTCCCGCCATTAACTATTCTGGAACTGAGCAAATATACGTGTGGATATTATAAAAAAATATGAAATAAAAAGGTAATTTGATTATCTCTTTATAGAAACTTTAATTTACATACAGTATGAGTTTTAACTCCTAAGTTAAGGACGGTCAGGTGACGGGCAAGTTGAAGGGAATGATTGAAACCCGCCTTTTGACGCATTCAATATTTATTGATGTAGTCAAAACCTGCAGAGAACAGACGTTCATTAGTATTACATGGTGATCCATCTGATACATAATTAGTTAGTCTCACATTATTTTATCTTTAGTACAAGACATTATTAAACATAGTGATATAATACAGAGTTCATTACTCTATTAATCTTAGTTACACTTCATTCTGCTTTGTCTTATTGCTTCAGATAAGGAAGAAACGAGTAGGCATAATTAGTCCACAATATTTCAGTACTGAGGGGTATATCATCACTTAGGCTGTACTTACAAGTGCGGGTCAATGAGTAAATTGTCCCAGCACAAAACTCGGACAGGATTGTGAGTCGGAGTTCACCACTGCTAGCAGAGGGGCCGTGTTCACAGAACCACTGAGGAGGGCAATTTGGCGTCATGGAGGGGCAGGCAGCCATGCCACCAGCCGAAGACCGTCCACTCAGCAAAACCAGGACCTGTCTGTAGATTTTTTTTTTTTTAGATTACCCTCGAGGGCGCTAGTTTATTGGGCACCCCCTTACATCCTGTACAGGGTGAAGCGCAGAAGCGTTTACAGTGCCCAACTGGGAAGCATGAGGAGTTCTTGCTTGCCTTTATGACTTATGCAGTAAGGGCGTAAAAGCCTGAAGGGTCATGGGTTTTGTCTGCAAGTTACATAAAGTGACAGAATGATGAGTGTGTGGGGGGAAAATTTCCGGTACAATTTATCTGTTTATGGCAAAGTGTGGCAGGTCCCTAATAATGTCAAGTGCCAGGCCTGTCACTAGGACGAGGGATATCTGGTCAGGGAGGGAAGAGGTGTTGGTAACGGCCGGGGACCTGTAGGAGGAGGTCATAGGGCAAGTGAGGATGTAGTGAGAGAGGGTGTGAGAGTCGGTTGACCATAAAGTTTACAAGCAGTGCAGCCAGGCTCAGGGTTGCCAATGTACTAGGCATGGCGAAGTACAGTGGTGGTGGATGAGATATGGTGTGGTGGGACAGGTACAGTAGGGGTGGAGGGAGGCACATTGGCATTAACAATATAGAGGGACATACCTTTTAGTGTGATTGTGATGGCGTGTGCGTCGACATGCCAGTAGGGTACGGGTAGCCGGGGGTGGTGTTCTCAGGTCCACTAGGTAGCCCTGGTGGAGACAACACAGACACAGTAGCGGGCGCGGCTTTCGGTTGGTGGACAGGTTGAGGTACCACGTGTGGTGAAGATGAGGCAGGACTTCGCTCGGTGGCAGCAGGACATACCAGGCCAGGCCCGGTAGGCGCTACACCAGTAGTGAAGGCCGCCGGCGGTGGAGTAGGCCGTGTGCAGGGGGGGTGCTCACAGGGTGACTACCAGCTTGTGTCAAACCAGAAGAGAGGAGTGACTGGGTGGCAACAGAGGAGAAGAGTAGGTCGGTGATGGTTGTACAGAGTGTAACAAAGAGTTTTTAAAAACGGTTGGTAAATTCTTGGAAGAGGGATATGATCTGTGTCATGTCACTAGAGGGGGGTTGTGGGGGGCACCGGTTGGAGCACAAGGCCTGACAACATCAGAGTAGAGATGGGGAGGAGGCACAGTAGTAGTTGAGTTAGGAGACGGCCGGGACTGCTGTGTTGCAGTCAGGTGAGGCCAGGCAGGGGCAGGTGTTGTTGAAGAAGGCGTTGTTGGAGAGAGATGGGACGCAGAAGGAGGCGGACCGGTTGACTTTGGGGGGACGTTGTGGTAGACGTGGCCTTCGGGGATGCTTTTTCCCTGGGACAGACGGGCGATTGGTGCATTGCTGTGAGTCAGCATTGTGCCGGCCGCCACAGTTATAACACCTGGGATCAACTACATAGCCCACACCACCCCTATTAAGGTGGTCTTTGATTTTCTGGGCACAGGCGGCTCAGTTATGGTTACATGAACAGAAGCGACATCTGGGATGATCACGTCGGCAGCAGGCAGTGAAGGTGTGACCCCAATGAGAACAGATAACATAAAATGCAGACTCAGGATGATAGGGTTCTGCATAAGTGGAAGGAGGAGTGGGTGGGCCTCCGCAGTGGTTGGGTATTCCCTTCCCTTCCACTTGACAATGACAGCAGCTTGTAGAGTCTTTCCCCGGTAATGTCGATATATATTGAGTATGCTAGAATTAAAGTCACGCGCATCTTCGATGTCAGAATATAGGTGGAAATGTTTCACTAGGATGTGACAACATTCATGAGCGTCTACTGGGGAGGGAGGAGGGGAAAACCCCGTCAAAGCCAACAGTACTAAGTGTTTCATAGACCTCAGGAGTCTGACACTTAATAAAGTTCCGGTTCTTACCTTGTCGGAATTGAATGTTGAGACCGTGCTGTCTGCAGTACTTCATCATCCAATTAAAGTGTTCCTCTACAGTTTTCAGAGAGTCCCCCTTGGGGAAGTGCAGATTCAGCTTACTTGTCTGGGTGGCAGAGGGTAGGGTGATAGGGTCCATGGCATTAGTGTTTCCACTCCGGCTTGTGTTTCCCATAGAAGGCTGTTGGATTCAGTATGACCAGGTGAGTTGGCGATGGCATCCGTATCAGAGATGTCTGCGTCCATGAGAGAGCCTCTTCTGGGACGTTTATGTCGACCCCCCATGTTGGCAAAAACTTGCCGGCTGAGGGGACCTTTGTGGGACGATCGGGAAGTCAAGAGCACCTATGGGCACGTCTGTCCCCTTAGGTGGTCACGCCACGACTGGACTTGTCTGTAAACACTTCTATATCTGGTGAGGTCACAGGTCGCGCCGGAGGTCGCGGCGTACGTGGTCGCAGGCCAAGAGATTTAATGTTTGTGTGGGTAAGGCAGCAAACGTCAGCACTGTAGCTGAAGCTAGCGGCGAAAACAATTATTATTAGGCAATAATGCAGCGAATTTGTTTCTGTAACAGTGTTTGAAGAGATCTCATACTCAGTTCCTGTGTTTTCTCTTGTTCCCATCTTCAGCATTGTAAATATACGTTTTTTATTTTTATTTTTTCAATTGTAATGTAATGCAGCAAATTATCAATTACCATCGACAATAAATACGATTTATTCTATCATATTTTTGGGGGGGTACACACACTGCAATAATCTTTAACCATTAAATGCATCTCTTTCTCATGATATACGAGTAATTTTAAATATATAACTATAAATTATGTTTAAATTAATTTATGTTACAAAGCATTAACCAGTTTAGAGAGTTCTGGCCGGAACCAGAACCACGAAAAAAAATGAGGTTCCAGCCGAAAGTAACCGGCCGGAACATAGCTTCAGTGAATCCCTAGTTATGATGTGCATGAGTTTGAATGTGAAGGGGTAAAGGTAATGGGTACACCATGAACCACTTGGAAAGAGGTTGTAATAAATGACCTGATAGATAAGAACGTGACGATAGAGTCCGCAAGAGGCTGTGCAGCATGGACAGTTGCTATCAGATAATCACAGCAAATCTACACAGATGACGATGATGATGACTTTTGACACACATCAAACTTCTTGTATATTAGAAGAATTATTTGCCGAAATCAATTTTATAAAATATTGTATTGCAGAATATCATAATTAACTTTTCCCTCATTAACAGACAAGGAACCTATAGTCTTATTATCGTCATTATTAAATATGTTGGTTCCCTTAGATTAACAAGATTACGATATTGAAAACTTTATTCATTTCTTTATAGATTAACTGAAAATTTTCTAAATTTCCTTCGTGCACTTTTATATGTACACACAAAAAATACTAAGGAATTTTAATTTCTTCAAAAATTGTCAACAAATTTGTTTTGTCTTTTCTATAATTGTACAGATAAAAAGCATTTATTTTAGTCAAAGAATCAAAACCACAGCATTTGCCCCAAAGAAATAGAAAGCAGATAAAAAGGACAAATGTATTTTCTATGAATTAATAAGCTGATAAATATTATCAACCTGCTGTAAAATTAACTATCCAGTAAAACATAGTTTGCTCTATAAATTTATTAACAGCTTGATAATATACAGTCAAAACCTGGTGTAAAAGAGCGTGAGTGAGGCCGTGCAGGGCGGGGTAAAGCTCAATGACTCGTTTGGCCTGGTCACCCTTGCTTGGTAAAATATTTGACCCACAATGATTAAAAACCCTCAATGATTCATGTGTGCTGGTATACGTTAAGCATGGTCAGGAAAAATAAATTATCTAATAATAGTGTATCCAGTGAGTCAAAGAAAGCATTGTTTAATGTTTGGTGATGGTGGGTAAAGGCTGGAGGTGCTGGCTGGACGTGCTTGAGCGTTAGTGGTAGCCATAACCATAGCCGGGATGACTAGCGGTGCCTTGGTAGCTCACGGTGGGATGGAAGCCGCTGCCGTCAGCCCGGTAACCCACTGTCTGTACTCGGCCGTCGGGAAGGTGCACATAGTACTTGCCCCTGACGTTGCGTCCGTCACCACTCTCGTGTTGGCCGAAGTTGTTGTTGCCGGCGGTGACCCCATAGTTGAAGGTGTAAGGAATGGGCACCTGTCAACACACCACGGGGAAGATCAACTATAAATCATCGTACAACAAAACCATTTAACTGTTGGAAATATAATAAGATAAAACATTAATCTATCTCACTGTTAAACACAATGTAGGAGGACGTACGTTGTATGAGGGTTGGTAGCCACCTGGGAGAGCCACACCTACGGCCACCAGCATACACATCAACGCCACCTGTTGCAATATTATAATCTTATAGTAGATATTAGATCTGACATGATTTTATGAATTGTATTCAGTATCATTTAAGTTTGAAGTAGATCATAGATAAGTGTGAATTATGAAAAATATGATCAATACTCACAGAGGTGAACATGTTTGGTTATGCAGAGTGGAGGTGGTAACAGACACTGGCTCCTCTTTGGGACTCCAGCCTCACTTTATACTTCCACCGGACACACAGTCACCACCCTCCATTATCTGTTGTCAGTCATGCACTGTCATGCGGTGACTGGTAAATTTTGTTTGCGTGGATAATTTGTTTTATTTTCACTAGGAAACTTTATTAGGAACATTATTTAATATTATTACCACTTTTGTTTTATTTCGAGAAGAAAGGTTATTGCATTTCAGTTTTATTTAGCGTGTGAATTGTAATTTAGTTAAATATTTAAAGGCAACAATGCCATTACAACAAAACGTGACTTTTATCCTGCGATGTTCATATTCTAATCTCTTTGTTAATCTTGATGTGACTCACAACATATTTTGTTTTCGGCAAAACTACAACATATGGAACAACGAGGTGTTTACTTCTTATTATTTCTCAATATACGTACATAAAACTGATGTTGATATTTTTTTCAGAAGCAATCTTAAGCGAGTAAGCATATCTATATTATTCAGCCAATCCCGAAGAAGGGTGACCATTCTAATCCCTCTAACTATCGCCCCATTGCCCTAACTTCATCCCTCTCCAAAAGATTCGAAACGATCATAAACTCTCATTTTCTCCGTCACCTTGAACGCCTTTCTCTTTTGTCGGATCACCAGTATGGCTTTCGCCAGGCGAGATCTACTGGTGATCTGCTCTCCTACTGCACCCATCTTTGGTCATCCTCTCTTAGGGATTATGGGGGAACTTTTGTAACTTTTGTCGTGGCCCTCGCCATCTCCAAAGTATTTGACAGGGTACGGCACAATTAGTCTTTGCTTTCTAAACTTCCCTCTTTTGGTTTCTCTCACGCTTTGTTTTCCAATTTAAAGCTTCCCTGAAAACCGATCCATGACAGTTGTTGTCGAGAGATCGATCTCTCGCTCTTTCTCTACCAATAATGGTGTCCCACAGGGTTCTGTTCTTTCACCTACTCCACTTCCTTCTTTTTGTCAATGATTTACTTCAAACTACGACTAATTCTATCCATTCTTACGCTGATAATACTACTCTTCACTCTTCTTCACATGTTTCCCTTTCCCCTAATTCTCAAACTAGATCTGTTTCCAGAAATGATATCATTTCATCTATCAATGCGGATCTGTGCAGCATCTCTGAATGAGGAGGTAGAAACTTGGTTAAATTCAATAGTAATAAATTACAGTATTTACCAATTACACTTTCCAAAATAGAAGATCTCCCACCAATCACATTTCAGGATGCTATCATTCTGCCAAATTCTAAAATAAATACACTAGGCCTCACCATTCCCTCTAATATGTCATGGAAGCCACACACCCACAACAATACTAAAGCAGCCTCCTTAAAGCTGGGAATGCTGTACAGGTGCCGTAGCTAGTTCACTCCTGAGCAGTTACTTCAAGTTTATAAGGGATTCATTCGTTCTAACTTGGAGTACTGCTCTCATATCTGGGGTGGCTCTTCAACTGTTAGATAAGGTAGAATCAAAGGCATTTCGTCTTATTAACTCTCCTCCTTTAGTTGATAACCCTTCTTCCCTTTCTCTTCGCGGCAATGTTGCTTCAATCTCTCTCCTTTACGAGTACTTTAACTCGCAATGTTCGGTGGATTTGGCATCCTGTGTACCGCCGGCAAGGCCGTGGGCTCGTAACGCTCGTTTTGCCCGCGGTGCCCACCGTTCCTGCATGGGTGTTGCTCACACTAGAATAACCCGTTATAGTACCTCCTTCTTTCCTCACACAGCCAAACTGTGGAAAGCTCTGCCTTCTTCTGTGTTTCCATACTCATACAATTTGTCTCACTTTAAAAGCTGGTTTTACGACATCTTCGTGGTGTAGATTAATATAGTCTTTTTTTCTGTTTTTAATTTCTTTTTACTTTATTATTTTTGCCCCCCAGGCCCCGCTGTGGTTCGATGACCTGTACCCGGGTGGGCTATTACCCGTAATATATATATATATATATATATATATATATATATATATATATATATATATATATATATATATATATATATATATATATATATATATATATATATCTTGATAAAATCACACGGGAAAATGGAAACAACGGAGTACCTTAGCTTTCGTCTTTATTCAAGACATCTTCAGTTGCCTCTGATGATGTCTTGAATAAAGACGAAAGCTAAGGTACTCCGTTGTTTCCATTTTCCCGTGTGATTTTATCAAGATTTATCTTATCCACGTTTTCATTGTGGATTTACATGAAATATATATAATATATATATATATATATATATATATATATATATATATATATATATATATATATATATATATATTTATATTTATATTTATATTTATATTTGATACATAAGCGCAATTTAACATATACGATTGAAATGAAGCGTCTAACACTGCATAGCCAATTAAAGATCGAGGGTAAATTCACATCCAGGACTCTTCATACTTAAAGAAGCTATATATAATAATACAATGAATATTATACCAGGAGGGATATTAGGATATTTGATTTTGATTTTAATGGTAAAGTGTTTATTGGACTGAGTTAGGAAACATACTATCATGGGTTCTAACTAGATAGGAAGACTTCTAGTAAGACGATGGAGTGAATGGCAAGGGATACAGATGACAGTATAAATAACAAAATCATCTATTGAAGCATTTATACAGAGGTCGTTGACTATTGCCAAAAAATGTCGGAACCCATTTGTGTGCATATATGGCCCTTTGGAGACAAACGTGGGCCCCAGAGACCACAGGACCATTAGATCATTAGTATAGGGTGGAATTATGTCCGACAATGTAATCAGTCGCTCTCACTTCCTCAGATGTAAAGGTATTTACCCATTTACATCTGTCTAAATTAGTAATTAAGTAAAAGTAATATTACCGATGTCTGAAAAGTAATTAAAACTATAAAAAAGAAATTTTATTATTCATTGTTTTTTTAATGTTTATTTTCACCAAAATGACACAAATATAAAGAACTAGCAATCTAATAACACTTTTTGAATCATATTACAGTTGAAGGATATGATAATTGGAACATTAAGTTCAAATGGCATCTTAAAGGTACAAACGGAGCATATTGTGAGCTCACTCACACAACTGAGAAAACAAAACAAAAAAATTCCCCAGAACTTTTTCTTAAACAGTACTTCTGAGAACCACGCAACTACCATCTTCTAGTCCAAGGTATGTTTTTGTCTACAAGGATAATGGGATGCCATAAAAATACTGAGTATCAAACAAGGAAAAAAATAACTTTACGTGAAAAATCATCGTTGAAGAAAGAAGCACTTCACTCAGTAGGCTATATTACATTACACAACTAACGTCAGCACCCAAAATTTGCTGGAGTTTAATTTCACCCAAAATTGTTGTCAAAAGTTCTTGTCACTAATACGTAAACGACGGGGTGTAAAACTTAGTCCTGCATAACTAAACATTCGCTCACATGCAGAGCTTGAAGACAAAGGTGTGTTTAGTTCTAAAAATATTGGCAAAGATAAATATATATATATATATATATATATATAAGATAGGTAGATAGAGAGAGAGATGGACTTGAAGGTCTGACGCCGAACTGTGATATATCCAGTCCACTAGTAAATTATTTTACCTCTCCATTATTTTCAATAAAATGGAGAACAAACAGTTTGGATCAGAGGTAAATAATTCACAAAAAATAGTTGATCCCTGCAAAGCTTCTTTGCAAAAGTAACGGAGTAAAAGGTAGTTGCTATAAGTAAATTTTTACTTGATTACTGGTAAATAGTAGTGGTCTGTAAAAGTAATTAGTGACAAGTAGATTACCGAAAAATAACCCGCTTATTTATTGACATGAGAGGAAGCTTGTGATGAGAAATATTAGATCAGGGCTGTATTACTGTACTGTGTGTGTGTGTGCGTAACTTCATATTACTCATATTTCTTTAAATCATCATTTCTCAAAACGATCGAATACATTTCCCAATAGCCAGTTAAGAGGACGGTTGTGTATCAACAGTATTGGCAATGGTTTATGTCCAGGAAGACTGATGAGGAAGCCAGAGGATTTTTGTCTTCATTATCGAATATTATGGATTAACAAGACTTTTGTACAGAAAACTTATTTTTGATTATTTGAAAATACTTGAAATCTTCTTCATGCATTTTCATATGATAAATAATCAAAGAATCATTCATTCTCTGTATCATATGACGAATTGGGAAATTCTTCACCAAATTTTTTAAAGACAATATTTTTTGTTCCATACATCTGCACAGAGGAAACTTTTATCAATTAAACATATCAAAACATGATTTTGCCTCATAGAAACGAGAAACAAATAAAAAGGAAAATATCTTCCACAACAAACTCATCATCTGAGAAAAATATTAAACTGTTGTAGGATATATCCTTATTAAAACATATCGTAGTTTGATCTATGCGTTTATTAACAGCATGATTATATACAAAACCTGGTGCAGGGGAATAAAAGTGAGGCAGTGCAGGGCGGGGTGAAGCTTAAAGGCTCGTCTGGCCTGGTCAACCTTGAGTGGAAAATACTTGATCCACAATCTCTACTTACAAAAATTGTCAGTGATTCGTAATAATGCTAAATTTTAAGCATAGTCATGAAAATTAAAGGGAAATACTAAACAGTAGTGTGTCCAGTGATTCAAAAGTGTTGCTTAATGGTAACACATCGTGGGTAAAGCCTGGAAAACCGGCGATGGTTGTTGTTAGTGGTAGCCATAACCATGGCCGGGATGACTAGCGGTGCCTTGGTAGCTCACGGTGGGATGGAAGCCGCTGCCGTCAGCCCGGTAACCCACTGTCTGTACTCGGCCGTCGGGAAGGTGCACGTAGTACTTGCCCCTGACGTTGCGTCCGTCACCACTCTCGTGTTGGCCGAAGTTGGTGTTGCCGGCGGTGACCCCATAGTTGAAGGTGTAGGGGGTGGGCACCTGTCAACACACCACGGGGAAGATCAACTATATATCATCGCACAACAAAACCATTTAACTGTTGGAAATATAATAAGATAAAACATTAATCTATTTCACTGTTAAACACTATGTAGGAGGACGTACGTTGTATGAGGGTTGGTAGCCACCTGGGAGAGCCACACCTACGGCCACCAGCATACACATCAACGCCACCTGTTGCAATATAATAATCTTATAGTAGATGTTAGGTCTAATATTACGTCATTAATTACATTCTATATCATTAAGTTTAAAGTTCGTTTTGGACAGTGTGTTGGAAACAACGATGCATTGCCTTCTCTTCTCATAAAGTTTTCTTCTGTGACTTAGATTCGGTGATTTGATCCATATTATAAGTAAATTGTGAACACTGGTGCAAGATCAAACCCCATACTAAAGGAGAAGAATATTATCCTGATTCTAAGGTTTTCTTCAGTTCTAGATATTACGATTATTAATTTGAATAAACAATTATCGAAGCTTCTTACTATATTATAGTTTGCATACAAATGAACTTACAGGGTGCATATAGGGGAGAGTAGCACTAAACGGAATAATTCAAGTCATCCAAAATTGACAACATGTTCTCCTTTGCAACAATATGTCGACTGATATGTGAGTTTTGTGAATCTATTGGAATACTTTCATATCTGTGATCGTTTAAATTACAATTTATTTTCACTTATAAATCTCACATTATATTTATATATATATATATATATAAATATATATATATATATATATATATATATATATATATATATATATATATATATATATATATATATATATATATATATATATTATTTTTTTTTTTACTTTACGATTTATGAACTAAGAATCATGAAGCGCCAAGCAGTTATTATTTATGGAAAATATCATCAGTACTCACAGAGGTGAACATGTTTGGTTGAGTTGTCTTGGAGTGGGAGCAGTCACTGGATTCTCCTTGGCCTACAGCCTCGCTTTATACTTCCAGCCGGTCCCTTAGCCACTACCCTCCATTTTCTATTCTCATTCAGACAAGGTCAGGCAGTGGTTGGTCAGTGGTTTTGTATTGTCGATCAGAAACGTTCTTATGAACAGTAGTAAATTATATTACTGTACCTCCTTCGCTTTATTTAGTTAAGAAAAATATATTTATCTAAAAAACAAAACAAATGTGATTTAGTAAAATATACTGTATATTTGTATACTCCTTATAAGGCATACAAAACACCCTCAATATTTTACATCCTTCAAGATAAATGAGTAAGCCTGCAGGTCGTGATCTGTTGTTTATTTACACACTTAAAAGCGCCAATATCTTTACGTATGACGTCACTTATACTTTATTCTGTTATACCTTTTTGTAAATTTAGATTCTTGTTAAATTGTTGTCAAACTTCTAATATGCTTTGTTTCTTAATTAAACCTCCACATATTATATTTTAACAGATACGTGTTTACTATGAGCATCTCTCAACATGCTCACGCAAACTAATGCTGCTATTCTTCTGTTTCACAAGTTTATATCTTAAGTGTGAAAATATAAGTTTGTTTTAAAGTATATCGATGTATATTTTTTAACGAAACACATCTAAGTTTACAACTTGGGGAAGTGAATGCAGTTGGGTGCAGTACCGGCCATGCTGCCTCCTTGTGTACCGAAGGCTTAGTATACAGTGTGCTGTATCCACACTGTCCTTAATGGCCAGTCATGCCAGAATGATATCCTCGCCCTATACAGATCTTAATAATGCTCAAATAAAAGTCCACACTGCAGGTTATAATGCTATTAGGAGTCTGATTGTTGAGGATATATACCAGGAAGAATATTAGGATATTTTACTTGGTATCCTAATGCTGTATTTATTGGACTGATTTGGAAAACTTGCCGTCAAGGGTTCTAACCAGGGAGGAAGATTTATAGTAAACGATGGAGCGAGCGTCAGAGGAACCATAAACTAAAAGAGAGTTTGCGTTACTGAGGACTCTAGTTACGAGTCTAGTAGCTCGGTGGAGGTATGAATGACTGGGGACATGGGTAGATAGTTTTGATGAAGATGTGATTGAAGACACGAGTGAGTGAAGGAATGACAGAATAATTAACAAAATCATCTGCAAAATTAGTAGATATTGGACCATTTATAAAGAGGTCGTTGATCATAAATAAATGAGTAAATAAATAAATAAATAAATTATGTCCAATCCTAATTGCTACCATATGTGCCCCTTTGATGGGAAAAAGTATGGCTGCCACTGTACTCTTGCGTTCTACCTAACCCAGATATACAGTAAAGGTACCTAATTGCAGCTGGTTGGCCTGAATGTACCCCGGTTCAAACCAGTAATTTTTAGAACGGCGAATATGTGTGTGTATGTGTGTGTTATTTCTTGGTATATATTCCAATTTTACTTTTACTGCAAGATAACTAGCTGTATATTTCTTCACATCATCACTCGTTAAACCAGGCTCCATTCTCGGCCTTGTACTGTTCTTGTTGTACATAAATGATATAGTCCACTCCAGCACACTCATAAAATACAACTTATTTGCAGAGGATAGTAATTTCTATGCCAGCAACTCAGATCTCTATTCCTTGATGAGAACTATGAACACTGAATTGACTAGTCCGGACCTGCGTAATATGTAACAAACTGACCTTAAACTCAAATAAACTCACTACACAATCTTTCACAGAAGGAAAACTTATCCCCCATAGTTGGACCCCCTGTACTGTGGTAATACAGTCCTCAAATGTGAGCAAAAAACTAAATTCCTTGTGGTTAGTGTTGAAGATAAACTAAACTGGAGAAAACACATACAAGCCATTCACAGTAAAGTCAATAAACAGTGCGGTATCCTGTACAACACCACCCAAAAGTTGGTTAACCCTCCCAGCCAGCTATTGCTGCATTGCCTGCTTCAGATGTATGAACTTGAGTCTGTTACTTCGAACCTTCAGATTCATTCGTATCAGTTTCATGTTCTGGTTTCAAACATCTGAAGCAGGCAGTGCAGCAATAGCTGGCTGGGAGAGTTAACAAACTTTTGGGTGAGACTGTACCACACTCGCCAGCCACTCACTCTTGCATCAATGAAAGAAATCCATTATGATCTTGTTTACCAACACTTGGTACACTGTCACACACTATGGGGGGCCTCTGGTTCCACAAAAATACAACCTCTGGTCACTGCACAGAAGAGAGTTGTGGACAATGATCTACTTGAAAAATACCTACACTAACGAACAATTTGCTAAATTGAAAATTAAAAAATTCGAGGATATTAACACTTACTTATGTGCCCTATTTGTCTATAAATCTGTGAATCATTTGATTGACAATAATTATTTCCAGTCCCAGAATAATCAGAGCTACTAAGACCACCCCCATGCTCTCCTCTCAGTCCCAGACCTCCATAAAATATCAAGGTGTGAAGATGTGGACCAACTTACCCCCACCCATCCGAGCAAAGAAAACGGTCCCTTCCTTTAAATCATCTCTTAAAAAATATCTATTGTCTATGTATTAATATTTTTGTAATATTTACTTTATACTCTTACTTTTATTGTACCACCAAAACCATTATATCATATATTGTCACGAGGATAGATAGAAATTACCATTGCAATAATTATGTATTGCTTCCCTCACTTTTCATATTAATGCAAATCAACCCTGTAAAATATGTCCGAGTATATGCTTATAATATAAATGAAAAAAAAAATCACAATTAATGATGTGATAACCGTGGTAACATGTTCTTATTACCACCATGCTATTGTACTATTCCAGATGATACTAAATGTTACATAATACTTCCTTGAGATAAATGTACAGTATATATCAGGTGCCACTAGGAGAGCTCTGGCTCTCAATTGGCTCAGCCATGACAATATTGATAATATTAGCTACTGTATCTGTATTTTTTGGCTAAATAAACTGTGTCAATATCAATATCAATATAAAAAAAAATCTCCCTGTACCCAGCTAAAAGCCTCGGCTGCGTATTAAGAGAACTGGCTAGGTTTTATAAAGAGGCATGTATTAGCCCTGTGAAAGAGACAGTAATACTTATATGCGACATACATTATGTTTATATAATTACATCACCCACGGTAACTAGCCTATGAGCCGTGAGTAGTCATCAACTGTACATGTGACAGTGTTTGACTGCGGGAGTCAGCAGTTAGTAGCCGGTTTCTGGCAGTCTGTACCTCGTCTCTCAGCCACAGAAGACGTGTGTTGCACATAAGCTTCGTCCATTATTACCGCTCACAGCTCATAGCGTTAATTACGGTGATACCCTAGTTATTGTGCAATAGTTTATTTTCTTAATAAATGGAGAAAAGATCATTTGGGTTTAAAAACTTAACCTATAAACAGTTATGAAAGTTACTTCCAGTGAACCTTTAATACTGATTCTACAGACTCTTCATCAGTGATTACAGCAGGTAATCGGAAGGTAACAGGTATGTGAAGAAGAATTAGGCATGTGGAGGGAATTAAGGGGCATAATGTGATATGAAATGCATGAGTTTGACTGTGAAGGAGAGTAAAGCTAGAGGCAGGCCCCGCATCACAAGAGGAGAGGTTGTCACAAATTACCTCACAGATAAAAACCTGACAAGAAAAGCCGAAAGAGACCGTGCAGCATGAAAAGCTGTCATCAAGTAACCACAGCTAATCTATGCAAACCTGAAAAAGGCTGTAAAATGGTATTGATTTTAGTGATATTTGACACACACTGACCTCTTGCACTTTAGAAGAACCATTTGCCTGAAAGATAATTTAAATGTATATTACACAAAACATATGTCTTCAAAATAGTACAGAATTTTAGAATTAATTCTTCCCTTATTAACAAATAAGGAGCCTTGAGTCTTATTGTCTTAATTATTGAATATTTTGGATGATTTTGATTAATATCATTATTATTTTGAATACATTATATACTTCTTTTACAATTAATTGAAAATGCATAAAACTTTCTTTGCGCATTTACATATAATGAATTATCCAGCAAATATTGATTCTTTTTATCTTATCACTAAAAGGGAATTTACAATTTGTCTACAAAATTCTCTCCAGACATACACACAGGGAACTTTTATTAATTCAAAATTTTGACTCGCTCAATGAAACTAGAAGCAACTAAAGAGAAAAATTATCATCCTTCACAACTCATCAGCTGAGAAAAGATGCCAAACATTTGTAATATTATGTATGCAATAAAGGACATCATAAATTGATTATACGTTTATTAACATCATGTTAATATACAGAGTCAAGACCTGGTGCAACATGATGTGGAAAAACTCATTGGCTAGTCTGGTCTGGTCAACCTTGCTTGGTAAAATGTTTGATCCACAAAGATCAATTAAAATCTGTGTATCCAGTGAATAAAAAAAAAAGACGTTGTTTAAAGTTTGGTGATCGTGGGTAAATCCAGGAGGAGCTGGCTTGGCGTGGGTTGGTGTTAGTGGTAGCCATAACCACTGCCGGGATGACTAGCGGTGCCCTGGTAGTTCACAGTAGAGTGGAAGCCGCTGCCGTCAGCCCAGTAACCCACCGTCTGTACTCGGCCGTCGGGAAGGTGCACATAGTACTTGCCCCTGACGTTGCGTCCGTCACCACTCTCGCGTTGGCCGAAGTTGTTGTTGCCGGCGGTGACTCCATAGTTGAAGGTGTAGGGGGTGGGCACCTGTCCACACACCACGGGGAATATTTACTGTACAGTATTGAAAATTAGATATAATCATGTTAATTATTATAAGATAAAGACAACAAAATATCTACCTTATATCACTGAGAAAGACAGTATAGGAGGACGTACGTTGTATGAGGGTGATTGGTAGCCACCTGGGAGAGCCACACCTGCAGCCACCAGCATGCACATCAAAGCCACCTACAAGAATATTGTAACGATTAAATCTAATAAGATGTCACGAGGTTTATTCTAGATTATTAAGGTTTGAAGGAAGATACTCTATGTGTGTGCTGTGTTGTGACAAAATTTGCAATGATTTATATCGCCGATATTGTTGTGATTTTTTTGTCTTCTCATGAATTTATCTTCCATTATTTAGATTTGGTGATTTGATCGAAATTATATGTAAACTGTGAACAATATAGCTGAACCATCAGTTCTGAAAAATGCTGTTTGATGACTTCATAAATTCTATATCAAATTTGGTTTAACCTTGACCTTAATATGATCAATATTTACTTGTTGTGGCTCTTACAAGATCAAACACAGCCCTTCAGGTAAAGAATATTGTCCCGATTCTAAGGTTTTCCTCAATCCTAAATATTACCATTAAAAATTCGAAAAATGCTTCATCATTAAAACTTCTTAACGTATTGCAAGAAATATACAGATGAACTTACTGGGTGCATGAAGGGGATGTTTACAGAAAATGGACTAACTGAAGCTATCAAAACTTAACAAAAGACTCTCCTTGGCAACAATTTATTGGCTGATATTTGAATTTTATGAAAGTCTCTTGACATTATTTTCATAAGTGTAACTGCTTTGGTTTCCAATTTACCGTGACACTTTCTGCATGTTAGTGATATTTGGTATGCTTCTCTTTCTCTCTCTCTACACACACATACACACTTATAATTTGCACGCCTTGGAGAGACGTACTGTAGAGTGAGGGGCAATATGATCGAGCTGTATAAATGGTAGTCAGGGCTGAACAAAGATGATATAACAAAGGTACTCAAACTATCCAACCAGGAGCGAACTGGTAGCAATGCTTTTAAATTAGACAAATTTAGATTTAGACGTGAGATAGGAAAACACTGGTTTGGAAATAGAGTAGTGGATTAGTGGAACAATTTATCAAACCTCATCACAAACTCGAATACGCTGGATAAGCTTCAAACTTAGGTTGGATGGATAATATGAATGATAGGGGTTGGGTGTAAATGGATTCCCCAGTATGGGCCAATAGGCCCGCTGCAGTTTCCTCCATTCTTATGTTCTTAACTGTATATTACATAAAACATCAACATGGTCATCACTAATTTCTCTGTTTACTTTATATTCGATAAATTACAAAAAAACATAAAGTTATTAACTAATTATGGAAAGTATCAGCAACACTCACAGAGGTGAACATGTTCGGCATTGTGGTGTTAGCAGGAACTGGCTCCTCCCTAACTACAGCCTGGCTTTATAGCTGCAGCCACTCGTACTTCCAGTCACCACCGCTCATTTTCTATTGTCAATCATACAAGGTCATGCAGTGACTAATCAGTGATTTTGTTTAGTCAACCAGAAACATTCTTAAAGATAGCAGTAGATTATTTTGCCCTTTTCCCAACATTTAGTTAAGGAAAATGTAATATACATATCTGTGTTTATCTCAAAACACATTAATTGGAAATTGTACTATATTTATTTTAAAGCATACAAAACATATTCAGTGTTTAATATACGTCTTTATAAAATAAATAATCACACAGCAAGTGAACTGTGATATATTTAAACACTTCTAAGCTTCAGTATCTTTACATTTATGATATGACGTAAAATCTGCCATTTTCTTATTTAATTTCACTGTTAAATAATTGTTGTCAAATAACTTTTATTATGCTTTATTTCTTAACAAAACCTCAATACATTTTATTCAACAGAAATGTATTCATTGATGTTCTTCTGTTTTATAAGTCCCATATATTAATACAAATCTTAAGTGTGTCAATGTATTAATATCTTAAGGAAACACAAAAACCTTCACAATTGAGTATTATGTTGTCTAACACAGGCGAGAGTGGATGTACTGTACTGATCGTTATTAGTGGTTGAAAAAAAGTCGGTAATGTAAGTTATAAAATGTTTTAGGAGTCCAGTTGTTCAGAATAAGTTAGTAAAGATTATTTATGCCAAGATGAATATTTGGACTGGGTAGGGAACTTTCGGTCAAGAGATGGAATGAGTGATAGAAGACACTAGTATCTAGGAGACAATAAGTTCCTAGGATCGGTAATATTTAGGTGAGTCACTGAGGACATGGGTAGCTTAGGTGAAGGTGTAGTTGAGGATACTCGTGAGTGAAATTGGACACCATTAGTTAGGTGACGGAGGGAGTGACAGAGGATACAGGTGACAGTATAAATGACAGAATATTATGTAAAAATAGTTGAGATTCTAGCGTTTATGAAACGGTCGTTGTCCCAAGCCAAAATATGTCCGAACGCGATCAGTGCTTTATATGGCTCCTTTAGCAGAAAAGGTGAATCCCAGAGATTATAAGACTTTAACATCATTAGTATGATAGTGATGTATGGTCGGCACTGTACTTGCGCTCTCGCCTCCTCAGTTATAAAGGTATTTACGTAATTAATAAGAGATGAATTAACAGTGCCCCAGATGCAAACCAGTGACCCTTAGAACAGACTCAGGACACCACAGGTAAATGGAGTTTAATTAAAAAAAAAAACTTTGATGCGGGAATTGTAGGTATGCCACGGAAGGAAGCTTTGGATGAGAAGGCGTAGAGATTAGCTGTACTTCTAAAATTATTGTTTCATAATGATGAAGGGTGTGTGTGTGTGTGTGTGCGCGAGTTGGGTGGGGGGCTGCAGGTGGCAGGAGGTGGCGATGGCGAGGGTGGTGCAGTAGTCCACGGCCAAACCTTTCCAGTGCTTGGTGGTGGAGGTCACAGAGGGATGGCATTTCCAGGGTGGAGAGAGCGTTGGTGTAGCCGGAGTATTCTGCGCCGAGCATGATTCTGCAGGCCCTTTTCTGTACCTTCTCTACCTGACGTTGTTGGGTGGCGTTGAGAGAAGACGACCAGGCTGGTGACGCATATGTTAGTTTGGGGAGAATAAAGGCGTTGTAGATGGTCCTCAGCTCTGTCGTTGGTGTCCCAAGTGACCTAAGTCTTCGTAGCATGTAGAGACGGTACGGTGTGTGTGTGTGTGTGTGTGTGTGTGTGTGTATATAAAAATAATTAACGCTTTATTGAAAGAGCATGGCCTCCTTTTGAAACTTTCCAGCGTTCCAGCACTTACTACAAAGTTGCTAAGTCTGTTCCACTCGTCCACTACCCTATTTGTGAACCAGTTCCTTCCTATCTCCCACCTAAACCTAAACTTATCCAGCTTAAATCCGTTGCTACGAGTCCCATCCTGCTTGGATATTATAAGAACTTTATCTATATCCCCTTTATTGATTCCTTTCACCCACTTAAATACTTCTATCATATCTCCCCGCACTCTTCGTCTTTCTAGGGAATGCAAGTTTAGTTTCTTTAACCTATCTTGATATTGAAGGTTTCTAAGTCCCGGAATCATTTTCTTCATCCTTCGCTGCACCGACTCTAGTGAATTGATATCCATTCTATAATAAGGGCACCAGAACTGAACCGCATAATCGAGGTGCGGCCTGACTAGCGCAAGATATAGTTGCAATAAGACCTCTGATAGTAGCTTGGGGCAATGCAGGTGTGCTTCATCCTTCAGGTTAGGTCAGGTAAAGCCGCCAGGACAGGTTAGGTCAGATCCAGCCACACTCAGTATTGCTGTGTTTTTGTGCTTTTCCTTCGAGTTGAAATTCCCACTTTTGTATATCACTTGTGGGTTGATCGTCAATATTTGCACTGTACTGTTGGTGTGAGGTTGTTGATAAATGCAGATGGGCAGGAGGAGATGGGGGAGGGGAGGGCCCGACAGACCGCGCTGGCAGCTGTCTCCATGATCAAGAGACCACGTGTGTGTGTGTGTGTGTGTGTGTGTGTGTGGCATGCGTGGATTTCATCTTTGTTCTTACTTTTTTATTTGTCATTCATGTTTCTTTTAAACGTTTTCTGTAAGTTGACAACTATATATTTCTCCATGTCTTTATTATCCCTAATAATAAGAGGGCGGCTAGATATTAAGAGTATTAACAATGTTTTACTTCGAGGTAAGCTGAGAGAGTTCATGCATGTGTAGAGAATGTAGGAAGCTTATTGACTTCCTAACAAAATTGCCAGGTTTAGTTCGGGTTAGGTATATATTGTATAATCCTTGGCCGTCAAAGTTTGCCCTTCCTGACACGGCTAACCACTCCCCGCAAGCAATCACCGTCTCCTCTCATAAAGCCTCCTTGGTCACATTGCCACCCGGAGATCACACCCGGGACTAAAAAGTAAGAGGCAAGCACGCTACCGCTGAGCCACCAACATCCAACATCCCATACTAGACGCTCGGAACGTAGTAATGGATATATATCTTTTATCGTTTTCAAACCAGTCTTTGCACTTTCAATTTTCAAAGAATAATTCTTGAACTTCTTTTGAACTAGAGACCCACATCTCGTAGCAGCAGATATATAACCATTTTATAATTTCATTCATTCTCTCCATATATTAACATCTACCTCAAAATATTTCAAATTGTTATTCCCAGTTCTTCAAGTTTTCAAGTTTTGTTTCATTGAATAACAAATCGAATTCGTAGCAGATATTAAAAAAAACACGATAAAACAATTTTGTTTTACTTTTTATTCAACTAAGGAGCTGCTGTATAATACAGTATACAGAACAAGGTCCAGGTCCAGGACCGAAGTTGGATGTTATAGAGAGAAAAATGTAGCAAATCTGGGAGACAGTGTTGGACACTCACCATGTGACAACATCATCCTTCGGAGACTCTTCTATGATGGAGTTATGATTTAGTCAGAACCAAACTACACAATGTTTTATAACTCAGGAAGTAAAACAGAGGAAGCTATTATATCATGGTCATTAAAAGGCTATAATCTAGTTGACTAGTTGTGTTGAGGAGAGCAGCTAGTAACCATGTGAAGGGCCGTAGCTGGGATGACTGGCGGTGCCCTGGAAGGTCACGGTAGCATGGTATCCGCTACCGTCAGCCCAGTAATCAACCTTCTGGACACGACCGTCTGGGAGGTGGACGAAGTATGAACCCTTGACGTTGCCACCGTTACCGCTCTCTTGTTGACCGAAGTTGGTGGATCCTGCGTTGATCCCGTAGTTGTAGTTGTAAGGGAGAGGAACCTGTGAACACATCAATGATGTATCACACTATATATTAATATTTATCATACTTATTTCGTCTTAAATATATACATCACTGAGATATGACATGATGATATGGCTAAAAGTAAATAATATCTAAGGACGCACATTGTAGCCGCCTGGGAGAGCCACACCCGCGGTCACCAACAGGCACAGCAACAACACCTGCAACATCACAAAACACTGAGTAAGACGGTTAATGTGATTGTTGCAATACTTTCCTTAAAATAAATGGCGAGAAGATGGAATAATATTGATAATGTGATATGTTCAGATGTGTGATACAAAATTATATAATAGTTAAATTCACGGCACCTAGTGAGTTGTGTCCTGTCCAATGTTTAGCAATGTTCTATAACAACAGTGTTGACAACATAAATGGCCACACCCACACTCCCTCAGTTCAGTCTCAGAGGAACGCAAAAGTAAATATAAATGCGATCGGTAGTAAAATTTTATAATTTCATAATTTTCAAAAATCGCGTTTGTAAAATAATGCATTGTAAATGTCAAGTGAGAGTTTTCACTAAATGGTGATATTTTAGATCTTCTTTTATAATTTTCTGAAAATAATAATGTTGTATATTATTTCAATAAATAAAAGTGAGCTTGGAATTATGTGACAAAATTCCCACGGATGTGCAATGATGTTTTCCAGGAGTTTGGACCACTTGTATTATTTTTCAGTTAGTGAGAAGGGAAAACACCACAATACTCACAGAGGTGAACATGATTGGTAGTGGGAACTTAGGGTGATAGCAGGCACTGGCTCTTCCCTGACCTCCAGGCTCGCTTTATACCTCCAGCCAGAACTTTCTGCCAACACACTTAACCAAGGCGGCGGCCCCCGCGGCCTTGCAAGTTTTGTCTCCCTTGGATGAACTCATGCTGTTTGTGATGCAACTCAGTGTAACATCTGAGACTCAATTCATACACATTCTGTCTCTTCCGTCATATAGTACAATATAGAATGGCAATCGTGGATGGTGATATACGGAGGAAGGTTATTGAATGGCCTTTTTTCCAGTATTGGTTTGTAATTGTGAGATGATAGATTTGAATAAGGTGAATCTAAGGTGCAAAAGATAATTAATTTTTTTGTGAAGATTAGCTGGTTTAATTGGAAGAATCTCAGACACAAAAGCGACATGAAATCATTTACTGAGACAGTCAGGTGGTACGGAATGTGATACTGTAACCGTGTTCCGAGAATGGATCCGGGTAGACTTTTCAAAGACACTCCCGCCCACTGTGATTCTTGTGTTGATTTAGTGTAAGTGGTTATCACATGCTCACCCTCGTTCGAAATACGTGAATATCATGACTTCCTACAGTAATGCTTATTGACCTCTACAAACCCCGTACTTGTTAACTTATTGAACATTACTCAAATTTGTAGGAAATTTTGTATTAATCTTTACCTTCTGCTTGCATGATTCTGGTCTTATGTCTGTGTTTGTAACGCTGTCGTGTTTGATGTAAACATCAGGAATTCCTCAGAAAAATTAAGATAATTTACAAATGAGTTTTTAAAATATATACTGTCCCCCAATTAAATATTTAATATCTCTCAACACTTCTACATCCCCACAAGGTACAACTCCATCTAGTGACCGAATTTGCATTATCTTGTCGTGTGGTGTGGGGTCTTAAAAGAATCAGTTTCAAATACTTGTGTTGGGTATAAAGTTCCCATTTCTTAACCTCACATGAGGAGGTTGAACGTGTATCGTCTCTGAACACGCAAATTCACATTTTCAAGAGGCGTTAGGATGGTTCTTTACTAGAGTGAGGTATGAGCAACCTTTATACCCCAGTGTTCTTTCCCAACCTTTTCTACTCCCTATAATTAGTCTTCTAATGAGAATAACATTTGGGCGCTTATTCTCATTAACTTCATCTCTTTCCCTTCAATAAACATGGACAGACACAATAAACGATTTTCGGGTGTTCCTGATGGATCATCGTCACCTAAAGGTCCAACCGCATAGACTTCCGTGCTTACGGGCAGTGTGTCGCAACGTTAAACAAGAACTGTCTGAGCAAAACAAAGTCTTGGACAGTACACTAAATACGACTATGGAAAAAGTAGGAATAAACAAGCACAAAATACATATGAGAACATGCGATGTTAGGGCATAATATGAGGTTGGCAACTGGTAAGTATGCAAGTGTTTGTAGGAAAATTGGAGTGGGACATTCTAAGATTAAGTGAAGTAAGATGGACTGGTTCAAAATTTTTACTTCATATATATGAGCGGTGAAAGGCATGAGGTAGGAGCTGGTAATGTTATGAACCAGAAGTTGACCTGTAGTGTAAAAGGATATTGGACAGTGTCAGGGAGAGTTCTCTTAGACAAGTTTAACGCTAAACCCATAGACTCGGTAACAATACAGGTTTATGTACCAACAAATGATAGCGAGGCTGAAGTCTTAGGAAAAATTATGAAGTCTTAAAGAAAGTAAAAACACCTTAAAGTTTAATTAATGTCTGATTATATTGATTTTTAATGCATAAGCTGGGAAAGGAAAAGTTCCACTAGAAGTAGAACCACATGGGCTGGTTAATAGAAATGAGAGAAGAGAAAAATTAATTGACCTTTGTAAAGAAAACAAGATGACAATTGCAAATAGATCGTTTGAACAACTCCCCATAGGCATCATTATTCATGGATCTCACCCCAGGACAATATTATTACGAACCATGCCATCTAGTGTGTCATGATCTAACTACCCAGCACTACCGAGCAACGCCATCTTGGGACGAAACCCGAGTATGACTAGTCTTAGTCACCACTCAGGGTTTCCTTTCTCTATATCCTGGTTGTTGCGTCACCTCCTCCAACTCTTCCTCATGAGCTCCAGATCGAGGAGAGTTCAGTTCACTCTGGGAAGTGACCACACTTGGATTACCTATCCTGGAAACCTACGGCACAGTGACTACCTAACATCTTCTTCAATACTCAGCCCTACTCGTCAGACGCTTCAGCACTGCACTTGAATATTGTAAACCTATATTGCCTCCCACCTCCACTTGCTTCAGATTGTTGTATGTTGTATAAATATGTATATACTGTTAAGCCAATGTTGCGTATGTTTAAGTTTAGTTTGGTTAAGGGTAAATTATAGTAAGCTGGATATTTTGTTAAGGAATTTATTGTACTTTATTATACACAACAAAAACTCGCATCCTTTGTCTACCCTTTTATAGTCAGATTGTCTTTGTTTGTTTAGTTTTTTATTGTTGTCGCCTGTTGGGATCTGGGTAGACTTTTAACTATATTCTAAACCAGTTTCCAAATCTCCAACTCATAACAATATAAATAAGATTGTCCCAAAAAAATATAATACATTTAATTTCTGCAAAGACTCAGAAATTCAGTGATCCGAACCAAAACCTATCCACGGGCATGTTGTGAGACAAACCACATCCCACTCATGGTTTAGTGAGGCAGTGAGGCTAAAACTTGAAGAAAAAAATAAAAATAAAAAATGGAAAAAATCAAATGGGATTCAGGGAAGCTAATAATAATAAGGGCTGGGATAGAATGTGAATTTGAAAATAAAAACAGATTTTTAGTACAGCTGAAGGTGACTTTGACGAACAAGAACAAGAAAACTATTTTATATTAAAAAACAAACCAAAAACATGCTGGAGTGGATAAAACAAAGGGAACTTTGGAGGAACGAGGTTACAAATGAGTGGACGATAAATGACAAAAGAAAAATTCTGATAAATGCATCGAAATATCAATCCCCTCACTTAACGTTTCTCCAGATACTGCCAGGTGCTCAGGGAATTTTGTCTGCAACTGTACACAGCTTCATAGGTGTTGTATCAATTTTAACAGTAAGACCTCTTTTGTAATCATTATTCCATCCTGTTGTTCAATATAAAAAAATCACTTTAGTTTTTGTTGTTCTGTCTCTGTCTTCTGTGTGGAACAAATGTTTTTATTATTCATTCCAAAGTGTAGTTACATTAACATATATACAGTATATTATTTGTAAAAGTTTTGATATAATTATTTTTGTTCATTGACATTTTTCCCTCATTACTCTTATTTCAGTTTCTTTCTTTTCTTCTGAACGTTTTTTTTGTTTTCATTAAACGATGATCAAAGTTAGAAGATCGTTTCTTTTTGGGTTTTTTTAATTCTATTTTTTAATTTGATGTTCTTGTAACTTAGCATCGTGACTGGCAGCTCTGAATCAACTAATTTATTGTGAAGTTCAGTTTTAGAGTAAAGTGAGATAGGTTTTACAGCTATTATTGAGAAAATGATTTTTTTTCGTTCTGGATTGTTCTACTTAAAATAATACTCATATTTTTTACTTATTATCACTGTTACCAACATAACTCTATTTAGTTGGTTACTCCCTTAATAGTTCTAAAAACGATAAATAATATAAGACTATAATTGTTTTTAGTTATTTATTGTATCATCCGTTTGACAAAGTTACAACATCAAGGAGGAACAGATGGTAATGAAAACATTTGCCACAAAACTAGAGTCGGATGTTGTGTACATTGGAGACTGGGATGTGGCGACCCTGGGAGGCACAGTGCTGGATTATAAGGATCTGACAACATCAACCTGGGAGACTCGTTCACGATGGAGTTAAAGTTTTGTTCAACATCACATAAACTCCTCAATGTTTTATTACTCAGGAAGTAAAACTGAGGAACATATTGAATCATAGTTATTTAAAGTCTATAAACTACTTGACTAATAATTTACTGCATGTAAATTATGATAGGTGGTGTTGAGTGAGAAGCAGCTAGTAACCATGGGAGGGGCCGTAGCTGGGATGACTGGCGGTGCCCTGGAAGGTCACGGTAGCATGGTATCCGCTACCGTCAGCCCAGTAATCAACCTTCTGGACGCGACCGTCTGGGAGGTGGACAAAGTATGAACCCTTCACGTTGCCACCGTTACCGCTCTCTTGTTGACCGAAGTTGGTGGATCCTGCGTTGATCCCGTAGTTGTAGTTGTAAGGGAGAGGAACCTGTGAACACATCAATGATGTATCACACTATATATTAATATTTATCATACTTATTTCGTCTTAAATATATACATCACTGAGATATGACATGATGATATGGCTAAAAGTAAATATTATCTAAGGACGCACATTGTAGCCGCCTGGGAGAGCCACACCCGCGGTCACCAACAGGCACAGCAACAACACCTGCAACATCACAAAACACTGAGTAAGACGGTTGATGTGATTGTTGCAATACTTTCCTTAAAATATAATGTCCATAAGATGGAATAATATTGATAATGTGATATGTTCAGATGTTTGATACAAAATCATATAATAGTTAAATTCACGGAACCTAGTCAGTTGTGTCCTGTCCAATGTTTAGCAATGTTCTATAACAACAGTGTTGACAACATAAATAGCCACACCCACACTCCCTCAGTTCAGTCTCAGAGGAACGCAAAAATAAATATAAATGCGATCGGTAGTAAAATTTTATAATTTCATAATTTTCAAAAATCGAGTTTGTAAAATAATTCATTGTAAATGTCAAGTGAGAGTTTTCACTAAATGGTGATATTTTAGATCTTCTTTTATAATTTTCTGAAAAAAAATGATGCTGTATATTATTTCAATAAATGAAAGTGAGCTTGGAATTATGTGACAATATTCCCACGGATGTGTAATGATGTCTTCCAGGAGTTTGGACCACTTGTATTATTTTTCAGTCAGTGAGAAGGGAAAACACCACAATACTCACAGAGGTGAACATGATTGGTAGTGGGGAGTTGGTGTGATAGCAGGCACTGGCTCTTCCCTGACCTCCAGGCTCGCTTTATACCTCCAGCCAGAACTTTCTGCCAACACACTTAACCAAGGCGGCGGCCCCCGTGGCCTTGCAAGCTGTGTCTCCCTTGGATGAACTCATGCTGTTTGTGATGCAACTCAGTGTAACATCTGAGACTCAATTCATACACAGTATGTCTCTTCCGCCATACATTACATTATAGAATGGCAATCGTGGATGGTGATATACGGAGGAAGGTTATTGAATGGCCTTTTTTCCAGTATTGTTTTGTAACTGTGAGATGATAGATTTGAATAAGGTGAATCTAAGGTGCAAAAGTTAATTCATGTTTTTGTGAAGATTAGCTGGTTTAATTGGAAGAATCTCAGACACAAAAGCGACATGAAATCATTTACTGAGACAGTCAGGTGGTACGGATGGTGATACTGTAACCATGTTCCGAGAATGGACCCGGGTAGACTTTTCAAAGACACTCATGCCCACTGTGACTCTTGTGTTGATTTAGTGTAAGTGGTTATCACATGTTCACCCTCGTTCGAAATACGTGAATATCATGACTTCCTACAGTAATGCTTATTGACCTCTACAAACCCCGTAATTGTTAACTTATTGAACATTACTCAAATTTGTGGGAAATTTTGTTAATCTTTACCTTCTGCTTGCATGATTCTGGTCTTATGTCTGTGTTTGTAACGCTGTCGTGTTAAATGTAAACATCAGGAATTCCTCAGAAAAATTAAGATAATTTACAAATGAGTTTTTAAAATATATACTTTTCCCCCAATTAAATATTTAATATCTCTCAACACTTCTACATCCCCACAAGGTACAACTTCATCTAGTGACCGAATTTGCATTATCTTGTCGTGTGGTGTGAAGTCTTAAAAGAATCAGTTTCAAATACTTGTGTTGGGTATAAAGATCCCATTTCCTAACCTCACATGAGGAGGTTGAACGTGTATCGTCTCTGATCACGCAAATTCACATTTTCAAGAGGCGTTAGGATGATTCTTTACTAGAGTGAGGTATGAGCAACCTTTATACCCCAGTGTTCTTTCCCAACCTTTTCAACTCCCTTTAATTAGTATTCTAATGAGAAAAACATTTGAGCGCTTACTCTCATTAACTTCATCTCTTGCCCTTCAATAAACATGGACAGACACAATAAACGATTTTCGGATGTTCCTGATGGATCATCGTCACCTAAAGGTCCAACCGCATTGACTTCCGTGCTTACGGGCAGTGTGTCGCAACGTTAAACAAGAACTGTCTGAGCAAATCAAAGTCTTGGACAGTACAGTAAATACGACTATGGAAAAAGTAGGAATAAACAAGCACAAAATACATATGAGAACACGCGATGTTAGGACATAATATGAGGTTGGCAACTGGTAAGTATGCAAGTGTTTGTAGGAAAATTGGGGTGGGACATTCTAAGATTAAGTGAAGTAAGATGGACTGGTTCAAAATTTTTACTTCATATATTTGAGCGGTGAAAGGCATGAGGGAGGAGCTGGTAATGTTATGAACCAGAAGTTGAGCTGTAGTGTAAAGGGATATTGGGCAGTGTCAGGGAGAGTTCTCTTAGACAAGTTTAACGCTAAACCCATAGACTTGGTAACAATACAGGTTTATGTACCAACAAATGATAGCAAGGCTGAAGTCTTAGGAATAATTATGAAGATTTAAAGAAAGTAAAAACACCTTAAAGTTTAATTAATGTCTGATTATAGTGATTTTTAATGCAAAAGCTGGGAAAGGGAAAGTTCCACTAGAAGTAGAACCACATTGGCTGGTTAATAGAAATGAGAGAAGAGAAAAATTAATTGACCTTTGTAAAGAAAACAAGATGACACTTGCAAATACATCGTTTGAACAACACCGCATAGGCATCATTATTCATGGATCTCACCCCAGGACAATATTATTACGAACCACGCCATCTATTGTGTCATGATCTAACTACCCAGCACTACCGAGCAACGCCATCTAGGGACGAACCCGAGTATGACTAGTCTTAGTCGCCACTCCGGGTTTCCTTTCTCTATATCCTGGTTGTTGCGTCACCTTCTCCAACTCTTCCTCATCAGCTCCGGATCGAGGAGAGTTCAGTTCACTCTGGGAAGTGACCACACTTGGATTACCTATCCTGGAAACCTACGGCACAGTGACTACCTACCATCTTCTTCAATACTCAGCCCTACTCGTCAGACACTTCAGCACCGCACTTGAGTATTGTAAACCTATATTGCCTCTCACCTCCACTTGCTTCAGATTGTTGTATGTTGTATAAATATGTATATACTGTTAAGTCAATGCTGCGTATGTTTAAGTTTAGTATGGTTAAGGGTAATTTATAATAAGCTGGATATTTTGTTAAGGAATTTATTGTACTTTATTATACACAACAAAAACTCGCATCCTTTGTCTACCCTTTTATAGTCAGATTGTCTTTGTTTGTTTAGTTTTTTATTTTTGTTGCCTGTTGGGATCTGGGTAGACTTTTAACTATATTCTAAACCAGTTTCTAAATCCCCAACTCGTAACAATATAAATAAGATTGTCCAAAAAAAAAATATATTTCATTTAATTTCTGAAAAGACTCAGAAATTCAGTGACCCGAACCAAGACCTATCCACGGGCAGGTTGTGAGACAAATCATATCCCAGTCATGGTTTAGTGAGGCAGTGAGGCTAAAACTTGAAGAAAAAATTAAAATAAAAAAATGGAAAAAATCAAAGGGGATTCAGGGAAGCTAATAATAATAAGGGCTGGGATAGAATGTGAATTTGAAACTGAAAACAGATTTTTAGCACCGCTGAAGGTGACTTTGATGAACAGGAACAAGAAAACTATTTTATATTAAAAAAACTAACCAAAAACATGCTCGAGTGGATAAAACAAAGGGAATTTTGGAGGAACGAGGTTATAAATAAGTGGACGACAAATGACAAAAGAAAAATTCTGATAAATGCATCAAAATATCAATCCCCTAAATTAATGTTCCTCCAGTAAATTACTTCCATCACATACCAGATACTGCCAGGTGCTCAGGGAATTTTGTCTGCAACTGCACACAGCTTCATAGGTGTTGTATCAATTTTAACAGCAAGACCTCTTTTGTAATCATTATTCCATCCTGTTGTTCAATATAAAAAAAAATCACTTTAGTTTTTCTTGTTCTGTCACTGTCTTCTGTGTGGAACAAATGTTTTTATTATTCTTTCCAAAGTGTAGTTACATTAACATATATACAGTATATTATTTGTAAAAGTTTCGATATAATTATTTTAGTTCATTCACATTTTTCCCTCATTACTCTTATTTCAGTTTCTTTCTTTTCTTCTGAACGTTTTTATTGTTTTCATTAAACGATGATCAAAGTTAGAAGATCGTTTCTTCTTGGGTTTTTTTTAATTCTATTGTTTAATTTGATGTTCTTGTAACTTAGCATCGTGACTGAATCAACTAATTTATTGTGAAGTTCAGTTTTAGAGTAAAGTGAGATAGGTTTTACAGCTATTATTGAGAAAATGATTTTTTTTTCGTTTTGGATTGTTCTACTTAAAATAATACTCTTATTTTTAACTTATTATCACTGTTACCAACATAACTCTATTTAGTTGGTTACTCCCATAATAGTTCTAAAAACGATAAATAATATAAGACTATAATTGTTTTTAGTTATTTATTGTATCATCCGTTTGACAAAGTTACAACATCAAGGAGGAACAGATGGTAATGAAAACATTTGCCACAAAACTAGAGTCGGATGTTGTGTACATTGGAGACTGGGATGTGGCGACCCTGGGAGGCACAGTGCTGGATTATAAGGATCTGACAACATCAACCTGGGAGACTCGTTCACGATGGAGTTAAAGTTTTGTTCAACATCACATAAATTCCTCAATGTTTTATTACTCAGGAAGTAAAACTGAGGAAGATATTGCATCATAGTCATTAAAAGTCTATAAACTACTTGACTAATAATTCACTGCATGTAAATTATGATAGGTTGTGTTGAGGACAGCAGCTAGTAACCATGGGAGGGGCCGTAGCTGGGATGACTGGCGGTGCCCTGGAAGGTCACGGTAGCATGGTATCCGCTACCGTCAGCCCAGTAATAAACCTTCTGGACGCGACCGTCTGGGAGGTGGACAAAGTATGAACCCTTCACGTTGCCACCGTTACCGCTCTCTTGTTGACCGAAGTTGGTGGATCCTGCGTTGATCCCGTAGTTGTAGTTGTAAGGGAGAGGAACCTGTGAACACATCAATGATGTATCACACTATATATTAATATTTATCATACTTATTTCGTCTTAAATATATACATCACTGAGATATGACATGATGATATGGCTAAAAGTAAATATTATCTAAGGACGCACATTGTAGCCGCCTGGGAGAGCCACACCCGCGGTCACCAACAGGCACAGCAACAACACCTGCAACATCACAAAACACTGAGTAAGACGGTTGATGTGATTGTTGCAATACTTTCCTTAAAATATAATGTCCATAAGATGGAATAATATTGATAATGTGACATGTTCAGATGTTTGATACAAAATCATATAATAGTTAAATTCACGGAACCTAGTCAGTTGTGTCCTGTCCAATGTTTAGCAATGTTCTATAACAACAGTGTTGACAACATAAATAGCCACACCCACACTCCCTCAGTTCAGTCTCAGAGGAACGCAAAAATAAATATAAATGCGATCTGTTGTAAAATTTTATAATTTCATAATTTTCAAAAATCGAGTTTGTAAAACAATTCATTGTAAATGTCAAGTGAGAGTTTTCACTAAATGGTGATATTTTAGATCTTCTTTTATAATTTTCTGAAAAAAAATGATGCTGTATATTATTTCAATAAATGAAAGTGAGCTTGGAATTATGTGACAATATTCCCACGGATGTGTAATGATGTCTTCCAGGAGTTTGGACCACTTGTATTATTTTTCAGTCAGTGAGAAGGGAAAACACCACAATACTCACAGAGGTGAACATGATTGGTAGTGGGGAGTTGGTGTGATAGCAGGCACTGGCTCTTCCCTGACCTCCAGGCTCGCTTTATACCTCCAGCCAGAACTTTCTGCCAACACACTTAACCAAGGCGGCGGCCCCCGTGGCCTTGCAAGCTGTGTCTCCCTTGGATGAACTCATGCTGTTTGTGATGCAACTAAGTGTAACATCTGAGACTCAATTCATACACAGTATGTCTCTTCCGCCATACAGTACATTATAGAATGGCAATCGTGGATGGTGATATACGGAGGAAGGTTATTGAATGGCCTTTTTTCCAGTATTGTTTTGTAACTGTGAGATGATAGATTTGAATAAGGTGAATCTAAGGTGCAAAAGTTAATTCATGTTTTTGTGAAGATTAGCTGGTTTAATTGGAAGAATCTCAGACACAAAAGCGACATGAAATCATTTACTGAGACAGTCAGGTGGTACGGATGGTGATACTGTAACCATGTTCCGAGAATGGACCCGGGTAGACTTTTCAAAGACACTCATGCCCACTGTGACTCTTGTGTTGATTTAGTGTAAGTGGTTATCACATGTTCACCCTCGTTCGAAATACGTGAATATCATGACTTCCTACAGTAATGCTTATTGACCTCTACAAACCCCGTAATTGTTAACTTATTGAACATTACTCAAATTTGTGGGAAATTTTGTATTAATCTTTACCTTCTGCTTGCATGATTCTGGTCTTATGTCTGTGTTTGTAACGCTGTCGTGTTAAATGTAAACATCAGGAATTCCTCAGAAAAATTAAGATAATTTACAAATGAGTTTTTAAAATATATACTTTTCCCCCAATTAAATATTTAATATCTCTCAACACTTCTACATCCCCACAAGGTACAACTTCATCTAGTGACCGAATTTGCATTATCTTGTCGTGTGGTGTGGGGTCTTAAAAGAATCAGTTTCAAATACTTGTGTTGGGTATAAAGATCCCATTTCCTAACCTCACATGAGGAGGTTGAACGTGTATCGTCTCTGAACACGCAAATTCACATTTTCAAGAGGCGTTAGGATGGTTCTTTACTAGAGTGAGGTATGAGCAACCTTTATACCCCAGTGTTCTTTCCCAACCTTTTCAACTCCCTTTAATTAGTATTCTAATGAGAAAAACATTTGAGCGCTTACTCTCATTAACTTCATCTCTTGCCCTTCAATAAACATGGACAGACACAATAAACGATTTTCGGCTGTTCCTGATGGATCATCGTCACCTAAAGGTCCAACCGCATTGACTTCCGTGCTTACGGGCAGTGTGTCGCAACGTTAAACAAGAACTGTCTGAGCAAATCAAAGTCTTGGACAGTACAGTAAATACGACTATGGAAAAAGTAGGAATAAACAAGCACAAAATAAATATGAGAACAAGCGATGTTAGGGCATAATATGAGGTTGGCAACTGGTAAGTATGCAAGTGTTTGTAGGAAAATTGGGGTGAAACATTCTAAGATTAAGTGAAGTAAGATGGACTGGTTCAAAATTTTTACTTCATATATTTGAGTGGTGAAAGGCATGAGGTAGGAGCTGGTAATGTTATGAACCAGAAGTTGAGCTGTAGTGTAAAAGGATATTGGGTAGTGTCAGGGAGAGTTCTCTTAGACAAGTTTAACGTTAAACCCATAGACTTGGTAACAATACAGGTTTATGTACCAACAAATGATAGCGAGGCTGAAGTCTTAGGATAAAATTATGAAGATTTAAAGAAAGTAAAAATACCTTAAAGTTTAATTAATGTCTGATTATAGTGATTTTTAATGCAAAAGCTGGGAAAGGGAAAGTTCCACTAGAAGTAGAACCACATGGGCTGGTTAATAGAAATGAGAGAAGAAAAAAATTAATTGACCTTTGTAAAGAAAACAAGATGACACTTGCAAATACATCGTTTGAACAACACCCCATAGGCATCATTATTCATGGATCTCATCCCAGGACAATATTATTACGAACCACGCCATCTATTGTGTCATGATCTAACTACCCAGCACTACCGAGCAACGCCATCTAGGGACGAAACCCGAGTATGACTAGTCTTAGTCGCCACTCCGGGTTTCCTTTCTCTATATCCTGGTTGTTGCGTCACCTTCTCCAACTCTTCCTCATCAGCTCCGGATCGAGGAGAGTTCAGTTCACTCTGGGAAGTGACCACACTTGGATTACCTATCCTGGAAACCTACGGCACAGTGACTACCTACCATCTTCTTCAATACTCAGCCCTACTCGACAGACACTTCAGCACAGCACTTGAGTATTGTAAACCTATATTGCCTCCCACCTCCACTTGCTTCAGATTGTTGTATGTTGTATAAATATGTATATACTGTTAAGTCAATGTTGCGTATGTTTAAGTTTAGTATGGTTAAGGGTAATTTATAATAAGCTGGATATTTTGTTAAGGAATTTATGGTACTTTATTATACACAACAAAAACTCTCATCCTTTGTCTACCCTTTTATAGTCCGATTGTCTTTGTTAGTTTAGTTTTTTTATTGTTGTTGCCTGTTGGGATCAGGGTAGACTTTTAACTATATTCTAAACCAGTTTCTAAATCCCCAACTCGTAACAATATAAATAAGATTGTCAAAAAAAAATATATTACATTTAATTTCTGCAAAGACTCAGAAATTCAGCGACCCGAACCAAGACCTATCCACGGGCAGGTTGTGAGACAAACCATATCCCAGTCATGGTTTAGTGAGGCAGTGAGGCTAAAACTTGAAGAAAAAAAAATGGAAAAAATCAAATGGGATTCAGGGAAGCTAATAATAATAAGGGCTGTGATAGAATGTGAATTTGAAACTGAAAACAGATTTTTAGTACCGCTGAAGGTGACTTTGACGAACAAGAACAAGAAAACTATTTTATATTAAAAAAACTAACCAAAAACATGCTGGAGTGGATAAAACAAAGGGAACTTTGGAGGAACGAGGTTATAAATAAGTGGACGACAAATGACAAAAGAAAAATTCTGATAAATGCATCAAAATATCAATCCCCTCACTTAATGTTTCTCCAGTAAATTACTTCCATCACATTCCAGATACTGCCAAGTGCTCAGGGAATTTTGTCTGCAACTGCACACAGCTTCATAGGTGTTGTATCAATTTTAACAGTAAGACATCTTTTGTAATCATTATTCCATCCTGTTGTTCAATATAAAGAAAAAATCACTTTAGTTTTTGTTGTTCTGTCACGGTCTTCTGTGTGGAACAAATGTTTTTATTATTCTTTCCAAATTGTAGTTACATTAACATATATACAGTATATTATTTGTAAAAGTTTCGATATAATTATTTTTGTTCATTCTCATTTTTCCCTCATTATTCTTTATTTCAGTTTCTTTCTTTTCTTCTGAACGTTTTTATTGTTTTCATTAAACGATGATCAAAGTTAGAAGATCGTTTCTTCTTGGGGTTTTTTTAATTCTATTTTTTAATTTGATGTTCTTGTAACTTAGCATCGTGACTGGCAGCTCTGAATCAACTAATTTATTGTGAAGTTCAGTTTTAGAGTAAAGTGAGATTGGTTTTACAGCTATTATTGAGAAAATTATTTTTTTTCGTTCTGGATTGTTCTACTTAAAATAATACTCATATTTTTAACTTATTATCACTGTTACCAACATAACTCTGTTTAGTTGGTTACTCCCATAATAGTTCTAAAAACGATAATTAATATAAGACTATAATTGTTTTTAGTTATTTATTGTATCATCCGTTTGACAAAGTTACAACATCAAGGAGGAACAGATGGTAATGAAAACATTTGCCACAAAACTAGAGTCGGATGTTGTGTACATTGGAGACTGGGATGTGGCGACCCTGGGAGGCACAGTGCTGGATTATAAGGATCTGACAACATCAACCTGGGAGACTCGTTCACGATGGAGTAAAAGTTTTGTTCAACATCACATAAACTCCTCAATGTTTTAATACTTAGGAAGTAAAACTGGGGAATATATTGCATCATAGTTATTTAAAGTCTATAAACTACTTGACTAATAATTTACTGCATGTAAATTATGATGGGTTGTATTGAGGACAGCAGCTAGTAACCATGGGAGGGGCCGTAGCTGGGATGACTGGCGGTGCCCTGGAAGGTCACGGTAGCATGGTATCCGCTACCGTCAGCCCAGTAATCAACCTTCTGGACGCGACCGTCTGGGAGGTGGACAAAGTATGAACCCTTCACGTTGCCACCGTTACCGCTCTCTTGTTGACCGAAGTTGGTGGATCCTGCGTTGATCCCGTAGTTGTAGTTGTAAGGGAGAGGAACCTGTGAACACATCAATGATGTATCACACTATATATTAATATTTATCATACTTATTTCGTCTTAAATATATACATCACTGAGATATGACATGATGATATGGCTAAAAGTAAATATTATCTAAGGACGCACATTGTAGCCGCCTGGGAGAGCCACACCCGCGGTCACCAACAGGCACAGCAACAACACCTGCAACATCACAAAACACTGAGTAAGACGGTTGATGTGATTGTTGCAATACTTTCCTTAAAATATAATGTCCATAAGATGGAATAATATTGATAATGTGACATGTTCAGATGTTTGATACAAAATCATATAATAGTTAAATTCACGGAACCTAGTCAGTTGTGTCCTGTCCAATGTTTAGCAATGTTCTATAACAACAGTGTTGACAACATAAATAGCCACACCCACACTCCCTCAGTTCAGTCTCAGAGGAACGCAAAAATAAATATAAATGCGATCTGTTGTAAAATTATATAATTTCATAATTTTCAAAAATCGAGTTTGTAAAACAATTCATTGTAAATGTCAAGTGAGAGTTTTCACTAAATGGTGATATTTTAGATCTTCTTTTATAATTTTCTGAAAAAAATAATGCTGTATATTATTTCAATAAATGAAAGTGAGCTTGGAACTATGTGACAATATTCCCACGGATGTGTAATGATGTCTTCCAGGAGTTTGGACCACTTATATTATTTTTCAGTTAGTGAGAAGGGAAAACACCACAATACTCACAGAGGTGAACATGATTGGTAGTGGGGAGTTGGGGTGATAGCAGGCACTGGCTCTTCCCTGACCTCCAGGCTCGCTTTATACCTCCAGCCAGAACTTTCTGCCAACACACTTAACCAAGGCGGCGGCCCCCGCGGCCTTGCAAGCGGTGTCTCCCTTGGATGAACTCATGCTGTTTGTGATGCAACTCAGTGTAACATCTGAGACTCAATTCATACACAGTATGTCTCTTCCGCCATACAGTACATTATAGAATGGCAATCGTGGATGGTGATATACGGAGGAAGGTTATTGAATGGCCTTTTTTCCAGTATTGTTTTGTAACTGTGAGATGATAGATTTGAATAAGGTGAATCTAAGGTGCAAAAGTTAATTAATGTTTTTGTGAAGATTAGCTGGTTTAATTGGAAGAATCTCAGACACAAAAGCGACATGAAATCATTTACTGAGACAGTCAGGTGGTACGGATGGTGATACTGTAACCGTGTTCCGAAAATGGATCCGGGTAGACTTTTCAAAGACACTCCCGCCCACTGTGACTCTTGTGTTGATTTAGTGTAAGTGGTTATCACATGTTCACCCTCGTTCGAAATACGTGAATATCATGACTTCCTACAGTAATGCTTATTGACCTCTACAAACCCCGTAATTGTTAACTTATTGAACATTACTCAAATTTGTGGGAAATTTTGTATTAATCTTTACCTTCTGCTTGCATGATTCTGGTCTTATGTCTGTGTTTGTAACGCTGTCGTGTTAAATGTAAACATCAGGAATTCCTCAGAAAAATTAAGATAATTTACAAATGAGTTTTTAAAATATATACTTTTCCCCCAATTAAATATATAATATCTCTCAACACTTCTACATCCCCACAAGGTACAACTCCATCTAGTGACCGAGTTTGCATTATCTTGTGTGGTGCGGGGACTTGAACGAATCATTTTCAAATACTTGCGTTGGGTATAAAGTTCCCATTTCTTAACTTCACATGAGGAGGATGAACGTATATCGTCTCTGAACACGCAAATTCACATTTTCAAGAGGCGTTAGGATGGTTCTTTACTAGAGTGAGGTATGAGCAACCTTTATACCCCAGTGTTCTTTCCCAACCTTTTCTACTCCCTTTAATTAGTCTTCTAATGAGAAAAACATTTGAGCGCTTACTCTCATTAACTTCATCTCTTGCCCTTCAATAAACATGGACAAACACAATAAACGATTTTCGGCTGTTCCTGATGGATCATCGTCACCTAAAGGTCCAACCGCATTGACTTCCGTGCTTACGGGCAGTGTGTCGCAACGTTAAACAAGAACTGTCTGAGCAAAACAAAGTCTTGGACATTACAGTAAATACGACTATGGAAAGAGTAAGAATAAACAAGCACAAAATACATATGAGAACAAGCGATGTTAGGACATAATATGAGGTTGGCAACTGGTAAGTATGCAAGTGTTTGTAGGAAAACTGGAGTGGGACATTCTAAGATTAAGTGAAGTAAGATGGACTGGTTCAAAATTTTTACTTCATATATATGAGCGGTGAAAGGCATGAGGTAGGAGCTGGTAATGTTATGAACCAGAAGTTGACCTGTAGTGTAAAAGGATATTGGGTAGTGTCAGGGAGAGTTCTCTTAGACAAGTTTAACGCTAAACCCATAGACTTGGTAACAATACAGGTTTATGTACCAACAAATGATAGCAAGGCTGAAGTCTTAGGAAAAATTATGAAGATTTAAAGAAAGTAAAAACACCTTAAAGTTTAATTAATGTCTGATTATTGTGATTTTTAATGCAAAAGCTGGGAAAGGGAAAGTTCCACTAGAAGTAGAACCACATTGGCTGGTTAATAGAAATGAGAGAAGAGAAAAATTAATTGACCTTTGTAAAGAAAACAAGATGACACTTGCAAATACATCGTTTGAACAACACCGCATAGGCATCATTATTCATGGATCTCACCCCAGGACAATATTATTACGAACCACGCCATCTATTGTGTCATGATCTAACTACCCAGCACTACCGAGCAACGCCATCTAGGGACGAACCCGAGTATGACCAGTCTTAGTCGCCACTCCGGGTTTCCTTTCTCTATATCCTGGTTGTTGCGTCACCTTCTCCAACTCTTCCTCATCAGCTCCGGATCGAGGAGAGTTCAGTTCACTCTGGGAAGTGACCACACTTGGATTACCTATCCTGGAAACCTACGGCACAGTGACTACCTACCATCTTCTTCAATACTCAGCCCTACTCGTCAGACACTTCAGCACCGCACTTGAGTATTGTAAACCTATATTGCCTCTCACCTCCACTTGCTTCAGATTGTTGTATGTTGTATAAATATGTATATACTGTTAAGTCAATGCTGCGTATGTTTAAGTTTAGTATGGTTAAGGGTAATTTATAATAAGCTGGATATTTTGTTAAGGAATTTATTGTACTTTATTATACACAACAAAAACTCGCATCCTTTGTCTACCCTTTTATAGTCAGATTGTCTTTGTTTGTTTAGTTTTTTATTTTTGTTGCCTGTTGGGATCTGGGTAGACTTTTAACTATATTCTAAACCAGTTTCTAAATCCCCAACTCGTAACAATATATATAAGATTGTCCAAAAAAAAATATATTACATTTAATTTCTGAAAAGACTCAGAAATTCAGTGACCCGAACCAAGACCTATCCACGGGCAGGTTGTGAGACAAACCATATCCCAGTCATGGTTTAGTGAGGCAGTGAGGCTAAAACTTGAAGAAAAAATTAAAATAAAAAACTGGAAAAAATCAAAGGGGATTCAGGGAAGCTAATAATAATAAGGGCTGGGATAGAATGTGAATTTGAAACTGAAAACAGATTTTTAGCACCGCTGAAGGTGACTTTGATGAACAGGAACAAGAAAACTATTTTATATTAAAAAAACTAACCAAAAACATGCTGGAGTGGATAAAACAAAGGGAATTTTGGAGGAACGAGGTTATAAATAAGAGGACAACAAATGACAAAAGAAAAATTCTGATAAATGCATCAAAATATCAATCCCCTGAATTAATGTTCCTCCAGTAAATTACTTCCATCACATACCAGATACTGCCAGGTGCTCAGGGAATTTTGTCTGCAACTGCACACAGCTTCATAGGTGTTGTATCAATTTTAACAGCAAGACCTCTTTTGTAATCATTATTCCATCCTGTTGTTCAATATAAAAAAAAATCACTTTAGTTTTTCTTGTTCTGTCACTGTCTTCTGTGTGGAACAAATGTTTTTATTATTCTTTCCAAAGTGTAGTTACATTAACATATATACAGTATATTATTTGTAAAAGTTTCGATATAATTATTTTAGTTTTTCATTACTCTTATTTCAGTTTCTTTCTTTTCTTCTGAACGTTTTTATTGTTTTCATTAAACGATGATCAAAGTTAGAAGATCGTTTCTTCTTGGGTTTTTTTAATTCTATTGTTTAATTTGATGTTCTTGTAACTTAGCATCGTACTGAATCAACTAATTTATTGTGAGTTCAGAGAAAGTGAGATAGGTTTTACAGCTATTATTGAGAAAATGATTTTTTTTCGTTCTGGATTGTTCTACTTAAAATAATACTCATTTTTAACTTATTATCACTGTTACCAACATAACTCTAGTTGGTTACTCCCATAATAGTTCTAAAAACGATAATTAATATAAGACTATAATTGTTTTTAGTTATTTATTGTATCATCCGTTTGACAAAGTTACAACATCAAGGAGGAACAGATGGTAATGAAAACATTTGCCACAAAACTAGAGTCGGATGTTGTGTACATTGGAGACTGGGATGTGGCGACCCTGGGAGGCACAGTGCTGGATTATAAGGATCTGACAACATCAACCTGGGAGACTCGTTCACGATGGAGTTAAAGTTTTGTTCAACATCACATAAACTCCTCAATGTTTTATTACTCAGGAAGTAAAACTGGGGAACATATTGCATCATAGTTATTTAAAGTCTATAAACTACTTGACTAATAATTTACTGCATGTAAATTATGATGGGTTGTGTTGAGGACAGCAGCTAGTAACCATGGGAGGGGCCATAGCTGGGATGACTGGCGGTGCCCTGGAAGGTCACGGTAGCATGGTATCCGCTACCGTCAGCCCAGTAATCAACCTTCTGGACGCGACCGTCTGGGAGGTGGACAAAGTATGAACCCTTCACGTTGCCACCGTTACCGCTCTCTTGTTGACCGAAGTTGGTGGATCCTGCGTTGATCCCGTAGTTGTAGTTGTAAGGGAGAGGAACCTGTGAACACATCAATGATGTATCACACTATATATTAATATTTATCATACTTATTTCGTCTTAAATATATACATCACTGAGATATGACATGATGATATGGCTAAAAGTAAATATTATCTAAGGACGCACATTGTAGCCGCCTGGGAGAGCCACACCCGCGGTCACCAACAGGCACAGCAACAACACCTGCAACATCACAAAACACTGAGTAAGACGGTTGATGTGATTGTTGCAATACTTTCCTTAAAATGAAATGTCCAGAAGATGGAATAATATTGATAATGTGATATGTTCAGATGTTTGATATAAAATTATATAATAGTTAAATTCACGGCACCTAGTGAGTTGTGTCCTGTCCAATGTTTAGCAATGTTCTATAACAACAGTGTTGACAACATAAATGGCCACACCCACACTCCCTTTACAGTCGAGCTTTAGACCAACGTAAATTGAACTATAATTGATATCGGTAGAAAATTTTTATAATTGTAAAAACTCACGTTTGTGAAAATCGATGAATGTAAATGTCAAATTGTGATTTCAAATTTCTTCTTTTATAAATTTCCCAGAAAGTTATTTTTGTGTATCTTGTTTCAGTAAGTAAAAGTGAGGTTGTAATTATACGACAAAATTCCCCGGGATGTGTAATGATGTCTTCCAGGAGTTTGGACCACTTATAATATTATCAGCCAGTGAGAAGGGAAAACATCAAACTACTCACAGAGGTGAACATGATTGGTAGAGTGTTGTTGGGGTGGTAGCAGGCACTGGGTCTTCCCTGACCTCCAGGCTGGCTTTATACCTCCAGTCAGAACTTTCTGCCGATACACTCAACCAAGGCAGCCCCGTGACTTAACATGTTTTGTCTCTCTTGTATGAAGTGAAACTGCTTGTGATGTAAGTCAGTGTAACATCTGAGACTCTCCACACCCACCTCCTCTAGCTCCTCCGTCAGGTTTTACAGTATAGTTGTTCACGTCAAATTATTTTTGTTATAAACTTGTATGAGCAATGAAGATATTGTTTTAGTAATCAAATAAATACTTCGGATCCCTAAGAAATCTCTCAGTAATTTATGTTACTGAATTATTAATGCTTGTGTATTAAAAAAAATTATGGTACTAGAGTTTTTGAGGCACATAACACAAAATATGTTTACTAAGGCCAAGTAAATTAAAAAACGTAAGCCTAGAAAAGGTTTTGCTCAGCATAACTCAATAGTTACAGTTTGGTTACAATTATTGATTATTCAGTGGAAACTTCAGACAAGATCAAATTTTCCAAAGAACTGTTCATCCATTTCTATTTTTAATTTCCATTTTAATTATTTAAGTTTCAAATGACAAAATTGTTTTTTTTATATATACTTAAGGCACGCTAATTAAAACATTAACTGTACTTAATTCCAAGATTATTATAAAACGAAAGCAAATTATATTATTATCACAACAATGTAAGTAATGACTCGTGAGGTAATGATCTTAACACAGCGAGAAGGTAACTTTGTCAACGTTCAAACTCACTCGCCCGCAACACCAGAGAAGAGTTCATTACACAATTCTTGGTATATCTCTCGACCTCCTACAGTAAAGACATTGTGGGTAAGAACCGTCTGTCTTCACCTACGGGTCTAGTCACCACTTGAGCTTTATAAGGTGTAGTCGTTTTTTCACCTGACACTTTCCATCACCCTCTCACGTTTCTTATCTCCAGCTTAATATGAGACAGTTTATATTCCATATAAAAAATCAGTTAATAAGGAACGCAAGTAAGTTAACGATGAGAATATGTTTGACATGGCTCAGGTAAATGAAGAGGGAAGAATATATCCTCATGGCTTTATAATGAGGAAAGTGTGTTTAGTGATATAGGGAGGGAGGTGATGGTGGTGGGACTATGAGAGGTGGAAGCTGTGTTTAGTGATATAGGGAGGGAGGTGATGGTGGTGAGACTGTGAGAGGTAGAAGCTGTGTTTAGTGATATAAGGAGGGAGGTGATGGTGGTGAGACTGAGAGAGGTAGAAGCTCTGTTTAGTGATATAAGGAGGGAGGTGATGGTGGTGAGACTGTGAGAGGTAGAAGCTGTGTTTAGTGATACAGGGAGGGAGGTGATGGTGGTGAGACTGTGAGAGGTGGAAGCTGTGTTTAGTGATATAGGGAGGGAGGTGATGGTGGTGGGACTATGAGAGGTGGAAGCTGTGTTTAGTGATATAGGGAGGGAGGTGATGGTGGTGAGACTGTGAGAGGTAGAAGCTGTGTTTAGTGATACAGGGAGGGAGGTGATGGTGGTGAGAGGGAGGTAGAAGCTCTGTTTAGGACTGTGTTTAGTGATAGGAGGAGGTGATGGTGGTGAGACTAGTGATAGGGAAGGTGGTGAGACTGTGAGAGGTAGAAGCTCTGTTTAGTGATATAAGGAGGGAGGTGATGGTGGTGAGACTGAGAGAGGTAGAAGCTCTGTTTAGTGATATAAGGAGGGAGGTGATGGTGGTGAGACTGTGAGAGGTGGAAGCTGTGTTTAGTGATATAGGGAGGGAGGTGATGGTGGTGAGACTGTGAGAGGTAGAAGCTCTGTTTAGTGATATAGGGAGGGAGGTGATGGTGGTGAGACTGTGAGAGGTGGAAGCTGTGTTTAGGTGGAACAACACAGGTCTAGAACAAAAATACCTACATACATACAGAAAAAAATATGTATCAAGTACCAGCCCTGTGGTGCAGCACACCACTGTACATGCCTAACACTGAGTAGAGGCTGAGGGAGAGGAGCGACCATCACTCACTGGGAGAATTAGGTGACATGGGAGGTGATACTGTAGCCCTTTTCCAACCTGAATTAAGTTTTTTTCTTAGTTGCATTATATTATCGATGTAATTTTCTTTAATTTTCTGGTTCCTTAGAACATATATTAATTATGTAGTTCAAAACTCAAAAAGTTTATTCGTTTGACTACTTATAAACATGGTCGTGTTATTCACTGGATATCTGTAATACTTCTTGATCAACATAATATTATATGAAGTGTATTGTAGACACCTCTAACTCCTACCAGTTTCTAATGATTGATAAAAATTGAGTTTTGTTCCAAGTGTGTCAGTAAATGTTTGTAGAAAAATCTCTTAATACACATCTTAAGACCAATTGGTGTGTGTGTGTGTGAGTGTGTGTGTGTGTGTGTGTGTGTGTGTGTGCGTGCAGCTATCAAACAGGGAGGTACTACCGCCTGGGAAGATATTGGAAGCATAATGCATTGTCTAATGGTAAACCCTGCTGCCATATGTGACCAAGTTTCAGGTTGATGATCTGACTTTCTGCCTCATTTACACACAATTGTAGGGTCTCAATTGTTTCTCTTACTTTGACAACACAACATACATATACAGCATTGTTTCTCACTATTGAGTTTTTTTCATGTTTGTATTTCTTTATGGTTCCTTATTAATATTATTACAGTGTTATTATTATTATCATTATTATTTTATTATTTTATTTTTAATTTTTGTATTTTTATTATAAATTTAATTTACTATGAATCATTATTATTATTATTATTACTATTATTATTATTATTATTATTATTATTATTATTATTATTATTATTATTATTATGTTATTATTATTATCATTATTATTATTATTGTTATTATTATTATTATTATTAGTATTATTTATTATTATTATTATTATTATTATTATTATTATTATTTATTATTATTATTATTATTATTATTATTATTATTATTATTATTATTATTATTATTATTATTATTATTATTATTATTATTATTATTATTATTATTACATTTTCGCCCCCCAGGTCCCGATGTGGGTCAGTGACCTGTGCTCGGGTGGACTAAACCCCGTAAAAAAAAAACACATTTGTTAGTGTTAAGGTGCAAACACTGCTTGCTTCCTCTCGCTTTCAGCTACCGCCGCTGGCTAGCCCTCGTGGTGAACAGGGAAGCAACTTGCATAAGTCTTCCTACCGGTACACAGCCTCTTCACCCTCAAGACTCCTGCTGTACCTCCTCGTGGCAACACATGGTAACTGGGTGCCTCGTGGGCCTAGGCTAGACCAGCAGAGGATCTCGGAGCAGCAGTGGGCCCCAGAGGGACGGAACATAGACCTGTGGACACGTACTGGCATCTACCAACCACTGCCCCACTGCCTTACGGATTAACCTTGGTAAGTATAAAGCTACGGGAGTAAACCCCAAATGAAGAATCTGCGGTGGACCCCTGCATCAGGCAGACATGCTTACAGGGCACCAGCAAGACCCCAACGGTGGTATAGGTGGAAGAGGTGATCACCATGGGAACCCAACGACTACACCGGCGGACAAAGGCAATGCAAGATGGACAGGCTACTAAGGCGAAACCAAACAAACTGGGCTATAGGCAGCCCATTGCAACTCTCCCTTTCTCCAGTCGTTGAGCTCCTGCCTCACCACATAAATCAACTCACGCACAGCCATCATCCAGCTCATCTTACTCCTGATCATCATCAAAACCCCTATACCCCCAAAAGTCCTTTGGTGACAGAGAAGTGGCGACGGGGACAGGCAGAGATGACTGCCGGGAGTCTCTAGTCACTACTCCACACACGGACGGCACAGATAAGATGGTCATTTATGCACTGGGATCGAGGTAGCAGTGTAATCCGGTCCTGTCTGTGCGACTGAGCAGCCCTTTCGAGGAGGCACTCTGCTCACTATATATAGGGAGGGCTAGAAAAGGTGCCCTAAACAAAGTCTGCCTGAAGAACCTACATGACTCTGTAACCACACCCAGTAAGATCATCCTTATGCCATCGAAAACACAATTATAATCACAGATCAAAACAAAACTCTACAATCTCCTGTGGTCACTGCATGCAATGTAAGAACTCTTCTGGATACTGGCACTAATGAGCGTCCTGAAAGAAGAACCGCTCTTGCAGGAAAAGACTTGGCTAGATATCACATCAACACAGCAGCTATTAGTGAGTCCCGGCTCTAAGACGAGGGTCAACTCACAGAACGGTAAGCGTGCTGCATAGAGAAACCGCATTTGTGTAGTTGGCTTTGCCATTCGCCAACGCATCCTATGCAGGCTAAGTGAAACGCCTGTTGGGATCATGATGCTCAGAGTCGTACTGAATCACTCACATCATGCATTTTCATCAGTGCATATGCCTAAACACTGGTTGCAGAGGATGACATCGTGGAGGCCTTTTACATCGACCATGACAGAGTACTAACCTCTATCCCCAGAGAATATAAGGTTGTGCTCCTAGGTGACTTCAATGGCAGTGATGCTGACATTTGGCAGGGAATCATACGGAGAAATGGACTAGGCAAGTGTAATCCCAACAGCCTACTCCTCCTCAGCAATTGTTCTGTACACAACCTCACTATCACCAATACCTTTTTTAAGCACGCCGACATCATTGTCAGAGAAACAGATCGCCGAGATGTCCTCATCACCCGTGCCAAGCGTGGCTCAGACCACTGCAACACTAATCACCGGCTCATCAGAGCCAAGCTCTCACTTCACGTCACCCCAAAAGGGCAAAGGCAACAAGCCTCCGGAAGAGGTTTTAACACTAAGCATCTGGGGGATCCAGTGACAGCACATACTTTCAGAGAGCAGCTCAAACATGGGCTGATAAACAACCCGACAACAAACAACCCAAATCCCAGTGCCGAATGGGGTATTTTGGACACTGTGGTGATAAAAACCTGCACAGAGTCCCTCGGCCAGATCGATACAATACACCAGGACTGGTTTGAAGAAAATGACCCGGAAATCAATGTATTCGTTGATGATAAACGTGCTGCTTTAACTGACTGGCTGACCAACCCTCAGTCTTGGACCAAAGCTGATACCTGCCACAAGAAGAAAGCGACAGCCAAGCACAAACTTAGCAAACTAAAGAACGACTGGTTTAAAAATAAAGCATGTGAAATGCAAACACTTGCATATAAACACAAGATGAATGAATATATAAATTTAACGAAAACATTTTATGGGCCAATCACTCAAGGGGCAGCCCCCCTCCGCTGATCTGCTGGTAATTTCCTAATTAAAGATGAAGAAGGCATCCTTCATCATTGGAAGAAGCACTACAATTCGCTACTCAACCGAAACACTGATGTGGATGTCCTGACTACCCAGCAGGTCCCTCAGCATCCAGAGCTGACCCATCTCACCTATCCTTCATCCCTGGATGAGGTAGCAACTGCCATCAAACAGATGAAAAATACCAATGCCACAGGGCCTGATGGAATCCCAGCCGAGGTGCATAAAACAGGAGGACCTCTGCTTACCATCCGTCTCCACTCTCTCCTGGAGAATATAATATTTTATGGGAAAGGGAGGAAATCCCCTAGTTCTTAAATACGCCTCCATCGTCAGTATTTATAAAAAAAAGGGTACTAGTCAGATTTTGGCAACTACCACGGGATCTCGCTGCTGTATGTAACTGGCAAGGTTATCGTCCAAGTCCTCCTAAACAGACTTCTTCCTGATGCGGAAAACTTCCTCCCAGAATCTCAGTGTGGCCTTAGACCATCACCTGGCACCACTGACATGATCTTTGCAGCCCGCCAGATAGAGGAAAATTGCAGAGAACAGCGTTTTATCTACCTATCTAAGGCCTTCGATTCGGTCAACAATGAAGCCCTCTGGCGAACCCTCAGCCGTTTTGGCTGCCTACCAATATTCATAGCTATTGTGAGGCAACTCCACAACGGCATAAACGGTAGCATCCTCCACAATGTAACCCAGTCTGAGTTTTTCCCCATCCAAAACGGGTGTAAAACAAGGATGTGTACTGGCACCAACTCTCTAACTTTATTTTCCATTTTCTTGGCTGCCTTCCTTCTCGTGCCAGTGCCAATTTGGCCGGTGGGGTGAACATCCAGTACTGGATGAAAGGTCTTTTCAACATAAGACGACTCCAGGCAGGAACAAATGTATCGGTAGCTTCCGTTACTGAACTTCATTATGCAGACGACCTCACACTTGTCGTTCACATTGAACGCGACCTGCAGGAGATCCTGAACACCTATGCAGATGCGTATGCACACTTCAGCCTTGAGGTTTTTGTACATAAGATTCAGATTCACTTTCATCCTGCCCTTGGTACAGCCACACTTCCACCATCCATCCAGCTTAACGGTCCTACCCTCTCTAATGTTACCCACTTTCGGTATCTCGGCTCCCACCTGTCCACCTCCGTGGACATCGATGAAGAGATTCAACATCGGATCTAATGTGCATCTCAAGCCTTTGACAGACTCTGTACCCGTGTTTTTAGCTGTTGGGAGTTGAAATTATCTACAAAGTTACATGTATATCGAGCAGTGGTCCTCCCCACCCTGCTATATGGCAGCGAGACATGGGTCACATACAGGAGGAACCTCAAGGCACTTGAAACCTTTACCAACGTTGTCTCCTTTTCATCCTCCTAGTTCTCTTGGAAGACAAGAGAACAAATGCTAGTATTCTCACTGACACCAACTGTAGGAGCGTCGAGGCTACCATTATCCATGAACAACTTTGTTGGACTGGCCATTTTATCCGCATGGGCAACAGTAGACTGCCAAACCAGCTACTGTATAGTCACCTGACGAATAGTAAACGTAACGCTGGTGGGCAACTGAAGAGGTATAAGGATAGTCTTAAGACTAACGTAAGAAAGTGCCAAGTCGACCTCCTCACCTGGGAGACGATTCCTCCACACCGTACCGCTTGGAGGAGCAACACACGAGATGGTGTCAATACTTTCGAGTTAGCCCGACTGCAAACCGAGGCAGACAAGCGCCAACGCTGGAAAAACGCTGCCGCCGCCCCTCCCGCATTAGATGTAACCCTCCAGATGTGCAACATCTGTGATCGATGCTGGTGGTCCAGTATCGGCCTCTCTAGTCACCTCAGAACTCACCAACGAAGGCAATATCCTTAATAATTTATATAATTTTATCATAGCTGGACGATCGTCATACTCGATTCGGAGTGACAGCAATGTAGTTGTAGTGTGTGTGTGTGTGTGTGTGTGTGTGTGTGTGTGTGTGTGTGTGTGTGTGTGTGTGTAGGCTTATAACAAGTGAAAACTCTTATAGAAGATATCGGAAGAATTTATACATGTAGACTTGTAAAGTGAGGAAAGTTTGGTAGCGTGGCCGATTAGTTATTTGACTTAATAAATATTCATATGGGGAATTTTCTAAACGGCAATTCTAAGTACAGCCATTTATTATTCAACTCAATGGCATGGACACATTAATAAATCATTATATCGAAGTTACTAGACAATGACTCTCGGAAACAAACATGAAATGGAAACACACCGTAAGTAACTCACCCTTGGATCGCTCTGACAATGACTAGCGTGTGACCTGAGGGAGGCCCAGCGGCTGGGGGATGTGCTAGCTGGGGAGGGAAGTCTCCCTCCCGACCTCTACTTGTGACGAACGTGCCTCCTGTCTTCTTCAGAGTCCTTTCTCTCCCTGTCTGTCTCTGGGAAGGATCTATCGGTCCCTTCCCTGTTATAATAATAATGCCTTGTCCTTGTGGAAGGAGCTGCAGACCTCTTATATTAGAGGTCGTAAGCCGGCAGATGACTTCTCTTAATTAACACTAAACTGGATAGGTCTGGACAGCTGTGTTTGCCCAGGTGTGTGGTGCAGGCTGGAGGGTAGTCTCTCGAGTTAACACCGTCTGATCGCGCGGCGGTGAGAATTCTGGTTCCCTTTAATTATGAAGGATGGGTCAACTTACGAGGGTGTCCATACCTGCGCTTCCGGTCACTGTTATATATGTTGTTCTGGGCTGTAAGCTATGGTATGATAAGCAATCACTACATATGTGTGTGTGTGTGTGTGTGTGTGTGTGTGTGTGTGTGTGTGTGTGTGTGTGTGTGCGTGTGTGCGTGTGTGTGTGTTTGTGTGTTTGCCTTGTATTTCGGTGCCTTTCTGAAGACATCATCAAAATGGTTGTTACAACTTATTGAAACTTTTTGATCTATTCATTAAACTTGTTTATAGTTATGCCACAACAATTATGAATAGATCTCACTGTCTTGAAATTTATCAGTCGATATGTCGTCTACCTCTGGCTCTTTCCTATTCATTTGTGTTTGTTTACTTCTTCTCACAGAACCTCAGCCGCCTCTCCTAAGATGACATCAGTTCTGTCGTCCTCCTGCTCTTCCTGTGTTTCCTAACAATACTTTATTAACAGTTGTTTTTATCTTCACAAAACGACTACGTCTTATACACAGCTCCTTATGAGCTCTGATATATTTTATAAATATATTTTTTTTTACAGTCATGTTTCTACCTTCTCTTTTAATGTTAATCATGTGAGCTTTTGTTGTCAAAATCTCTTTTCGTCTTTAGGGATTTATTTTTTGTCTCATCAAAGTGTAGTTAGATAACCAGATATGTTTTTGAGACATTTTCTATATTATATCAATAAGCTCTCTCTCTCTCTCTCTCTCTCTGTTTTGTATATTTTGTATATACTTAAATAATACTATTTCAACTGCTTGCTTCTTTAATATTTAAAAAATCTAGTGATAATACACTACTAAATGTTCTTCAGTATTTATTATATCTATTGCTTTATAAATAAACAGCAACACTTGATCAATAGTTGATATAGATAACTTATGCCCAAAAACTAAAGCAGGATATTATATACACAGGAAACTTGGATGTGGTAAATCTGGGAGACACAGACCTGAACACTCAGATATATCACCATAACCCTGGGAGACTCGTTCACGAAGGCACTAAAGTTTGGTTCAACATCACATAAACTCTGCAATATTTTATTTTACTCAGGAAGTAAAACTGAGGAACATATTGCATCATAGTCATTTAAAGTCTATGAACTAGCTGACTAATAATTCATTGCAGGTAAGTTATGATAGGTTGTGTTGAGGATTGCAGCTAGTAACCATGTGAAGGGCCGTAGCTGGGATGACTGGCGGTGCCCTGGAAGGTCACGGTAGCATGGTATCCGCTACCGTCAGCCCAGTAATCAACCTTCTGGACGCGACCGTCTGGGAGGTGGACAAAGTATGAACCCTTCACGTTGCCACCGTTACCGCTCTCTTGTTGACCGAAGTTGGTGGATCCTGCGTTGATCCCGTAGTTGTAGTTGTAAGGGAGAGGAACCTGTGAACACATCAATGATGTATCACACTATATATTAATATTTATCATACGTATTTCGTCTTAAATATATACATCACTGAGATATGACATGATGATATGGCTAAAAGTAAATATTATCTAAGGACGCACATTGTAGCCGCCTGGGAGAGCCACACCCGCGGTCACCAACAGGCACAGCAACAACACCTGCAACATCACAAAACACTGAGTAAGACGGTTGATGTGATTGTTGCAATACTTTCCTTAAAATAAATGATTAATTAACTGGATCATTAGTAAAAAAAATATGATCTGTGGAGATGCTTAAAAAATATTACCGAGTTAAATTCATGGGACTTCATCAACTGTTTCTTGCTAAATATTCATTAATGTTCTATAACATTAATATTGAGAAGAAGCATTACCACAGCCACACCCTCATCAACGAGCCATCATGGTAGTAGAGACTCAAATAACCATAGAACTAAATTTATATAATACCAATTAAAAATTTTTCACCTGCATTTAGAAACGAAGACGTAATGAACTTCACTTAAATTTTGACGGATTTCGAATGAAAAGGATAATTTTGTTACATAAATTGTGGTTATGTCAATGGTCTTCAATAGAAAAACGATTATGGTCGTTGACTACACTGTTATATAGCATAACTGTTCGCCTACCGTCCTAGTGATGCTACACTGACATGTTTTGGTAATTCAACTTCATGAATAAAAAGATGGCGCCGCAGAGGCAATACGGATATAGGGCACTGGATGCTTAGACGGCAGTGGGTATTAAGGGGCGGTGAATATTAAGGAGCAGTGAATACTAAGGGCAATGAATATTAAGGGGCAGTGAACACTAAGGGTCAGTGGACACTAAGGGGCAGTGGACACTAAGGGGCAGTGAACACTAAGCGGCAGTGAATATTAACGAGAAATGAATATTAAGGGGCGGTGATTATTAAGGAGCAGTGAATACTAAGGGCAATGAATATTAAGGGGCAGTGAACACTAAGGGGCAGTGAACACTAAGGGTCACTTAATAGTTAGGAGACAGTGTTGCCAGCAGTGCACTTAGGCGCCTTCACTTCTACAATAGTAAACATTCACTGTCGGGTGTACTGAACGCGACCCGGGTACTCTATAGGACAGGAGGTGGGCGACCTATCCACTCCAAACCAATTATTGTTGAGTTTCGTAATACACCTTATGTTCTCTGTTATTGTGAGCTATTATACATGAACAATAGTGATATATAGTGGTTGGTTTCATGTCATCCACGAGAAAGCTTTAAACCAAAATTATTTGGACAAAAATTATCTAAATTTTACCGAAGATCTTTATCATTTTAGACCGAGAGAGACAGAGAGACAGAGCAAGAAAACAATTACAATGTAGTAGGTGTTGATGAGTCAAAGTCAGCAATACTTACAGAGGTGAACATGTTTGGTAGTGTAGTGTTGGGGAGGTAGCAGACACTGGCTCCTTCCTGGCCTCCAGCCTCGCTTTATACCTCCAGCCGCCCGGACCCTCAGTCAACTAGCCGCCACAAACACTCAGGATGACTCCGTGACTTGTCAAGTTGTTGTTCTCTATTTAAGTTGCCTGTGTTGACGTCTACTGTATGAAAAAATCCCTCTCACGAAAAAATATATATCAGTTTGGTGAGGAAAAGTACGAACTGAACCGACTAGAACAGAACCATATGTGGTGATGCGTGTTTGATTACGTTAATTACGACAATCACTGACTCCAGTTACATAATAAAATTGAGAGTAAGCTTTAAGGCTTCAACACGTTATACACATTAGATAAAATTTCTCTTTCTGTCTCGTCACATTTGATTATTTTAATCATCGCTAAAACAACGAAATATTAAGATTCATAAAGTACTTCTTCATCAAGAGAAATATGTTAAATTCTTGTTAGTTAAGTGCTCTTTATCTTCACCCTTATTCTTTCCTCTACCCTGCCTCCCTCCCTGCCTCCGTGCACCTAGATGGGGGGTTTAGTATGAACATGGATAACCAACTGTAATATTGTTGGGGGATGTCGGGGATTGACCCAAGGAAGCCTAATGGTAAGATAGCCACTTATCAAATGTCCATCTTAGCTACTTCGTTAACACTGTATATTAGTTGCCTATTAGCAATATCAAATGCGGCTTTTAAACCATGAAATATGGTGTAATTGTACCTTTCAATCCCATTCTGCCCCCGGGTACTTAATATGAGGAAAAACTAAGAATGCCCAGTCTCAAAGATAAAATAATTGAAGTCAACCTCTTGCGTGGTGAACCAAAGAACATTGTCTCTTATAATTTAATTGTGTATGGATTACTCTTTTTACTAAACTTCTTACACGCATAAACATCTTGGTAGATACCGCATAGTAGTAATAAAATCCTAACGTCACCATCACAACAACGCTTCCTAACACCACCCTAGCAGACAGCTCTCTTCGACATCACGACACCTTCATACCCGTCCAAATAATTCACAGCCCTTGCCTCTTAACACACCTCAAAGTGAGAGCTGTTGAACACTGCCTGTGGAGGATTGGAAGTGCTGTCGTAGTGACTCAGGGTACACGTAAAATAAAAGAATTAGAATCAGCAACAGGGCTTCCACTCTTCAAACTGAACTATCTGCTATACTCACAGTCGGAGTGGAAACACCAATGCCAAGGACCCTATGCCCTCTGCCAACCAGCCAAGTAAGCTGAATCTACACTTCGCCAAGGACTCACTGAAAACCGTAGAGGAGCGGTTTAATTGGATGATGAAGTACTGCAGACAACACGGTCTCAACATTAAATTCCGACAAGGTAGGAATGGAACTTTATCAAATGTCAGACTCCTGAGGTCTATGAAACACTTAGTACTGTTGGCTTTGACGGGGTTGTCCTGGTGCCTCCCAGTAGACACTGATGAATGTTGCCACATTCCAGTAAAACAAGTCCCCCTATACGCTGACATCGAAGATGCGCGGGACTTTAATTCTAGTATACTCAGTATACGTCGACATTGCTGGGGGAACACCCCCACAAGCTGCTGTCATTGTCAAATGGAAGGGAAGGGAATGCCCAACCACTGTGGAGGCCCACCCAATCCTCCCTCCACTTTATGCAGAATCCTATCATCCTGGGTCTGCGTTTTATGTTATCTGTTCTCACTGGGGTCACACCTTCACTGCCTGCTGCCGACGTAATCGTCCCAGATGTCGCTTCTGTTCACATAACCATAACTCAGCCGCCTGTGCCCAGAAAATCAAAGACCACCTTAATGGGGGTGGTGTGGGTTATGAAGTTGATCCCAGGTGTTGTAACTGTGGCGGCCAACACATTGCTGACTCACGGCAATGCACCAATCGCCCGTCTGTCCCAGGGGAAAAGCCTCCCCAAAGGCTGCGCCTTCCACAACGTCCCCCCTCCCCCAGCGTACCGGGCCGCCTCCCTCTGCATCCCCTCCTCTGTCTCCAGCAACGCCTCCTTCTTCAACAACAGCTGCCCCTGCCTGGCCTCAACTGGCTGCAACACAGCAGTCCCGGCCGTCTCCTAACTCAACTACTACTGTGCCTCCTCCCCGTCTCTACTCTGACACTGTCAGGCCTTGGCTCCCACCGGTGCCCCCACAACCCCTCTCCAATGACATGACACAGATCATCCCTCTTCCAGGAATTTACCAACGGTATTGAAAAACTCTTCGCTATACTCTGTACCGCCATCTCCGACCTACTCCCCTCTCTCTCTGTTGCCACCCAGTCACTCCCTTCTTCTGGTTTGACACAAGCTGGTAGTCCTCCTGTGAGCCCCCCCTATTCACGGCCTACTCCACTGCCGGCAGCCTTCACTACTGGTGTAGTGCCTACTGGGCCTGCCCTGGTGTGTCCTGCTGGCCCTTAGCGAAGTCCTGCCTCATCTTCACGACACGTGGTGTCTCAACCTGTATACCCACCGCAAGCCGCGCCCACTACTGTGTCTGTGCTGTCTCCACCAGGGCTACCTATTGGACCTGAAGACACCACCCCCGGCTACCCGTACCCTATCGTCATGTCGACGCACACGCCATCACAATCACACTAAAAGGTATGTCCCTCAATATTGTCAATGCCTATATGCCTCCCTCCACCCCTACTGTACCTGTCCCACCACACCATATCACCTCCATCCCCACTGTACTTCGCCACGCCTAGTATATTGGCAACCCTGAGCCTGGCTGCACTGCTTGTAAACTTTGTGGCCAACCCGACTCTCACACTCTTTCTCACTACATCCTCACTTGCCCTATGACCTCCTCCTATAGGTCCCCAGCCGTTACCAGCACCTCGTCCCTCCCTGACCAGATATACCTCCTCCTAGAGACAGGCCTGGCACTAGGGACCTGCCACGCTTTGCCATAAACAGAAAATTGTACAGGGAACTTCCGCCACATACTCATCATTCTGTCACTTTATGTAACTTGCTGACAAAACCCATGACCCTTCAGGCTTATACGTCCTTAAAGCATGAGTAATAAAGACAAGCATGAACTATGCATGCTTCTCAGATGGTCACTGTAAATGCTTCTGCGCTTCAACGTGCACAGGATGTAAGGGGGTGCCCATTAAACTAGCCCCTCAGGGGAAATAAAAAATATATATATAAAAAGCTATCATTCACATCCACCCCTCCTGCCTCCCCCCACCCCTCCTGCCTCCCCCGACCCCTCCTGCCTCCCTCTCCCCTCCTGCCTCCCCACCTCCCCCCCTCCTCCTGCCTCCCTCCACCCCTCCTGCCTCTCCACCCCTCCTGCCTCCCCCTCCACCCCTCCCCTGCCCCCCCCCCCCCTCCTGCCTCCCCCCCCCCTCCTGCCTCCCCCACCCCTCCCCTGCCTCCCTCCACCCCTCCTGCCTCCCCCCACCCCTCCTGCCTCCCTCCCTGCCTCCCCCCACCCCTCCTCCTCCCCCCCCCCTCCTCCCCACCCCTCCTGCCTCCCTCCACCCCCTCCTCCCTGCCTCCCCCCCCCCCTCCTGCACCCCTCCTGCCTCCCCCCCACCCCCTCCTGCCTCCCTCCCTCCCCTCCCCCTCCTGCCTCCCTCCACCCCCTCCTGCCTCCTCCCCACCCCTACCACCCCTCCTGCCTCCCTCCACCCCCTCCCTGCCTCCCCCCCCCCCTCCTCCCTCCCCACCCCTCCCTACCTCCCCTCCCCTCCTGCCTCCCCCTCCCTCCCCACCTCTCCACCTCCCTCCCCTCCCTCCCTCTCCACTCCTCCACCCTCCTCCTCCCTCCCCCCTCCCGCCTCCCCCACCTCCCTCCTCCCTCCCCACCCCTCCTCCTCCCTCCCCCTGCCTCCCTCCTGCCTCTCCACCCCTCCTGCCTCCCTCCCCTCCTCCTCCCTCCACCTCCTGCCTCCCTCACTCCTCCTGCCTCCCTCCACCTCCTCCCTGCCTCCTCCACTCCTCTCCCTCCACTCCTCCTGCCTCCCCTCCACTCCCTCCACCTCCCTCCACCCCTCCTGCCTCCCTCCACCTCCTGCCCACCTCCCCTCCACCCCCTCCACCTCTTCCCTCCCCTGAAAGGCCTCCTGGGCCTCCCTCCAAAGTGAGGGAAGAAGAAAGGAAGAAAGAGATGTGGTGGATAATAATAAGGGAGAAAGAGGAGATGGAAGGAATGGAGGGAGGAAGTGAAAAAGAATGAAGGAAGGAGGGAGTGAGGAAGGGAAAGAGAGAGGAGAAGGAAGGAAGGAATGAAGGAAGGAGGGAGGAAGGAGAAGAGGAAGGAGAATAAGGAAGGAAAGGAAATAGAGATGAAGGAAGGAGGGAGGAAGGGAGAGAGAGAGATGAGAGGAAGAGAAATGAATGAAGGAAGGAGGGAGGAAGGGAAAGAGAGATAGAGGAAGGAAATGAATGAAGGAAGGAGGGAGGAAGGGAAAGAGAGATAGAGGAAGGAAATGAATGAAGGAAGGAGGGAGGAAGGGAAAGAGAGATAGAGGAAGGAAATGAATGAAGGAAGGAGGGAGGAAGGGAAAGAGAGATAGAGGAAGGAAATGAATGAAGGAAGGAGGGAGGAAGGGAAAGAGAGATAGAGGAAGGAAATGAATGAAGGAAGGAGGGAGGAAAAAAAGATTAAGGAAGAAAGGAATAAGAAATATATTGAAGTAACCAACCATAAAATCTTACTAACAACTCATAGTGGCGGACGTGTGTGACGTTTCTTCTCTAGCATTCTCAAAGTCTCATAGGTGATGTACTTACTCACCTGCCTCCCACATAACAATGAAGGTAATAATGTTAATGGTCGGGGTGAGGTGTACAATCATCGTGTGGTCGCCGTCCTCACCTCCTGCAGACATTGTCTTAGCTAGTGAGGTAGGTGGTTGTACCTGGCACGACCACCTCACTGTTCTGTTGATGTGTGTGTGTGTGTGTTGATGCATTAAATCATATTTCAGCTCAAGTACGTTACAGCCAGGTTGAGATGTTGACTGTCCTTCTCTCTGCTTAGGTCTGTTTGATTTTCCTTTGAGGAACGTGAGCATAAGCCCTAAAGTCAACAACAGCCACTGAATGTAGCATAGATCTGTAGCTCAACTAACTCACCTAGGGTAGTTACTTGTGTATTAGGAAAGTTAAGTAGTAAAATGTGGTGAGAATATATTGCTGTAAGAGGAGGTTGGAAGCCACACTTAAAAATAAAAGTTCTAGTTGTGGTAAAGTTGTTGTTATTTTCATTGTTATAAACATTCTTATTATCGTTATCATTATAAATATTATTCATCAAAATACAGTACACTCCGAACTAGTTCTGTGTAGAAATAATCTGACACACTGGGTTTTCCCTATTTCAGTCAATCAAATTACCGTCCTCGCATCTGAGGGTTGGCGACCACAGTCCTCCACTCTAAACATTCTAGGGCTGTTTTTACCAATCCTCTAAGGTCTTGTATCTCTCTGGGGCCCAGTTTATAATGTTATTCACCCATCTCAGTCTCTGCCTCCCCTGGCCTCCTACCCTCAACTTTGTCCATTAATATTTCTGTTATTATCTCCTCATCCCTAATTGTATGACCAAAATATCTCATTTTCATTATTCTGTACATTTCAAATATTCCTCTTGGATTATTTAGCTAACCTTCGTTCTTCATTTGTTTTTCTGTCAGTATAGCTTATTCTTAACATCCGCCTATAACACCACATTCCAAAGGCCTCTAACCACTTTCTGATGTCTGCTGAAAGTGTCCACGCTTCTGACCCATACAACAGTCTTTGCCATATATAGCCTTTCAGCAGCCCATTTTCTTAAATTGAAGTTAATGTCCCTTTATATTAGGTCTTTTAGATATAATAAAAGATATTTTTGCTTTACCTATTTTTGTTTTGATTTCTTCCGTACATCTACCATCACAGCTAATGTTACTTCCTAAATTCACCCACAATTTTTTTTTATGATTTATTTCCATCTTAGAAACAACCATTACTTTAGTCGTTACATCATTAACTCTTAAACCATATTTTTCATCTTTTCCACTAATCTGTTAACGAGTATTTTTAATGCCTCTTCATATCTGTGATAAGACCAGTAGCATCTGCTTATACAGCGTTAATTTGATATAACTATATCATTAACTTTAGTCCTTCATTATCACTTATGACGTCTCTCATTAAGAGCTCAGAATATATATTATACAATGTTGGAGACAGAACACAGCCTTGTGTGTGTGTGAGGCAATGTCTCTAGTGACATGGTCACTGAAAATGTTTATAACAGCAACATATTAAAACACAGTAAAGATGTTTATGGCAATGTATCTGTAGTTTGACACTTCAAGCAATGACTTCTGCACGTCGGTGCATCAGCAAGAAAGAAAAAAATATTGTGGTGAGTTAATTAATGAAGAAACAACATTATGAATGAGGTTCAGTGTTACGAATGGAGAGCCGCCAGTAGTGCTGAGAGACACTGGAGGAGACCACACCTTGATGTGCTGCCGCCCTCCCTGATGTACACTGATGTACTGCCGCCCTCCCTGATGTACACTGATGTACTGCCGCCCTCCCTGATGTACACTGATGTACTGCCGCCCTCCCTGATGTACACTGATGTACTGCCGCCCTCCCTGATGTACACTGATGTGCTGCCGTCCTCCCTGATGTACACTGATGTACTGCCGCCCTCCCTCATGTACACTGATGTACTGCCGCCCTCCCTCATGTACACTGATGTACTGCCGCCCTCCCTCATGTACACTGATGTACTGCCGCCCGCCCTGATGTACACTGATGTACTGCCTCCTCCGTGGTGTACAGTGATGTACTGCCGCCCTCCCTGATGTACACTGATGTATTGCCGCCCTCCTGATATACACTGATGTACTGCCGCCTCCCTGATGTACACTGATGTACTGCCTCCCTCCGTGGTGTACAGTGATACTGCCGCCCTCCTGATGTACACTGATGTACTGTCCCTCCGTGGTGTACAGTGATGTACTGCCGCCCTCCCTGATGTACACTGATGTACTGCCTCCCTCCGTGATGTACACTGATGTACTGCCTCCCTCCGTGGTGTACAGTGATGTACTGCCGCCCCTGATGTACACTGATGTACTGCCGCCGTCCCTGATGTACACTGATGTACTGCCTCCTCCGTGGTGTACAGTGATGTACTGCCTCCCCTGATGTACACTGATGTATGCCGCCCTCCCTGATATACACTGATGTACTGCCGCCCTCCCTGATGTACACTGATGTACTGCCTCCTCCGTGGTGTACACTGATGTACTGCCGCCCGCCCTGATGTACACTGATGTACTGCCTCCCTCCGTGGTGTACAGTGATGTACTGCCGCCTCCCTGATGTACACTGATGTATTGCCGCCCTCCCTGATATACACTGATGTACTGCCGCCCTCCCTGATGTACACTGATGTATGATGTACACTGATGTACTGCCGCCCTCCCTGATATACACTGATGTACTGCCGCCCTCCCTGATATACACTGATGTACTGCCGCCCTCCCTGATGTACACTGATGTACTGCCGCCCTCGATGATGTACACTGATGTACTGCCGCCCTCCTGATATACACTGATGTACTGCCGCCCTCCCTGATATACACTGATGTACTGCCGCCCTCCCTGATGTACACTGATGTACTGCCGCCCTCGATGATGTACACTGATGTACTGCCGCCCTCGATGATGTACACTGATGTACTGCCGCCCTCCCTGATATACACTGATGTGTGTGTGTGTGTTACCACGTATGTTTTTCCTATATTTTCCTAACTGATTTTGATAATATTTCGAAATTGTGGACAACAGTGAGGGCAACTTTCCAAGACACTAAAATTTATTACTATTGCCTTATGAAGGTCGCCTAGAAGCAGCCTCCTGCCTACCTTGTGTATCAAGACAGCCCCTGCCTACCTTGTGTGTCATCAAGAGACAGCCTCCTGCCTACTTTGTGCATCAAGAGATCAAGAGACAGCCTCCTGCCTACTTTGTGTATCAAGAGACAGCCTCCTGCCTACTTTGTGCATCAAGAGACAGCCTCCTGCCTACCTTGTGTATCAAGAGACAGCCTCCTGCCTACCTTGTGTATCAAGAGACAGCCTTCTGCCCACCTTGTGTATCAAGAGACAGCCTCCTGCCTACCTTGTGTATCAAGAGACAGCCTTCTGCCCACCTTGTGTATCAAGAGACAGCCTTCTGCCCACCTTGTGTATCAAGAGACAGCCTCCTGCCTACCTTGTGTATCAAGAGTCAGCCTCCTGCCTACCTTGTGTATCAAGAGTCAGCCTCCTGCCTACCTAGGTTAGGTTAGGTTAGATTAGATCAGATTTAATCTAGTCTTTAATAAGTATTATCATTATCTATACAATCGTCTATGGTCAGTCAGAAGTATAAACAAGTAATTAAAGTCATAGCAGTTATCGTTATTAGGCGATTATCCCAACACTGTTTCGATATAATCAGCACCAGCACCCATAATGAGATGGCTGTTTTGTTGATTTTCTTTAACCAATTATTCCAGCAGTTATTTCTTCACTCAAAATTGGATACTTACACAATTGGTTTTTATCAATTTGGTGGAATGTGAGAGACTCAAAGTCACTCTCGTGATTTTTATAATTTACTGGAAATTCGCAGTACATTTGGATGATAACATGACAGTTCGTTCATGTTTATTAGTTTCCAGTTGTTGTGTCAATAAGTCATGGAATTTCTCGTCAAATTAGACACCAGTTGCATTGTTTTCCGTGAATACATTTAGTGTGGAAAACATATATCAGTAAATACCGTTCCTCTGTTGACGACACTGTATACCAGACCTCCAACACTGTATACCAGACGTCCAACACTGTATACTAGACCTCCAACACTGTATACCAGACCTCCAACACTGTATACCAGACCTCCAACACTGTATACCAGACCTCCAACACTGTATACCAGACCTCCAACACTGTATACCAGACGTCCAACACTGTATACCAGACCTCCAACACTGTATACCAGACCTCCAACACTGTATACCAGACCTCCAACACTGTATACCAGACCTCCAACACTGTATACCAGACCTCCAACACTGTATACCAGACCTCCAACACTGTATACCAGACCTCCAACACCGTATACCCAGATCTTCAACTGGTTATCTGCTGCCTGGTGCATTTTAATACTTTTGTATTTGTGTTTATAACTCGGAGTCATTATTCCCACAGTAATGATATCAAGGCTTATGTTACGTTATGTTATGTTATGTTAGGACAACCCCAGCAATATCTCAATCAGCTATGCTGATAATATTCTTATACATACTAAAACTCATCGTGAAATGCAAACCACCCTGAACCATGTATACGCAGCCTGTGAGAACCTCGGTCTTATTATCTCCACTGAGAAAACTAAGGTGTTCAACACACAAGCTGGTAACCTCAAACGCGGCCCCGCCAAGTTCAAGATAGGTAACAACACTATTGACTATGTTTCTTCTTTTAAATATCTTGGTGTTTCCGTCCCTTGTACCCTACCTGTGTGAAATGGCACAACATTTCACCTCTAATGGCAAGATAGGCGACATATTAAGATTGTATCCACTTTTTTGCACTTAGTAACTATATCAGTTCTCATGTACAGAACCAAATACGCAATGTGCTTGAATACTTCTCACGTAAATGTGAATAACAAAGTGTGCGGCCAGACATACTGCCTCACACCCCTGTACTCACGCAGTTGTGAATAAGTTACCCTTTATGTATAGAACTAAACAAATAATGTAATTGAAATACTGTGTAACATTCAGTGCCATAATATCCTGACAACGGGGGTTAATTATTATGACCCGTTGTAAACTCTACTCTGTAATCCTTTTGCGCTACCGCTCACAGGATGAGTGTGGGGTGCACAATAAAGTAACCGCTGTAAGCGGCAAAATCAAAATCAAATGTCAGAGCTGCGACTACAGTTGCCAGGATGAGTTGCTGGAAAATCTCGTTGTCTCGTTCAGCGCCAAAATATGACCTTGTGTACAACAATCATAAGAGAGTAACAAGAACCTAATGGTCAAACATTACCTCTGGTGTGTGGCAGGGGGAGCGTGAGGACTCTGATGTGTGGCAAGGGGAGCGTGAGGGCTCTGATGTGTGACAGGAGGAGCGTGAGGACTCTAATGTGTGACAGGAGCGTGAGGGATCTGAAGTGTGGCAGGGGGAGCGTAAACAAACATAAGAACGTAAGAATGGAGGAAACTGCAGCGGGCAGTCCCGTTTACACCCAACACCTTTTGTTCATATACCCATCCAACCTATGTTTGAAGCTATCCAGCATGTTCGAGTTAATGGTGATGTTTGGTAACTTGTTCCACTCATCCACTACTGTATTTCAAAACCAATGTTTACCTATCTCGCGCCTAAATCTAAATTTGTCTAATTTAAAACCGCTCCTGGTTGGAATGTTTAAGTACCTTTGTTATATCACTTTGTTTATCCCTGAATTCCATTTATACACCTCTATCATATCGCCACTCACTCTACGTCTCTCAAGGGAGTGCAAATTAAGATGCTTTAACCTGTCTCTGTACTCAAGGTTCTTAATGCCCGGGATTAGTCTTGTTATCCTCCTCTGAATGCTTTCTAGGGATTCAATATTCATTCTGTAATACGGTGACCAAAACTGAACCCCACAATCCAAGAGAGGTCTCACTTGGTGTGTGGCAGGAGGAGCGTGAAGAGTGTGTTCTTATTGTGGGAAGAGCGGAGGGTATGTGGGGGCGGGACTACTTTAACACCACAGAGGACACAACTTTGCTAAGAGACAAATAATACATGAGGTGGTATTAGGGCTCAGAAGTACGGTATGTAAAGAGACAAATATACATAAAACTCAAAATAAAAGACTCTTGTATTTCAGGATCTCTTAATATTTAACTGGTTGATATTTCCTGAGTTAAGCAAAGCGACTCTACCACTTGTACAGTGTCATTCGGCCACACGCCTTTTAGTATAAAGGAAGGTCTAGAACTCAGGGTGGAACAATAGGTTAATGTTGCGTGGTTCGTGGGTCATTATGCTAACGTCACTAACACTGAGATATTTTAACGATTTAGATAATCACAAAATAACTTTTTCTTCTCTTACTTTCCTCATCCATGAAAGAATGCAAACGTGCCTCGTCTTATCATCCTAAAAATCCATTAATACATATATTACCAAAAACAGCTGACGTGTAATAAGGTGTTTGACCTCCACCTTGAGGAAGATTGATTGTCTTATTGTTGCCAAACATCATCAGACCGCATGAGTCCCACACTCTGGTCATACCACAATTATAAAATTTTAAATACATTTACTGTTTTACTGTACATATAATTCTTTTATGTTATCTCAGGCATAAAACAAGATGACGGAGGTCTTGACTTGTCGAATATAAGAAACAATGGCACTGTGGTCAGGTGCTAACAGCCTGTGTATCACGACTGAAGGAGAATAAGATGAATCGCCATAAGTTGTTCGTGTCTGAGGCAACCTCGTCTCTGACGCTGTCTAATGTATGAATTATTTATGTAGGATCCCTGATGCATTGCAAACATAAAGTGAACGTATATTTTAAGGTATTTTTTATGTACAGTATAAGGGTTGTGCTAGAGGGTGGCCAAGCAGGTGTTGATTACCTGATTTTCACCATTCACCAGCTAGTGGGTTACTCCACCACCTTGGCAGGATTATTAAGCAAATTTATAAATGTCTTCCTTGTAAAAGATAAAACGCGTGGAATATTCGCAGATTTCGTAATGTGTTTTTTTTCAAGTGCGTCGTGCATCAACTGCTGACAAATGCGTCCCAGCGACCGACCGAACACTATAGGACTGAACACATCCCAGCAAGTTTTCCATTCCTTACCTAATTAAACCTACCTAACCTAACCTAAAATAAGGCAATTTCGTTTTTGGATAGATATGTTTAGGGGGTTATGTTAATTCATCTTAACTACCATAAATCTAACAAAGTAGCGGTTGCTGACAGTGTTCGTATGTATGTAACAATCGTTGTAAAGCGTTCGTGTGTTTTTGTCTATGAAAAGTTCAGCACTCACTATAATTTCCCTGATTTATACTCACCTAATACCTCCACTCCAACACGGGGCGTGACGGTCGATTGTATACAGGATACAGGGGTAGGAGGTTCGGATTCCGAGTGCTCCTTGTTCATTCAGCTGTAAGTGGGTATCAAAGTTTATAATTTGGGGAAGTGTAGACAGTCGAAAGCAGTACCAGCCATGCTGCATCAACAATGTCAAGCCTTTAGGATCCAGTTTCACTTTCAATGGCCACCCACCCAGAGGTGGCCATGTCGGTTGTCTTGTCAAGGACGACTTTGAAGCATCGTAATGCTCTCACTTCCACGACCTGTGCTGGTAGACTGCATGCTGCTTAAACTGTCTTTTACTGTTTATTTTACCTTTATCCTCTTCACCACTGATCGGATCGTTAGCCGCTTTGGCGGTCGGTTACGTCTCTGTTACGCACTGTTGGCAAGTACTGGGCATGTACTGGAAACGTCGATTATTGTTCAAGAAGAAAATAATCACCAAAATCATATTCTTGAAGAGAGAAAAAGAGTAAGTTTCTAGTCAACTCGGCCACCTGTTCCTGGGTATTAACCTTGGTCAACACCCGAGGGACTTTCTAGGCATCGTGAGACATTTTCAACATTCTTGGAACATATACAGAAAAAAGATCTTTATCCTGACAACATATCGTGATTTGACAAAGTTATTAAGGCATCAGTAATTGGAGTCTATTGCTAATCTTTACAGTGAATTTTGTATTTTATGTGGATTACGTTTCACGATAAAGACTTACTGGTAAATTGAATCAAGAGGAGTCATCCCTTTATCTCCAACATCTTTATTTTCTTTTAATCTTTATTAAAGAAAACGTAAACAATATATTTTGTGCAACACAGTAATACTACTTAATATAGATTGATGTTAGCATTATTCCCTTCGTCACTGATCGTCTTGTTGGGCGGTGATAGGAAATGGTACAAAAATATAGTTTATATTGTCTCAGGATGTTTTTTTTTAGCTTAATTTTCCTTGAATCCAACTTAAGGATACATAACACTGTACTGTAACCAAAATAAAGACATGTGCGGCCTTTCTAATGTTGAGGCTTGAAGACGATAGCTACACAGACTGAGATCAAGACGAGGCGGAGGTGTTAAAAAATCCCCTTACTCAGTATTCAGAAGAGAGGATACGAACTATCTCCCTGCGTTTTACTTTTTTTTATCATATTCGCCACTGATCGTCTCGTTAGCCGCTTGGGCGGTCGGGAGAAAGAAATGTCTGCGAAAATTCAACGTAACGAAATGCAAAAAGATGCACTGGGTCGTACCAATAGTAAGTACTGTAGGTGTATCAAATGTCCCAACGGGACTAAAAACATAAGTAACTGAGAGCAAATGTGAAAATGATCTAGGTACAATACGTATGTAATGAATCACTGTAGGTGTATGTGATACGTATGTTGACAACAAACTGAAGTTCTCGAAACATTGTGAAAAGAAGGCAAATCAAGCAACTGAGCTAGTAGGGTTTATAAGGTCTTTCACAGAACTAGTTGGTCCGTCCCTCGTAACGCTGGCTAGAGACTGTTAGTTGATTGGGGGCGTCCAAAAGAGGACTACCAAACTGGTGCCTGCACTACGGCACCTTGCGTATCCAGAGAGATTAGAATGCATCGCTTATACTATAGATGAGCAAGGGGTGACTTAATAGAAGTTTATAAAATAAACATCTCTGAGGACATAACTCAGTCGAGTGTTAATACCTGGTGTAACATATTTTATGTACCAAATTTAATGTAACATTTTACGTAACAAATTAATCTTTTATTGTCCTTTTAATTATTTATGTTTATTTACTTATTTATTTATATACTTATTCTTCTTTCTCTTACTCCTTCTTTTACTTATTCCCAATATTCTTTCTCGTTATACTCGTGAGAGGTGGAGGGAGTGAGGGAGGTAGTGAGAGGTGGAGGGAGTGAGGGAGGTAGTGAGAGGTAATTGCTTACGTTTGAGAGAGGGTGTGAGGGGAGGGGGTACAGGACTAACGGTTTGTGGTTAGCCTACACCAAGGGGTTAGGGTGGATAGCTGGGGACTAAGATAAAATACGCCACAGAGGGGAAATATACGATAGTTATTATACAGTACTCACCGTATTACTACATAACACCAAGACATTTACACCACATCAACCTTTCTTATATGGGAGGGATGAATCATGACTCTTATTAATGGTTACTGTATTTATTGAATACTTTATATTAGGGTTTAACAGTTCCACCTCAAAATAATAAACCTATGTTCTTAGCTAGTTAAAAGGGGACCACGTATCTCACAACAAATGGGAATTAAGGATTTATCAAATAGAATACTACACCAAAATACCTGCCATGTCGCCACCACAGACGTCCCACACATTCTCAGCCGCTTTTCAAACGGCGTCAGCCCACAAGGGATGCCACAACTTTCATAACCTCACGCCTCATAGGCTTTCTCATTGGTCGAAGACGGGCCTAAGGTCTTCATACTATTGACTCGAAATTGGCGGGAACTCTCAGGTGGCAGGAAACTCATGACATTGTTACTCTGGAGCTGGCAGATACCCGCCCCACTAGGGGGTCACAGCCTAAGGATGAAGAAGCGACAAGTTCAGAAAATTGTGCGGACTTCTTTTTTTTTTGGAGGGGGAATGGTGAACTCTTGGAACAATCTGCTGGAGCAGTGGTCCCCAACCTGTAGTTCGCGGGCGCCCGCCACAATCATATTATGGAGCCTGCAAGAGTTTATTAGGAAATTGTGAATTATTTGGGATTCTTTGTAAGAGTAAAATTAATGAAAATATGTAATAACTTGATACAACTTTATAGTTTGAGAGAGAGAGAGAGAGAGAGAAACTGCACATTTTTCCTGAGTCTATCTTGTACAGGATGTTTATATTTACACCACACTGGGCTCAGAGAGAGAGCCAGCCTTCTTAGTCGGCTGAAAATATGGTTTGACCCCCAAAAAAATCCTACAAAAGGTTTCTTAACTGTTTATTGTAGTATCAGGTGTGCTTAATAACATATCAAAAGTCTACCACAGTCTGACCACGAGAAAGGTCTAATTTTCAAGATGACGTCGAAGTTAGCCACCAGATCCTTAAAATGCCTGTTACTCCTTCATTATTCATCCTAGACAGGTAATTCTGGTGCCTGACCCCTTGTTTTGGGCATCTAGGAAACCAATTAGCATATTTAACATAGTGTAGTGATTACTGGTAAAAAGTTATAACAAATCCCATAATATATATTTCTGAAAAATGCCTTTGATCTGAACCAGGTTTACAAATAGTCATAGTCACACTCTTCCTCCTGTAAAGGTTGATTATGTGGATTCTCACAGTTTTCAATTTGACATGGTCCACAAGCGGGTGTGCATGGTAGTCCGTATCCTCTGCAACTACAACGTGTTCGGCAGGCAGTTGTGCAATTACAGTGGACCATCTGCAGGAGGTTTTCTGGCACAGCAGTTTTCTTGGTCATAACTGGCACAAACTGATTGTCCTCCAGTTTCCATTCCCAATCCACTGTATTCATGTCACTCTCCTTTCCAGTCCACACCATGATCTGGTAATACACTCTAAAGCTATGATATTTAGTCGAGGACTTGGTAGGAGGGAGACGTTCTGGGGTAACAAATGACTTGGCGGAGACAATTTTCTTGATCAAAAGGTTGTAGCGCAAAGAGGCAAGTGAATCGGTACTCTTGCCACCAAACAGAACTGCCATCGCCTTGCTCCCAAGGTCCTCTATGACACTGTTTGCTTGACTTGGGAGCGGAAACACATTCGCACAGGTCTGAATGGTCAATTCACCATTCACAAGTTTCTGGAACGCTGACTTTTTGCCAACACTGAAAATGCGGGAAGTTGTGTCACATCCTGTGAAAGCGTGGATAAACAGCAACTGAGAACACATGTCAATACCCAGGACTTGTTTCATCTCACTGATGTTGTACACCTTAGGAACTGTGGACTTGTCCGAACGAAAATAGGGGCCCCTATTGTTTGCTTCAGCATAGTAGAGGAGAAGAATGAGCAGGTCTGTATCCTCCCCTATCAAGGTCGTGAGCTGATGTTGTGACGCCTTGACAATGTCCATGTCTGTTTCCCCTAATGCATTGATAACAGTGCAGCCCTTCTTCTGTAGTTCCTCAGTTACAAGATCAATAAGTCCTTGTTTGTTGCAAGATCTGGAAAGGAAATCATCCTTTCTTCCAACAAACTCAGTTTTTGCATTGAAGCTGATGATCAGGCGGGTGTTTTGCCCACGTCGCTGATGCGTATTGTCTTTGATGGAAGGACCTTCACTATAGCCATCAAAAACTATGGTTGCTTTTCCATAATGGCGTATGGTAAAGTCAGCATACATCCGTGCAATGGCACCATAACTGTCACCCTTTTTCCATGGCAAGCGATGAACCAGGGAACCACCGTCAAGGACATAATGTTCAGTTAGTGGGATAGATTCCATGACAGCTTCTTTTGATTTCTTGCTTGAATACTCAGCAGCTGCATGTGCTAGCTGGGGCTTGTCAGCTTTACGAAAGATTTCCTTGGCTTCAAACAGGGCTGTAGGGAATGGGCTGAGCTCATAGCTCATTACATCTTCCAGTGAAAGGTCTCGGGTTTTTGACAGAACCAGAAATCTTTGGAACAGCAGAGCAGGATCAATGGTTCGGCCTTGGGCAAATTTGATGGTGGACTCATGTGCGAGGGTTTTTGCCTGGTCTTTCCGTTTGAATGAGATCCCAAAAACAGGTTTTCCAACCATTTTTTCAATAATCTCATTCCCAACAGTCTCATACTCATGCACATTCACATCCTCTTTGGCAACTAAACCGGTAATGATGTTTCTCTGAGACGGATCTGGAGAAAATGGTATGCATGTGGACAGTTTTTCCTTGATCTTTTCCAGGTCAGAGTGATCTCGTTTCATCCTTGCTTCTGTTGATTCTCGGTGTTGCTCTCTGGTCGTGTAGGTGAGGTCATTGAATTCCTGCATGGCATTGTTGTACTCAGGTGTGATGGGTATGGACATGGTCCATAATGCCCGCATTTCTTCAGTCATTCCACTTCCATGAGTCAAGCCTCCACTACTCTTTAAGGACCGCATCAGTGTCTGCTCGATCACAAGGTCAGAGCTAAGGCCTGCCCAGCACTGGTTGCTGCGGCGGATCACATGGTAACCCCTAGAAAATTTGTCATATACATCAGGATGTCTAGCCTCGAGTTGGCACATTTCTTGGACATAGAAATATGCAGATTTCAGATAGTTGTAGTGCCCAGCGGCGGCAAATATTGGCAGGCAATCTGATACTGCGCGCAAGTGCATCATCCAAGATCCTGGGCGATCCGCTCTGATCACCATTCGAGCAGTCTGCAGCATTCTCTGATAGTTTTTCCACAGCTGACTGGTTTTTGACCTTGTACTAAGTTCTGCCTTCTTTGTGTCAATCATATCTTTGATCTGGATCGACATATCTGATGCTACAGCACTCTCCAAAGTCGATTCTTTCGCCACTAAGGATGAGTATGTTTCTTCCATCTGGTCTACCATTGACTCGAACTGTGGGTTATCCTTCAGCAGATCCGACACAACCAGGTGACTGAGACATCTGTCCACCAGCAAATGTCCACTGAAAGCTCTTTGCACTGATTTTCCAGTCATCATATGCTGGATGGCATTTCCACCATAGACAACTGCCATAATGCTCCTGAGGCCTGTGCCTTCCATCAGTGTGCCTATTGCACCAAGAAGGTTCATGAATGTGTGAAAACATCAAGACAATGCTTTTCAAGTGGCTACTCTGTGGTGCATCCATGATGATCTCTGCGGCTTTCCAATACAGGGGCTGATCAAACGTAATAATGGGCAGAGCATGGTGTTTGGTAGCGAGATCACAAACGAAATCAAGCGTGGACAGAATGCATGTCTTGTCCCCAGAGTACAAGTCAATCATAGACAAAAATGCAATTGATGATTGCCCTGGGTGCTCTAATCCTTGATGAATGATATGCATCATTCCCTGCCACCCAGGGGTTTCCTGCTTGAAGTTTATTGAAAGCTCCCACAGTACATCAATTGTCTTATCACTGCTGACCAATGCCGGGAGTTGTTCAAACATGATGGTTTGGCGCACATATTTAGCGAAGCGATGTTCAATGATTGGAATTTTTCACTGAAAATCAAGGTTGGTAACGTTTCTTCTTGGAATGACATGATCCTTCTTTCGCCCTGGGGTGAGTGCTGCTATGATCCCCATTCCGTGGAAGGTCCCCCTGCCATCAATAGTAAGAAAAGAAATGTCATATCTAGCAAATCAATGTCATCCACTAACAAATATGGAGCAACTGAATCAGCGGCATTCTCTTCAAAACGCTGTGGTAGACTTTTGATATGTTATTAAGCACACCTGATACTACAATAAACAGTTGAGAAACCTTTTGTAGGATTTTTTTTAGGGTAATGTGGTTTTTTTTCATAAATGCAGCCGCCTAGTATGTCTGTCAGTAATTTGTCTGTCAGTAATTTTCTATTTGCGTCCATTATAGTGTCGAGCAGAAGCATTAATTAAGTATAAGTAATTTTAGTTTTTCATTCTGTCTGTTTGTCTGTCTATTGGAGTGTATACCGCACCATCAACTCCACAAATATCTGAGGCCAGAGCCGACTCATTATATGTCACCCAACACGCACTAATCATTCTCCGTCACTTTTCATTTAAACATTCTACACACAGTCACCTACAACATATAAAACATTCTACACAAAGTCACCTACAATATATACAACGGTGTCTTCTCAACTATTAATTTTTTCTTATTTATATTTATTTAGTGTCGTTTTCCTTATCAAATATTTTGTTTTCCTCTCAATTTCTGTCTTGTTCTTCCTTCTCTTCCTTTCTTTTTATTTTCGTATTTTCGTCCTCTTGGTGTTGTTGTTTTTGTTCTTCTGTTACCTTTTATCTGTGTGTGTGTGTGTGTGTGTGTGTGTGTGTGTGTGTGTGTGTACTTTTTCACCTTCCCTTCCTCCTCCTCACTCTGGGAATCACGGATGGAGCAGGTGAGCGGAAAGAGGAAAGAGCAGGGAGGAAGGGAGTGGAGGCGGGAAGGGATAGAGGGATAGAGGGAGGGAGGGACGGAGGGACGGAGGGAGGGATAAACGGAGGGAGGGAGGGAGGGAGGGATAAACGGAGGGGAGGGGGAGGGAGGGATAGACGGAGGGAGGGATAAACGGAGGGAGGGAGGGAGGAACGGAGGGACAACTCTTAGATGATGGATGACGGTCAAACGATCTTTTCTTTCTCTGATATATTTTATTGTTTTCCTTTCATGTGTTACGAGGAAAAATGTGTATTGTTCCGCCACTGTTTGTAAGTGTTGATGAGAGGATCGTGTGTGTTTTATTCCCAGGGTGGACGTGGGCGGAACACGGTAGCTTCTCGTATGTGGATCACCACTTTGTTTTAACTGTGAAAAAATAGGTAGTAATTTATCAAACGAAACGTGACTGATTCCCATTGTTTGGGTTTTTTCGTGTTTACAGTTATGTGAAGGAATGTGTATTGTTTAACCAGTCATTATTACAGTGTTGATGTGACAACCTTCACAATTTCTTTCCCAAGTCGCACGTAAGCAGAACGAGGCCGCTTCATGAAAAGGCTAATGTGGATCAGCCCTTCAATATTAACTTGTACTTGGCACTCAACACAATGTAGCTCGTCCGCCTCAACGCCTCCACGTGTAACTACTCAACATTCTTTATACCGCAGACGATGACAATGAAGTGAGGCAATTATTATTATTATTATTATTATTATTATTATTATTATTATTATTATTATTATTATTATTATTATTATTATTATTACTATTTATTGTTAATTTCTCATAGATTATGGCAACTATTAATAAATTATTACACTATCAGAAAATCTTACAGATGGTGGAACAACCCTTGGGTGGACCAGCATCCTGCCAAGGTAGTGGAGTAACCCACTAGCTGCTCAACGGTAAGAATCAGTTCCCTTTTCCATAATACAAAAAGCCATACACTTAAAAGGTATCTCACATTTCTATGGTCATAATTATAATCATGATAATTATTAGTTAATCCAAATTATATTTTTATTATTATTATTATTATTATTATTATTATTATTATTATTATTATTATTATTATTATTATTATTATTATTATTATTATTATTATTATTATTATTTATCCCAAATTATACTTTACTTTTATCCTCTTCGTCACTGATCGGCTCGTTTGCCACTCGGGCGGTCGGTCACGTCTCTGTTACTCACTGTTGGCAAGTGATGGTCATGTACTGAATGTATCTCTACGCCAGTACTGTTCACACTCAGTACCGCCATAACACTCTCCAGCTGCTTACAGTGGTCCCCAACCTTTTGTGGGCTCTGGGCCTCATTTATCATTGTAAATATAGTGGAGGGCGTTAAGACTTTGGCTATACATTCAAGAAAAAATATCATATATATTGTACAGTTATTTGCAGTTTTACACATCTGTTACCAGTTACACACTTTTTACATTTACTCTTGGACAGGATGTGTGTATTTACCCCAGTGACATAGGCGGCTGCATTTATGAAAAAAACCCACCTTACCCTAAAAAAATTCCTACAAAAGGTTTCTGAACTGTTCAATGTAGTATCAGGTGTGCTTAATAACATCAAAAGTCTACCACAAGGAAAAACTGTCCACATGCATGCCATTTTCTCCAGATCCATCTCTGAGAAACATCATTACTGGTTTAGTTGCCAAAGAGGATGTGAATGTGCATGAGTATGAGACTGTTGGGAATGAGATTATTGAAAAAATGGTTGGAAAACCTGTTTTTGGGATCTCATTCAAACGGAAAGACCAGGCAAAAACCCTCGCACATGAGTCCGCCATCAAATTTGCCCAAGGCCGAACCATTGATCCTGCTCTGCTGTTCCAAAGATTTCTGGTTCTGTCAAAAACCCGAGACCTTTCACTGGAAGATGTAATGAGCTATGAGCTCAGCCCATTCCCTACAGCCCTGTTTGAAGCCAAGGAAATCTTTCGTAAAGCTGACAAGCCCCAGCTAGCACATGCAGCTGCTGAGTATTCAAGCAAGAAATCAAAAGAAGCTGTCATGGAATCTATCCCACTAACTGAACATTATGTCCTTGACGGTGGTTCCCTGGTTCATCGCTTGCCATGGAAAAAGGGTGACAGTTATGGTGCCATTGCACGGATGTATGCTGACTTTACCATACGCCATTATGGAAAAGCAACCGTAGTTTTTGATGGCTATAGTGAAGGTCCTTCCACCAAAGACAATACGCATCAGCGACGTGGGCAAAACACCCGCCCGATCATCAGCTTCAATGCAAAAACTGAGTTTGTTGGAAGAAAGGATGATTTCCTTTCCAGATCTTGTAACTGAGGAACTACAGAAGAAGGGCTGCACTGTTATCAATGCATTAGGGGATGCAGACATGGACATTGTCAAGGCGTCACAACATCAGCTCACGACCTTGATAGGGGAGGATACAGACCTGCTCATTCTTCTCCTCTACTATGCTGAAGCAAACAATAGGGGCCTCTATTTTCGTTCGGACAAGTCCACAGTTCCTAAGGTGTACAACATCAGTGAGATGAAACAAGTCCTGGGTAGTGACATGTGTTCTCAGTTGCTGTTTATCCACGCTTTCACAGGATGTGACACAACTTCCCGCATTTTCAGTGTTGGCAAAAAGTCAGCGTTCCAGAAACTTGTGAATGGTGAATTGACCATTCAGACCTGTGCGAATGTGTTTCCGCTCCCAAGTCAAGCAAACAGTGTCATAGAGGACCTTGGGAGCAAGGCGATGGCAGTTCTGTTTGGTGGCAAGAGTACCGATTCACTTGCCTCTTTGCGCTACAACCTTTTGATCAAGAAAATTGTCTCCGCCAAGTCATTTGTTACCCCAGAAAGTCTCCCTCCTACCAAGTCCTCGACTAAATATCATAGCTTTAGAGTGTATTACCAGATCATGGTGTGGACTGGAAAGGAGAGTGACATGAATACAGTGGATTGGGAATGGAAACTGGAGGACAATCAGTTTGTGCCAGTTATGACCAAGAAAACTGCTGTGCCAGAAAACCTCCTGCAGATGGTCCACTGTAATTGCACAACTGCCTGCCGAACACGTTGTAGTTGCAGAGGATACGGACTACCATGCACACCCGCTTGTGGACCATGTCAAATTGAAAACTGTGAGAATCCACATAATCAACCTTTACAGGAGGAAGAGTGTGACTATGACTATTTGTAAACCTGGTTCAGATCAAAGGCATTTTTCAGAAATATATATTATGGGATTTGTTATAACTTTTTACCAGTAATCACTACACTATGTTAAATATGCTAATTGGTTTCCTAGATGCCCAAAATAAGGGGCCAGGCACCAGAATTACCTGTCTAGGATGAATAATGAAGGAGTAACGGGCATTTTAAGGATCTGGTGGCTAACATCGACGCCATCTTGAAAATTAGACCTTTCTTGTGGTCAGACTGTGGTAGACTTTTGATATGTTATTAAGCACACCTGATACTACAATAAACAGTTGAGAAACCTTTTGTAGGATTTTTTTTGGGGTCAAACCATATTTTCAGCCGACTATACATTCTCAACCTGATTAAGAAAAGACAAATGAGACTTTATATAAATCTATCGTACACACACACACACACACACACACACACACACACCAAGAAGAACGTTCACCGATTCACTCCGTGGACACAACTCTTAATATTTTATCTGACCAACACCAAAAGAGTTTATTCCTCTCACAGGGGACACTGTGCACAAAGGTTTCTACATAAAACAGAATTTATGTAGAAAAATACGACACGATTACTGAGGAATGTTAAAGGAATCTGTAATAACAATTTCATTTCCACGACAACTCTGAATTACGTGTTATGTATTTTGTTTCAAGAAAGAAGACAAGAAAGATAAATCAATTTCGTCAATTATCAGGAAAATAAGACAAACTTGAAGCTCAATTGTGGAAGAGGAAAAGTCTGGAGAGTGTGTCAATTAAAAAGTGTATTTGATTAAAAGAGAACTCTCTCTCTCTCTCTCTCTCTCTCTCTCTCTCTCAGGATTATAACACGGGCAAATAGTTCAAGAGACACACGTTAGGTTAGGTTAGGTTAGGTTAAGTTAGTATGTCCACCGTAAGGCTCCGAAATACAACCTCCTCTTACAATACACATTACAATGGCTTGTATCGTATGAACGGCTTAGTAATGCGGTTTGCCAATAACCAAAATCTTTTTAACATCTGCGGAAAAAAGTCGTGGCGCATAATGGAAACGACACATTCGGTGGTGTTAAAAATTATAATTTATATAATCATGATTCCACGTCGTCAGGGGACACAATGACCAATTATATGAAATTTTTTAATCCATATTTACAAAGGAGGTAAAAGCTATTAGTGAAGTGGCACGGAGTTTCCTCAGAGCTGCTTTTACCTTATCACTGTGACGAAGATCAACCAAGAGTGTCCTCCTGTATACAACAGATCGTTTTAGTCAACACTTGGGGCCCCACAATACGTCTGGTCAACTGTTGGGGACCACAACACCTCTGGTCAACACTTGAGGCCCCACAACACGTCTGGTCAACACTTGGGGCCCAACAACACGTCTGGTCAACAGTTGGGGCCCCACAACACGTCTGGTCAACACTTGGGGCCCAACAACACGTCTGGTCAACACTTGGAGCCCCACAATACGTCTGGTCAACACTTGAGGCCCCACAACACGTCTGGTCAACACTTGAGGCCCCACAATACGTCTGGTCAACACTTGAGGCCCCACAACACGTCTGGTCAACACTTGGGGCCCCACAACACGTCTGGTCAACACTTGGGGCCCCACAACAAGTCTGGTCAACACTTGGGGCCCCACAATACGTCTGGTCAACACTTGGGGCCCCACAACAAGTCTGGTCAACACTTGGGGCCCCACAACAAGTCTGGTCAACACTTGGGGCCCAACAAAACGTCTGGCATCATGTAAATAAATAATGAGTTGGAATCCATGGGCGGTCATGTCGTCACTGGTGTGTTTACTGCCGTTATGTGTCTAGTTCATCATGAAGTTAGAGTTAATTAAGGATACAATCTACGTCAGGAGGTGAAATTTCCCTAAAAAGATAGACTCAGTTCTTATTCTGAGATAGAGAATGTTTTTCCATGTTGATGTAATATCTATGGCAGGATGTCTGGATGACGAAATATTCCTGACCTACAAAGACGCACAACAGCAACGAAATGTTCCAATAATTAGTAAAAAATTATCGACACTACAATAAAGGTCATATTACTGGTCCATTTGGTTTGAAAAGAATATCACAAGAAGATTACATTGTTGCTGTGACAAAAAAAACCTAAGAGACACGAAGACCTATTCCCTTCCTCCTTGAAAGTTGGTGTCTCCTCTTAATGGGGTATTATGGTTATATGTCTGGATGACGAAATATTCCTGACCTACAAAGACGCACAACAGCAACGAAATGTTCCAATAATTAGTAAAAAATTATCGACACTACAATAAAGGTCATATTACTGGTCCATTTGGTTTGAAAAGAATATCACAAGAAGATTACATTGTTGCTGTGACAAAAAAACCTAAGAGACACGAAGACCTATTCCCTTCCTCCTTGAAAGTTGGTGTCTCCTCTTAATGGGGTATTATGGTTATATGTCTGTGGAGCAAACTTTGTTTTAGTTTTCATGCAGATATGAATTCGATGTAGAGAGAGAGAGAAAGAGAGAGAGAGAGAGAGAGAGAGAGAGAGAGAGAGAGAGAGAGAGAGAGAGAGAGAGACACACACACACACAATGGTGAACTAGTCTTAGTAAAATATTTCTTTTGAACATTTTATCAACTTTACTTCTTCTCTCGCCATCACCATAAAATACACGATGTGCGAGTGATTCATGTTACATTTCCTTCCTTAGATAAATGAAATAAATTAATGAAACCATATTGTTCGGTGTTTTTGATCAAGGTCTACACAAGATACGTCATTTAGAGATTCATGGATGCCCTGATTGTAAAATAATAAGGTTGTCACTGTAAAAACAAAGATGTTACTGTAGAACCACACAGGCGGCACTGTAGAACCATACAGGCACCACTGTAGAACCATATAGGCACCACTGTAGAACCATATAGGCACCACTGTAGAACCATAGAGGCACCACTGTAGAACCATACAGGCACCACTGTAGAACCATACAGGCACCACTGTAGAACCATACAGGCACCACTGTAGAACCATATAGGCACCACTGTAGAGCCATACAGGCACCACTGTAGAACCATATAGGCACCACTGTAGAGCCATACAGGCACCACTGTAGAACCATACAGGCACCACTTTAGAACCATACATGCACTGCTGTGAAACCATACAGGTACCACTGTAGAACCATACAGGCACCACTGTAGAACCATACATTCACTGCTGTGGAACCATACAGGCACCACTGTAGAACCATACAGGCACAACTGTAGAACCATACAGGCACCACTGTAGAACCATACAGGCACCACTGTAGAACCATACATTCACTGCTGTAGAACCATACAGGCACCACTGTAGAACCATACAGGCACAACTGTAGAACCATACAGGCACCACTGTAGAACCATACATACACCACTGTAGAACCATGCATTCACTGCTGTGGAACCATGCATGCACCACTGTAGAACCATACAGGCACCACTGTAGAACCATACAGGCACCACTGTAGAACCATACAGGCACCACTGTAGAACCATACAGGCACCACTGTAGAACCATATAGGCACCACTGTAGAGCCATACATACACCACTGTAGAACCATATAGGCACCACTGTAGAGCCATACATACACCACTGTAGAACCATAAATTCACTGCTGTGGAACCATACAGGCACCACTGAAGAACCATGCATGCACTGCTGTAGAACCATACAGGCACCACTGTAGAACCATGCAAGCACCACTTAAGAGCTATATATGCACCACTGTAGAACCATACATTCACTGCTGTGGAACCATACAGGCACCACTGTAGAACCATAAATGCACTGCTGTAGAACCATACAGGCACCACTGTAGAACCATGCAAGCACACTGAAGAGCTATATATGCACCACTGTAGAACCATACATGCACTGCTGTAGAACCATACAGGCACCACTGTAGAACTATACAGGCACCACTGTAGAACCATACAGGCACCACTGTAGAACCATACAAGCACCACTGAAGAGCTATATATGCACCACTGTAGAACCATACATGCACTGCTGTAGAACCATACAGGCACCACTGTAGAGCCATACAGGCACCGCTGCAGAACCATACAGGAACCGCTGTAGAACCATGCAGGCACTACTGAAGAACAATGCATGCACCGCTGTAGAACCATCCAGGCACCACTGTAGAACCATACAGGCACCGCTGTAGAACCATACAGGAACCGCTGTAGAACCATACAGGCACCACTGTAGAACCATACAGGCACCACTGTAGAACCATACAGGCACCACTGTCACCACTGCAGAATCATACAAGCACCACTGAAGAGCTATATATGCACCACTGTAGAACCATGCATGCACCGCTGTAGAACCATACAGGCACCACTGTAGAACCATACAAGCACCGCTGTAGAACCATACAGGCACCACTGTAGAACCATACATGCACTGCTGTAAAACGTTAGCGCAAACCTTATAATTCTGAGTTGAATTGATACACTAGTACCAGGTGACAGGTGTCTCACTTTAATACACTAGTGCCAGGTGACAGGTGTCACTCCTTAAGACACTAGTACCAGGTGACAGGTACTGGTACCAGGTGACAGATGTCTCACTTTAATACACTAGTACCGGGTGACAGGTGTCTCACTTTAATACACTAGAGCCAGGTGACAGGTGTCACTCTTTAATACACTAGTACCAGGGGACAGGTGTCACTCTTTAATACACTAGTACCAGGGGACAGGTGTCTCACTTTAATACACTAGTATCCACGTGACAGGTGTCACTCTTTAATGCACTAGTACCAGGTGACAGGTGTCTCACTTTAATACACTAGTACCACGTGACAGGTGTCTCACTTTAATACACTAGTATCCACGTGACAGGGGTCACTCTTTAATACACTAGTTCCACGTGACAGGTGTCACTCTTTAATACACTAGTTCCACGTGACAGGTGTCACTCTGTAATACACTAGAACCACGTGACAGGTGTCTCAACTTAATACACTAGTACCAGTGGACAGGTGTCACTTTTTAAAACACCCGTACAAGGTGACAGGTACAGCAGGTGTCTGGCAACAGGTGTCTATAAAGATCATTTGTCTTTGTACAAAAATATAATTTTCCCCATCACTGTTATAAGTGCGTTACGTGTTGGTGGTTTAAACAGCTGGGTAATGTAGTGTGACAGTCATCCTACACACAACAGTCATGGGAAACACCTAACGGGAAACTTGTCTTGTGTAATATTCCATTTTGTTTAACAGTCATGACTTCGCGCCGCACAGTGGATTCATTGATCAATTATAATAAATCTTTTTTTTCTCGAATAACAATTTACCTAAAGAAGTAAAAGCTGGCGGTGGATTGGTGACACAAGACCTTTCGCTGACATAAGCAGTACCATACAAGGCTCCTCAGCAGTCATTTACAGTAGCATCAGTTGTGCTGTCAATAAGTAAGAAGTACTGCTATAGTCTCTGATGCACTCAAAGTTTCCTTATAATAGTTTTCATCATAAACTTATGGGTAATAATATCGTCATTCCATTCTGGGGTCCCTGGGAGACTGATTGACGCGAGTGTGACGTAAGAACGATCAACAGCTGTGAAGTGGAAACAGAATAAGTAATGAATTCTTTATAAGCTCTTTAGTTCTCAGCCTACCACGTAATTGATAAACTTACAGAAAATATTCCCCCAAAGACCAAAATTGAACACTGTAGACTTTCTATATTGGTGATGATAACTGTAATGTATGAACTATTGCCGTGCTTTCACAATGGAAGTGATTTAGTCGTCAACAAAAAAACAAAGTCATTATAGAAGACCCATGGCTATTTAATGATGAGAAAACGTGACGGTGAATATATTATTATCCTTTAGGATCCTGAAGACGCTCTCAATTCTTTCTTCACCAGTACCTCTATGTCGTCATCTGCTTGTACGTCACAGTAAACAAAATAGTATAATTGGTTGAAGATTCTCAGGTGTATGACTGAAACATCTTAAACAAATATAGTTGTTCTGTTAAACCAATAGAATAATAAGAGAGCTGTAGAGGTGTAGGGGAGGTGTAGGAGAGGACCGTAAAGAACCAAGAGTAAGCTTCGTTATATCTGCTGCCATCGAAGGATCTTGTCGCCAGTTTAACTCATCAGATCCAGTGACTTAGAGCCACTTAAACTTTTTCTTCAGTAATTCATCCATTCAAAGCAAAAGAATTCCAAATAAGAAAGACTTGACAATCCCAACTCATCTTTGCTTGACTGACGAAAGAAAAACCGAGGCTGGTGACAGGTTCTGGGTGGAAGTATAAAGCCTGGCTGGAGGCCAAGGAAGAATCAGTGTCTGCTACTACCAGAACACCTCACTATCAAACATGTTCTTCTCTGTGAGTACTGCAGATTTTAGTTAACATCTCGATATTTTATGTGTGTTAAATTATTACAATGATTGTAACTTGCAAACAGATTTTATTTGTCAGTTTTAATACGACTGCACTGTGATTGGTGTAGATCACGCTCTGGTACTGAGCATGGAGCATTTGGTTAAGTGTCATGATAGACACAAAATGGAAGCTGTTCTGAAAATATAGTCAGATGATTTTATATACAGTAGTCCATTAAATGAAATTTCTTAATTTGTGTGTTGAAAACCTTTATGACGACGTATGTTTCGAGACATCAGGGACAGTGTTTACGACTAGACAGTTAGTTCATTAAAAACAGATCAATATTTTCATTCTCAATAATGAATTAACAAATGTATATATTGACAATCCCAACACTTGCGTCCGCCCTACGAAAAAGATCCTTCTTCCTTTAGCAATTTTCAGATGTCAAAGTTCAGCCTCTTGCATCCGTCTATTCCATGTTGCCCTGTCTTCAGCCTCTACTACTCTCTCTTTAATTACTTCCTCTTGATCGCCCTCTCATCGGCTCTATCCAGGCCATTTTCACTACCTCCTCCTCCTCCTCTCGTCGTACAAAGCTTACAAGTTATTTCAGTTTTGTTTCCGTTTCTCTTCTTATCGCGTGTAAGTCTCATTAAATACAGTACCCGAGCTGAGTGTTGTATAATAGTTTGGGAAGACTGGAAGGGGTTACATTTCCCCCCTGCCGAGCTAATTGTACATCAAGTTAAAACAGATGACCAGACAGATGGCTCACTTTAGACATAACTTCTCTTGAGTCTATGTTGCCCAAGAAATTATTCTTATGTGTGCTCTTGCAGACAACACTTCTCTCAATCTTAATCTAACATCACTAGGAATAGAGGAGTATGAAATAATTTTTATCAGCCATCTCAAAAACCACTCCAGTAAGTACAAACAACTCTCTTGACCAGTTAAACAATGGTAGGATCATAGACACAACCCCGATAATCAGCTAAGGTTTGGTAGGGTCACACTTTAGGCAGGAGGTGGTGTAGAAGTTAACTTTAGGATTAACAGTGTTACTTGAATTATATGTTTACTGCATACATGTTCTGTAAGCCAACAATATTAATAATAGCTTACGTATGTATTACTTTTTCACCCACCTACAGTTCACAGTTGATAGTTTAGTTCTAATCTTCTCAGTGAATCAATTAGCAGACACCAAGTCATGAAGGATGAATCTGTATGATAAAATAGTCAATCCCAGTCGAACTAAACACGCGTTTTTAATCACTTATTACAATATTCACTTTGTGATTCACTTCAGATTTCACTGACAACATCTGATATGTTCCATCTGTACATTGTCACAGGTGGCGTTGATGTGTATGCTGGTGGCCGCGGGTGTGGCTCTTCCAGACGGCTACGATGTAAGTTTTCTAATATTATCTTTCTAATTGAGATAACATAACCACTGTCTCTCTCTCATGAATATATACAAAAATATGTCTAGTATATGACATCACAAAGCTTACCAACCCCGTGGTGTGTTGACAGGTGCCCACCCCCTACACCTTCAACTATGGGGTCACCGCCGGCAACAACAACTTCGGCCGCTACGAGAGTGGTGACGGACGCAACGTCAGGGGCAAGTACTATGTGCACCTTCCCGACGGCCGAGTACAGACAGTGGGTTACTGGGCCGACGGCAGCGGCTTCCACTCTACTGTGAACTACCAGGGCACCGCTAGTCATCCCGGCAGTGGTTATGGCTACCATTAACACCAACCATCGCCAAGCCTTGTCGTCAAGGTGACCAACGACAAAGCAACGTCTTCCATTGTTTCACTAGGAAAACAAATCCAATATGTTTCCCATTTATTCTTCTTGACTATGTATGAAAGATGCCAGTATACTGTACGTGCGAGTCAGTGACCAAATGTTGAATTAAACATTGAGGATCAAGTGTGGTGCCAGACAAGTTTGACCAGGTCAGACAAGCCAGTCAGCTTTATTTCGTCATGCTCGGCCTCACCCACACCTCCTGCACCAGGTATTAGCTCTGTATATTATGATGCTATTAATAAAGTTTTAGATCACTATAAATTATTTTTTTAAATGTTTTGATGAATCAGATATTTGACAACTGAATGATGCAGCAATGGAGATTTTGTCAAATAAATTAATACATAAAGATGTATAAAGAAGAATTTGAAACAAAAGAGTTAATCCAGTGATAATAATATAATAACCCGTTATAGTACCTCCTTCATTCCTCACACAGCCAAACTGTGGAATGCTCTGCCTTCTTCCGTGTTTCCATACTCATACAATCTGTCTCACTTAAAACTAAAGCTGGTTTTCCGGCGTCTTCATGGTGTAGATTAACACAGTATAACCTTTTCCTCTCTATTTTTAATTTATATTCCCTCTTATTTTATCGCCCCCCTAGGCCCCGTTGTATATAATTACATATATACAAAACAAATCCTCTCCAGAAAGATGATGTTCTTGAGTAACTGACAAGGAGTGAGACATTTGTTGCTTTATCAATACACTGAAGATACTGTCTGTGAGGAAATATAGATAAGAGTTCTTCCACTTTAGAGAATTATTTCCTCCTAATAACATTTCATAACGGACTGGAACACATTACCTGACCACATCAAAGCCAGTGATAGCATTAAACAATTCAAATCTAAAACTCAACAATACACAGCAGTTGAAGCTACAGCAAGAGAAGAGAGTGAGTTTCTGTATTATTAACCACAAAATGTTGTATTGTTGAAGTGATCCGCCACCCCAAGTGCAGAGTAATGCTTGTTGAATTTATCACTAATACTCCTGTACACATTCTATTACTGACTAGAGACCAAGGGTAAGCCGAAGTGTAGGACCTCCTGGAAATAAACAGCTGACAGTTATCCTTGGTCAAGTTGCCTTACTCTTTACCATTGGCGTTTACCTGCACTGTCTTGGCACACAGTATACCCCCGCTGTCTACCTGCACCGTATACCTACATTGTCTGTATTCATGATGGACTGTATTCCTGCATAGTTTATAAATATGCTAATCCAATTGTAAACCTGTATGACAACTTTACATAATAATAATAATAATAATAATAATAATAATAATAATAATAATAATAATAATAATAATAATAATAATAATAATAATAATAATAATAATAATGATAATATTAATAATAATAATAGTAATAATAATAATAATAATAATAATAATAATAATAATAATAATAATAATAATAATAATAAAAATAATAATTATTATTATTATTATTATTATTGTTAGTAGTAGTAGTAGTAGTAGTAGGAGGAGGAGGAGGTGGGCGCCTCGAACTGGTTACCTCGAACAGGTTAGGGAAGAGAAGAGGCAGGACGGTGTGGTGCAAGGAGAGGAAAGGGCAGTTGTACAAACCCTGCCCAGAGGTAAGGTCGTGGTAGTTGGTGACAGCCAGGTGAGGTTTATGGATAGGGCTTTTTGTGCAAGAGATAGGAAACGTAGGACTAGGGTGTGTTTTCCTTGGGCTGGGATAGGGCATGTAGCCGAGAGGTTAGACAGAGTTTGTCAGGGGAGGGTACCAATCCAGTAGTGTGTCTTAGTGTGGGAGGAAACGACATAGGAAAGGTTAGGAGTGAGGAACTTTTCAAGAGGTGTAGGGAGGCGCTGGGGAAGATTAGAGATAGGGGAGGGATCCCGATAGTATGTGGTGTCTTGCCTAGAAGACGGGTTGGTCGTGAATGCCTGTCCAGGGCAATTGCTATAAATTGTCGACTGGAAAAACATTGTGCAAACAGTGGTTGGGCATTCATTGATAGCTGGCAATGATTCTATGGCAACGACTACCTGTACAGTCGTGACGGGGTACACTTGTTTCGTGCGGGGGGTAAAGACGTTGTCTGCATCCCTAGAGCGTGAAATTGTCACTCCGAAGGGGGGATTTCGCCAGTAGAGAGAGGTCGGGGAAAGTGGGAGTCAAAAAACAAGCAGGTCCTGGGAAGTAAAATTGATTACTCAGGACAAGGGGTAAAACAGGACTAGGGAAGGGGAGGTTTAAATGTATACTATACAAACAGCAGGAGCGTTAGAAATAAAATAGACTTGCTGAGAGCTGTTGTATGTACCGAGAATGTAGTCGTCATAGCAATCACCGAAACTTGGATGAATCTGGCGAGCAAAATCTTTTTATCAGAGTACCTCATAGAAGGGTACAACCTTTTTCACAAGGACAGGGAAGGTAGGAAGGGGGGAGGGGTCGCACTCTTCGTCAAGGATACATTAAAATGTTTTATTAATAATTCAATAAAGGGTGAAATAGGAACCGAGTCTGTGTGGGTAGAAATCACGGAAGGAAGAGAAAAACTAATTATGGGAGTGATTTATAGGCCCCCAAGTCTTGGGAAAGAAGCAGCTCAGCCCATATGGCAGGAAATGAGTAGGGCAGCAAAATGTAAGAACCCGTGCAATATGGGGGATTTCAACTTCAGAAATATTGACTGGGACAACATTGTAGGTGACTATGAATCTGAAGACTTCCTAGACGCAGTACAGGACAATTTTTTGAAACAACAAATTACAGAACCTACTTGAGGTGACAATATATTAGACCTAGTATTAACAAATAAAGAAAATATTATCAGAGATATCACAGTAGGGGAAGAACTAGGTAACAGTGATCACAGAGAAATCAGGTTCACCCTAAATTGGGAAACGAAAAACAATGACAGTATGGTCAGAGTCCCAAACTTTCAGTTGCCGGATTATCAGGGGTTAAGAAGGTACCTAGGTAAGGTCACCTGGGAACAGTCACGTCAGTCCCCAGTAGGAAGGGGTGAGGTCATAGATGACACAACAATTGATCATGACTATAATATATTCACTAGTATACTACACAAGAACAAAATATACACAAGAACAAAATATACCATACAGAAAAATTTGGTCAAATAAGAATGAGCCAAGTTGAATGACCAGAAAACTTTAACATGACATAGGAATAAAGAAAGGAATTTATAAGAAATTAAAGGGAGGGGAGGAGCAGCTCAGAGATAGGTAAAATGAACTATCAAGGAATGTTAAGAAAAATGTAAGGAAAGCAAAGAGAGACTATGGAATCAGAATAGCCAGAGAATCCAAGGCGAATCCCAAGGGATTTTTCCAGGTATATAGAACAAAGGTCAAGGACAAAGTTGGGCCTTTAAAGTCAGGTTACGTCACAAGCCTGTACTCGGAAAGATCACGGCAGGGTTAGCTCCCGAGGGATAATTATCAGATATGGCCAGTCCTATGTGCGGTCTTGGGTATGTGAGTTTGTTGACCAAACTGGAGTGGTCCATGGAAGAATTGGCGAGGGCCAAGGAAGAAATTGAGAGGGCCACGATGGAGAACCTGAAATTAAAGGAAGAGCTGGCTAGGTTAAAAGGGGAGGATGGACAGGGAAAGCCAGTGTCTGACGAAAACTTAAGCGAGTGAAATGTTGTGAGTAGTGGGAAGGAAGACGAAGCTGGTGGTGAAGAAGTGCACCAAGGATACGACAACAACGACAACAACAGCTAAGTGTACCAACCCGTTCAGTCCCTTGATAGACAAATTGGATGTTAGTACAGTCAGGGACAGGGATGACAAGGAAGGTATAAAAATTTAATTGTTGGAGACTCACAGGTAAGGGACATGGACAGGGCCTTTTGTGGTAAAAACAAAAATAGGATGAGGGTGTGTTTGCCAGGAGCTGGGGTGGGGGATATAGTTGACAGGATGGACAATATCTTGTCTGGTAATGGGAACAAACCCATTATCTGCCTCAGTGCAGGAGGCAATAATATTGGCCAGTGTAGGAGCGAGGAGCTTCTTGATAAGTTCAAGGCAGCTATAGATCGTATTAGGTCTAAGGGAGGGATCCCTATTATATGCAGTGTCCTGCCTAGAAGGAGAGTTGGCAGTGAATGGTTGTCAAGGGCGGTTGGTATCAACGACCGTCTTGACAGTTACTGCAAGTCAATATCGGTCCCATTCATTGACAACTGGGACAACTTCTACGGCAGAAGGGACCTTTATGCTAGGGATGGGGTGCACCTGTCTCGGGATGGGGTGGCAACCCTAGCTGGGTCTCTAGAGGGGGCAGTTCAAAGGATATCAAAGTCTTTAAACTGCTAGGGGAACATATGGGCACGGGGGTGGGGGAAACTGCAGTGGGAGCGGGTAAACAAAGTATAAGATTACAGGGAAATAGTGTTAGGAATGATGACAAAACTAAATTAAACGGAGTTTAAAACTAAACGCGGTAAAGGGAGGACTCAGAACAAGACTAACTTAAATGTCTACTAGGCGAACAAAATGGATGAGATTAGGGCCTTGGTATGTACCGAAAAAATCGATATAATAGCATTCACTGAAACATGGATCAACCTAGACTCACGGGAGTTGCCAGTCGAATACCAAATTGCGGGTTACAAATTGTTCCATACGGATAGGCAAACCAGGAAAGGAGGCGGAGTTGCAATCTATGTTAGGGATAATGTGAAGTGTGAAATAAATAAGGAAAAAAACTGAGAGGAATACAAAAACAATTTGGATAGAATTAAGCGACGGTAGGGAAAAATTAATCACAGGAGTAATATATAGACCTCCCAATCTTGATAGAGTCAATGAGCGACTTATCTGGGATGAAATGCGCAGGGCTTCCATACACAACAAAGTCTGTATAGTAGGCGACTTTAACCTTGGCCAAATAGATTGGACTGACCTTACGGGTAACTCAGAATCAGAGGATTTTCTCGAGACGATCCAGGACTGTTTTCTAAGTCAACATATAACTGAACCCACATGGGGTAATAATATACCCGATTTAGTTCTGTCGAACAGAGAAAACCTCATTAACAATGTCGAGGTAGGGAACGAACTTGCAAACAGGGATCACAAAGAAATTCGATTCCAGTTAGATTTTCAGGGCAGACGTAAGGAAAATTCCACTAAAGTACCAGATTTCAGAAGGGCAAACTTTGACAGTTTAAGGAGGCAGCTGAGAGAGGGGGTGTCGCACTTGGCTGTGAACCTGACAGATGACTCCGACCTGATAACGACATCTGAGACTGCCGAGTTCCACGTCAATTTAAATAATGAGTTACTTAATGCACAGAGGCAGAACACACCATACAAAAAACTCACATCAGACAACAATGAGCCTAAATGGATAAATAATTATTTAAAGAACATCATTGGCCAAAGGAAGGCTATAGGTAGAAGGATTAAGCTTGGCGAAATTTACCTCCAGGATTATTATAAGATATTGGCGAGTAGGGTTAAAACCGAGATAAGGAAAGCCAAGAGGAATAATGAGGTAAGGATAGCAATGGAGGCGAAGACAAACCCCAAAGGATTTTACCAAATGTATCAAACTAAAACACGAGAAAAGATTGGACCAATACGGTCAGATACCGGCGAGCTCACTGATAACGACGGAGAATGAGCAATAATTTGAATAAAGATTTTTCAACAGTTTTCACCCCCGAAAATTTAAACATGATACCCGAGGCACCGACTCTATTCAGAGATAGTGAAGAAAACAAATTAAGCTAGATAGTAGTGACTAGTAACGATGTTAGTAAGCAAATAGACAAACTAAAGCCTACTAAGTCACCTGATCCCGATGAGATATTTGCCAGAGTATTAAAGGAATGTAAGGAAGAGCTTAGCATGCCCTTAGCTAAGTTGTTTAACATGTCCTTAAAAACAGGTGTAGTACCAGAATCCTGGAGGATAGCGAATGTAATACCGATTTTCAAGAAGGGGGATAGATCACTATCCTCTAACTATCGCCCAATCAGTCTAACATCAATTGTAGGCAAATTACTTAAAGCAATCATTTCAAACTCTATTCGAAATCACCTGGAGAACCACCGATTAATCAATGATTCCTAGCATGGCTTCACAAGCGGACGTTCTTGTCTAACTAATCTATTAACATTCTTCTCATCAGTTTCCGAATCAGTGGACGAGGGGCACAATTATGATGTGGTATATCTGGACTTTAGCAAAGCCTTCGACAGAGTCACCCACGAAAGACTAATTAGAAAGGTAGAAGCACATGGTATCAAAGGCAATATCCTTAAATGGATTAGGGCGTGGTTACAGGACAGGAAACAGAGTGAGCATCAACGGCACTAAGTCCTATTGGGGCAACGTCACTAGTGGAGTTCCCCAAGGCTCAGTACTTGAACCATTATTATTTATTATATACATAAACGACATAGATATCGGCATAGATAGCAACATAAGTAAATTTGCTGAAGACAATAAAATAGGACGCATTATTAAATCTGAGGAGGACTCCGCAAAACTACAGGAAGATCTAAACAAAATTTTCGAATGGTCTGAAAAATGGCAGATGAAATTCAACGAGGACAAATGTAAAGTACTCAGTATAGGAGATGTAAACAGGGAAACCAAATACCAGATGAACAATGATGCCATCGAGAAATCCGGCTGAGAGAGAGATTCAGGAGTAATGATAAGTAGGAACCTTAAGCCAAGTAAACAATGTGTTTTTGCTTGTAACAAGGCTAATAAGGTGCTTGGGTTCATACAAAGGAGTGTTAGTTACAAGACTAGCCAGGTCATCCTTAAACTGTATCTTGGGCTTGTGAGACCACACCTGGATGCGCAGTTCAGTTCTGGTCACCGTATTACAGAATGGATATAGAATCCTCAGATAGAATTCAGAGGAGAATGACAAGACTAATCCCGGGCATTAGGAACCTTGAGTATAGAGACAGGTTAAAGCATCATAATTTGCACTCTCTCGAGAGACGGAGAGCGAGGGGCGACCTGATAGAGGTGTATAAATGAAAGTCAGGGCTAAACAAAGGGACATTACAAAGGTACTCAAACTATCCAACCAGGAGAGAACTCGTAACAATGGTTTTAAATTAAACAAATTTAGATTTAGGCGTGAAATAGGTAAACACTGGTTTGGAAACAGAGTAGTGGATGAATGGAACAAGTTACCAAATATCATCATTAACTCGAATACGTTGAATAGCTTCAAACATAGGTTGCATGCTTATATGAGCAAAAGGGGTTGGGTGTAAACGGGACTGACCAGTATGGGCCAATAGGCCCGCTGCAGTTTCCTCCATTCTCATGTTCTTATGTTAATATAGGCTCAAACCTTAAATACCCTAGATCTTTAATAGACAAATGCCTGAACATTACCAAGAAATCTTTTTATAGAACTGATCCCAAGCCCACCCATGACCATAAGAATCTCTTAGTATTACCATTTCACAAAAAATTTTCTCAAATTCCCTTACAACTAAAAACCTGGAACGTCAATGTGGCATTTATAAACTCATGCACTGTTAAACAAATGTTAATCAAGAACTCCCCCAACAATGCAAGTGGCTGCATTTATAAAGTTCTTTGCAAGGAATGTAATATGTTTTACTTAGGCCAGACAGGAAAAGATCTTGAAACTAGACTTAAACAACATAAATATAGTGTTAGGACAGGCCAGGAATCCAATGCTCTGTTTGTTCATTTGAGGGATAATAAACTTTGCATTAACTAGGATAATGCCTCCTCAATATTACCTTGCAATTCAATTGACAGTAGGAACATTATAGAATCTAGTCTCATTAAACATACCGAATCCGTCAACATGAATTTGAGTAATGGTATGTACAAACTGGACAATTTCGTAATTAAGAAGATTTGTAACCAGGTGAGAAGGTTGGGTCAGCTTACCCTCTGACCTGACTGCCGACCGCTGTGGTGCTTTTGTGAAGATTAGAAGGGTCATTACCTATGCCTGACCACTGTGGATTTAGTCTCACCCTCCTCTGTATCTATATATAGCTTGTTCTGTACTTCTCCTTAGTCTGTACTCACCCCTGAAGATGTGAATTACACGAAAGCGCTTGGGAACTTCGTGTTTTCTTTTTTCCTTGTAGTTATCAGCATATATATATATATATATATATATATATATATATATATATATATATATATATATATATATATATATATATATATATATATATATATATATATATATATATATATATGATTCAGCAAAACCTCTTAGATTTTGTGAACAGTCAAATAATTTTTTATGATGATCTAAAACTTTATTAACGGCATCTTGATATACAGAAACAAGGCCAGATACAGGAGGTGTGGGTGAGGCCATGCATGACGGTGTAAAGCTCACTGCTTGGTAACACCTTTGTTCCACAATGTTTCCTTCAACATTTAATAAGTGACTCGTTACTGATACCTTTCATACATAGGCAAGAAGACTTTTTTTCTTTTAAGTATAATGTATTTTTTCTCGGGGAAAGAAAGGAAGACGTTGCTTTTTCTTTAGTAATCATGAGTTTAACCTAAAGGACCAGGCTTGGCGATGGTTGGTGTTAGTGGTAGCCATAACCACTGCCGGGATGACTGGCGGTGCCCTGGTAGTTCACAGTAGAATGGAAGCCGCTGCCGTCGGCCCGGTAACCCACCGTCTGTACTCGGCCGTCGGGAAGGTGCACATAGTACTTGCCCCTGACGTTGCGTCCGTCACCACTCTCGTGTTGGCCGAAGTTGTTGCCGGCGGTGACTCCACAGTTGAAGGTGTAGGGGGTGGGCACCTGTCCACACACCACGGGGGAGGGCAAAATGTAATTAATTTGAAATTAGATAAATTATGTTGAATAAGAGAATCTAAATGAAACACTATCTTCATTAGCTTGCTGCGAAACACAACATGGAAAGACGTACATTGTATGAAGGGTGTTGGTAGCCGCCTGGGAGAGCCACACTTGCGGCCACCAGCAGGCACATCAACGCCACCTGGTGCAGATTAACAGATTCATAGTAATGTTATGTATGACACGTTGACTTCTCTGTATTCGTATTATTGGCCCATGGAAAGAAATATATTAAAATGTTGATATGTTGATAAAATTGTGTTGAAGCGACACAACCATGAATTCACTTGAGGTTCTAAAAGAACCTATTGGTAGAATTGGGTTTACGACTCGTTTCTCTACTATTAATTTGCCAGTCATATTCTCTGATTTGTTTTGATTCCTCCCCCAAAAAAAAAAGCTAGAAAAGAAAAGAGACGACCTACGAGACACTGAGTGTAGTCTATCAACAAGACTCCTTCAGGTCCCAAATGGAAAGCAATTACTCAAATATTTTTGCCTATCACTGTACGACCTTGTGTAACTAACAATAGAAAATGGCGGCTGGGTGATTCAGGGTCCGGGCGGCTGGAGGTATAAAGCAAGGCTGGAGGCCAGGAAGGAGCCAGTGTCTGCTACCTCCCCAACACTACACTACCAAACATGTTCACCTCTGTAAGTATTGCTGACTTGGACCCACCAACATCTCTGTCAGTGTTGCTGGCTCTGACTAGGCAATGATTGAGAACTTCTAAATGTTAAATGAAAACGTATTATTTCAAACTAAATTGAATGATTATATATTATGCCAGTTACAAAGACTGAATAAAAAGTCAATATTTTTAATTTAAAATAAAAACAATTAAATAAACTCGAATAATACAGAGAGAAAGTAAAAAACATTCATATTGACACAGCAGTTTTACTGTAACTCTCTTGAATGTGACTGTTGAAATATTATATATTCAAATCAAGACAACTATCACATACTAAAATATCCTCTAGATTGCAATGTGTTCCATGGTATAAGATAATACATATCAGATAAAACTGCTACCAAGCTTTTGCATGTGTTCCTTACTACTGTATATACTGATTTTTGTCCACAAAATACCAAAACAGATTACCCTGTGGTTAACCCAATGCATAACTGGATCCTTAATGATAAAACAATATTCAAAATAATTGCTTACTGTAGGAGTGACCAGGTCATCACTAACACTGTTTACTGTAGGAGTGACCAGGTCATCACTGACACTGTTTACTGTAGGAGTGACCAGGTCATCACTAACACTGTTTACTGTAGGAGTGACCAGGTCATCACTGACACTGTTTACTGTAGGAGTGACCAGGTCATCACTGACACTGTTTACTGTAGGAGTGACCAGGTCATCACTAACACTGTTTACTGTAGGAGTGACCAGGTCATCACTAACACTGTTTACTGTAGGAGTGACCAGGTCATCACTAACACTGTTTACTGTAGGAGTGACCAGGTCATCACTAACACTGTTTACTGTAGGAGTGACCAGGTCATCACTGACACTGTTTACTGTAGGAATGACCAGGTCATCACTGACACTGTTTACTGTAGGAGTGACCAGGTCATCACTAACACTGTTTACTGTAGGAGTGACCAGGTCATCACTAACACTGTTTACTGTAGGAGTGACCAGGTCATCACTAACACTGTTTACTGTAGGAGTGACCAGGTCATCACTAACACTGTTTACTGTAGGAGTGACCAGGTCATCACTAACACTGTTTACTGTAGGAATGACCAGGTCATCACTGACACTGTTTACTGTAGGAGTGACCAGGTCATCACTAACACTGTTTACTGTAGGAGTGACCAGGTCATCACTAACACTGTTTACTGTAGGAGTGACCAGGTCATCACTAACACTGTTTACTGTAGGAATGACCAGGTCATCACTGACACTGTTTACTGTAGGAGTGACCAGGTCATCACTAACACTGTTTACTGTAGGAGTGACCAGGTCATCACTAACACTGTTTACTGTAGGAGTGACTAGGTCATCACTAACTGATATATGATGTCACTATTTAAATATTGTTTAATAGAGGCTCTGCCAGGTCACCGACCAACATGTACAGAAGTGATGGTTCACTACCCCCCATTGTATTCATTATCCGGATCAGATATAGTGGTAACCTGCAGTCGGGGAAGAATACTTAGTAAAAAAAATGACAAGCGCCCTGAATACAAGGTTCTATAGTTTGTTATTATCATTTTAATATATTTCTATCCATGGGGAAATTATACGAATACAGAGAAGTCAACGTGTCATACATAACATTACTATGAATCTGTTAATCTGCACCAGGTGGCGTTGATGTGCCTGCTGGTGGCCGCAAGTGTGGCTCTCCCAGGCGGCTACCAACAACCTTCATACAATGTACGTCCTTCCATTTTGTGTTTCGCAGTAAGCTAATGAAGATAGTGTTTCCTCTAGATTCTCTTATTCAACATAATTTATCTAATTTCAAATTAATTACATTTTGCCCTCCCCATGGTGTGTTGACAGGTGCCCACTCCCTACACCTTCAACTATGGGGTCACCGCCGGCAACAACAACTTCGGTCAACACGAGAGTGGTGACGGACGCAACGTCAGGGGCAAGTACTATGTGCACCTTCCCGACGGCCGAGTACAGACGGTGGGTTACTGGGCTGACGGCAGCGGCTTCCATTCTACTGTGAACTACCAGGGCACCGCCAGTCATCCCGGCAGTGGTTATGGCTACCACTAACACCAACCATCGCCAAGCCTGGTCCTTTAGGTTAAACTCATGAATATTAAACAAAAGCAACGTCTTCCTTTGTTTCCCTGAGAAAAAATACATTATACTTAAAAAAAATTCTTCTTGCCTATGTATGAAAAGTATCAGTACACTACGAGTCACTTATTAAATGTTGAAGGAAACATTGTGGAACAAAGGTGTTACCAAGCAGTGAGCTTTACACCGTCATGCATGGCCTCACCCACACCTCCTGTATCTGGCCTTGTTTCAGTATATTAAGATGCCGTGGGTGGAGTGAAGGCAGGGGCCCATTGACTTTCTCTCCAACCAACACCTTCCCACCGTGAGTTACCAAGTCATCACTTACACTTTCCGTAAATACGTTTTGTGTTTACGTTTCAGACAATTATCTAACTTCTATAATACAAGACTGACAACACTCTCTCTGTTTCCATCAGATTTTCTCTTGTTCATATATCAAAACAGTATGACTTCAACTTCGAACTGCCGTCTCGTAAGAATACACGAGTAACCAACACAATCTCTTAACACAAAATACTCTACACATAAGGATACAAGGTGCCTCCAACATATACTCAATACAACTAGAATATTTTCTCTCACCGTGGGTATACATCATTGACCGTACAATAAATTCATTCATTCACAATTTCAAACTCCCTAAACATCCTGAGTTATACAGAGTCCCTGCGCGAGTAAACAAAAAGAAAACGGGGGACTAAGACATACTGAAATGTTTAGAAAACGAACGTCTCCACTGAAAACTCAAACGTTTCACATGTTTTGTGGGCGCTGTAGCTTAATATAAATGATTAAGTGTGAACAGACTAACTCCACAAACGTTTAAGCATTGCACTAGATGGTGGGACAAAGTCTCTGAAAGGACCAGAATGTCGTCCTGTCATGGTTATAATGACATGGTTAGTCTGTTAAAACCTTATAATTCATATTACGCTCCATGCCCACAAAACCTGTAAGTCTTTTGAGTCTCTCAGTTGAAACATTCGTTCTCTAACTACTTCAGGAGATCTGAGTTTTTCGTTTTCTATGTTTTAATAGGAGAAACTCAAGTATTTCCAAATTCGGCACAGGGTGTTCATGCATTTGAATTGGTAAAAGAACACCCTTGCTTTGCGTCAACTTAGAGATGTCTGATTGCAGATGAAGCATTCAAGATCCGTTGTGACTGATGTTGAAAGCTTCAACTGTATTTACTGTTAGCCTAATTGTCAATATAAATCAGGGTAGAGTCGGCAGTGACAGTGAGGTATTGTTGACGTCGGCCCTAGAGATGCCAGTGCTTGTTGACCGAGGCTGAAGTCACCTCTTTTTCACCTATGAACATCAGAGAATCTGATGTTCATGGTGAAATTGTTGTAAGGATGTTAATTACGAAAGTAATTAATTAACCTGAAGGGAACTGTCAGATAGGTATCTTTGAGAATCTAACGGGTGTAACCTGACGCTCACCAGGGACTGCCATACTGAACCTTGAAATCAATTTAATTCTTGTCTTCGACAGCTCAGTCCGAGCGTAGTTTGAAAAGCGAACCGTAGGAAATGGAAATGAGTTTGTAGTCTTAGTTTCACACGTCAAAGAGTACAGTAATCGTAGATCATTGAAATAGTTGGGTGAGTGGAATTCGGAGCTAAGCGACGGAGGAGTGCTGGACACTGACGCCCAGCGTCTGAAACTCCTCTGTAAGGGCGCGTGTTTCCAACACCTACACCACCCTTATCTTACTTACTTCTCTTGTTCTAGTTCTTACTCTTACTCAGTTCCTTCATATGTTCTTTTTACTTACTTCACTGGTTACTGCCTAAGCTTAGTTCTTGGTATCATGGACATTCTTTTGGTAGCATGGTCGAGGGCCTAGGCACATGGGTATGGTAATTCTGGTATCAAGTCACTTGGACGGAAATAAAGGTGAACTACTGTGGGAGAAATGAATGCACCTAAAATACTCTAAGAACAAGTTTATTAATATGAAATCAAAGGGAAAAAGAGATATTATTAACATAACTACCAGGCTCAACCCCTGGGATTATTGCAGACTCAGTATTTTCTTCTTCACTTATTTTCGTATTTACTTATTTTCTTATTTCTTTACTCAACAGTAATTACTCTGATCTTACAATCTTGCTGCACACGACCTTACTGGTGTTACATTACATTACGTTACATTACAGGATCGGTTCCTTGGCCCTACTCACAATACAGAGTACATGGCACTCCTTGTGCATTACTTTACTTCTCACACCTACTGGTGGTACGTGGCATTACAGTACAGATACAAGACTTTACTCAACATACACGTTAATACTGAAACCAGCAGATACCTGGGTCCACTACCCAACATGGGATAATTATTTCCTGCTAATTATCCCTAACATACATATTACAATCCACTAGGTGGACATTTAACTTCCAAGGAGTGTCCCAAGGTGGAACACTGTTCACGACCGTTGTTGTGGTCGGTGGTAGCCAGACACATGGCGAGTCTGGGGTCTGGTACCAAGAGGCAGTGGAGCATATTAATCAGGCCACATCGGTGCCATCGTTTCATATATTGTTCCCTGCTGAGTAGCTACTACATCCGGGGCAGTTGTCGAGTGATCCAAGAGTCACAATTGGATCTGGAAACAAACGTTGGAGCGGGCGTCAAGGGACGCTCGTCCTGCGTGATCCCTTGGTATATATATCCCCTGAGTTGCCAGTGATCGCTACTCACGCAATGACAGCAATTACAAACAACTCTAACTGTTACTCATTCAAAGATGACCCTCAGTTGACAAAGGTCTGGCGAATTACTTGAGTTCATATACACAGACTAATTCAAGATTGAGCTTCCCAGGAGAAAGTGGAATAAACAAAGCATTGATAACTGTCTTCACAAAGGCGGGACTCTAGGAGGGAACAAGTATAGCGTCGATGGGGAAAAAACACTTCTTCTCAGGGGTCGCTAACCCACTCATGTTTTGTGGTCGTGGAGTTTAATAAGAATCATTAGTTAAATAGACTAGCAGTCAACGTGACCATGACACCTCCACCCACAGGTTCCTCTCGGTCAAGAGCCTTGTAGATTGGGACGACCTCCACACTAGTGTGGGAGATGGATGATGGCCAGTAAACTCGGGTAAATGTGTGAACACGAGCGTCAGGAACTAACCACCTCCTCTGGGGCCCGGTCAACTGGCCAGCCGTTGACCTGACGTGTTCACTGTCCAGCTTGTTGATCTCACAGGCCGAGCAAACACTGCCAGCCCACATCATTGTTATGGATGAGTCCACTACCAGTAGGGCTATATGTTGTGGCTGTGTTAGTAAACCTGTATGTATTCACCTGAATTGTCTGAGTGTTTGGTGTCAGTAAGAGTAGGTTGACCACCACTTTACTTGTGGACAAAGATACCACAGTGGTGAAGAGAAGCTACTAATTATGGTGATGTTAACGTATTAGTGTTGGTGCTGTAACTGGCATCATTGCCACTTCTAATAATGGTGCTCAAAGGAGCTATGTAAGAGTATTGTGTGTTCTTATATATGTACACCCAGTCATGGTGTAAGTGGAGAATGTACCTAAGTTTAACAGTACAAAATGAGTAAAGCCAGGGAGTTGACCCCTGTAGTTGAGTGTTACTGAAATTATTCATAAAGTATAACTTAATTTTGATAAACCATTTTATAATTTTAATAAACCATTTTATTTATATGTTAGGAGTATCATTTACCTGCAGTATTGTGCCGTCATTCTTTCCCATTGCTTATTACTAGAATTACAATTTACCCATGTGTCAAAACCCTCGGGCCACGCTACCAAAGGTGAGAGGTTATGGAGTAACGATATGAAATGAAATAACAAGACAAATGAAATAAAAAATTAAGAGAAAACCAGATTGAAGAGTTTAAAAGGTAACTACCATGGTATAAATTAAAAAAAAAACATTAAAGGAGAAACTCAGCTCTTATAAATGGTTTGCAGCGGTAGGATTGTAATTTAATATGGTATCGAGTTGGGAAGAATGAATGTGATACTGTCGGTGCTGTTAACTATGATTCGTAATAACCATTTCTCTGTATCTAATAACCATTCCACGGTAACTAATAAGTATTTCAGATTGCTAATAATTTTGTTCCGTATTTTTCCAAGGAACAGTACATTGTACAGTATATGTAATTCTGTACTAATTAATTAGGGACATAATTATTTCAGTAGGTAATATAATTTTTTGGGTGGAAGCAGTGTTAAGGCATGTACAGATATTTTTTGTGGTTTTATGGAGAAAGTGAAATAACAGTTCAAAGAAATACCTCACTTGGATTTAGGTTAGAAAAACAATTGCCTCAAAGAAAAAGAAAATTCTTGTTTTAAAGTAAATTGTACTTGCAATACTGGTGTATAGTAACACAAAAAATATTCAGAGTAATGATAATTTTCTGAAAACAAAGGCCAGCTACGTAACCATTGCTTGTTCTTTATAACATCATTGGTCTGTGAGTGTAGAGATCTTAGATTAGGCTCATTAATACATGAAGGGTTTGATGTGTGACAATCTGCCCCAATTTTTTTTTCTCCAACTTGTATTAACTCAGTTATTACTTACAGACAGTGAGTATATGTTCGGGCCATGGCACTAGAGTTTTGTGAAATGTTTTCATCATGGGAGTGCCCAGTGCTTCACTTCTGAGGTGCTTCCAGAAGTCTTGCACTGTACACAAAGGTTAAGTAGCTGCTTACTTTGTGGTTGTGACATTCAGAATTTTTATGTGTTAGGCAGGATATATTCCATTACTTAATATCGCGGGTTTTTTTAGAGTATTAATAGTACTATATGCTATAATGTTGATGTATATTCTTAGCAGATGTTAACCTCAGATTTTTTTTAATGCAGAGTGGTTCATTATTGGTGGTACACTATATGTTATGTGAGATCTAATGCCCTGTATACTTTCAGAGTACTGTATTGCATTTGATTATGTATGAGGACCTTATGGTGCTACAGTATATAGACCCCAGTGAATGCAATCTTTGAAAAGAGTGTGGTATACAGTGTATGGACCCGCAATTGTGAGTACAGAAATTCGTGAAGTGTTCACGCAGTGTTGCACCATACAGAGGTTATTACTAGCAAGTACCATTGTTTTGAGCAGGTACAGTAAATGAGCCCTGAAAAATAAGGAAAGAGAGAGTAAGGACTTGTACAGATCAATTTTTCCCTCATGTATTCTCCTGTGAAGCCTTAAAGTACAATTGTCTTAGGACATTCTCATGCAGTATTATCATATTTTGGGGAGATTAATAACCTGAACAGAATTTTGAGTAGTTGATGCCTTCGAATGGCCTCACTTTTCTACACATACAAAAAGGATTCTGCTGGTTTATAACATAATGCGAAAATTACATGATGTAACCCGGTAGAAAGGATGAACAATATTGACCAGATATGTACTGCGGTCCCACTATGCTATAATGCATCACCAGTAACACATAAGTCTACATACACAACTGTGGCTCATATGTGTTTAGTAATCGAACTGAAGGGATAAGGTCATCATACTCATCGTGGGTAAACTGAACTGTATTAGCAGGCACGACCAATACGTTTCCAGGCCGGATGTTACTCCATTACGTTAGCCACGAGCAAAGGGTAAAATATTTCCTAGTGCTAAACGTATTGGATCTAAATTCAGAGATCCGTCGAAGGTTAGGGAACGTCCCAGGAGGCGCGGGTCTCTGTCTTGTTCCTTTGTTGACGCGATTATGATATTTGTGTTGACATAATTAAGACATTCATTATATTTCCTCTATACAATCGGTGTCATTATACATATTAATATTAATATTATTCAACGTTGTCATCGTCATCATCATCACATCATTATAATATACACAATTCATTTTCACATCCTCACTGTCTCACGCAACCACCAACACCTCCCTCACGCCACCACCAACACCTCCCTCACGCCACCACCAACACCTCCCTCACGCCACCACCAACACCTCCCCACACCACCACCAACACCTCCCTCACACAACCACCACCAACACCTCCTCACGCCACCACCAACACCTCCCCACACCACCACCAACACCTCCCCACGCCACCACCAACACCTCCCCACACCACCACCAACACCTCACACCACCACCACCACCACCTCCCCCACGCCACCACCAACACCTCCCCACACCACCACCACCAACACCTCCCCACACCACCACCACCAACACCTCCCCACACCACCACCAACACCTCCCTCACCACCACCACCAACACCTCCTCACACCACCACCACCAAAAACCTCCTCACACCACCACCAACACCTCCCTCACACACCACCACCAACACCCCCACCACACCTCCTCACACCACCACCAACACCTCCACACCACCACCAACACCTCCCCACACCACCACCAACACCTCCCCCACACCACCACCAACACCTCACACCACCACCAACACCTCCCCCACACCACCACCAACACCTCACACCACCACACCTCACACCACCACCAACACCTCCCCACCACCACCAACACCTCCCTCACACCACTACCAACACCTCCCTCACACCACCACCAACACCTCCCTCACACCACCACCAACACCATTAATGAAAAAAGTAACAATTCATTATAAACGAAAAAGTAACAAACATTTATGAAACCTTACGAAGATGTTGATATTTTGTGAGTAAGAAATAGTTAGTGATGTTAACTGTGGTGGGAGGCCCTGGAACAAGTCCTCACCTGCCTGAGGTACTCATTAATATGAAACCTGAAGGAAGTGATAGTTTGTGAGGTAGATGACCCTCACTATATACAGTATAACCTATAAGTATAATGTTAAACTACACCAGAGGTGATAGACCTTGGACCAAACCAGTGCTAAAAACAACGGTGTATTGGACTAGGCACATAGAACTTATTTATCCTGTTACGCGTAGAAGGAAGTAGAGGATGTTGTTCTATAAGGAGATTATCTTTCTGGGGTTATGTTTTGGAAGTGAGTTGAGGATCAGTATTCTCGTCAGGTCTGTTGGGGGAATTCCACCACGGAGCTCCTCATCCTATAACCTGTTTACCTGCGTACCTGTCTAACTGCATACCTGTGCACACGAGACCTTGTACACCCGAGATCTTGTACACCCGAGATCTTGTACACCCGAGATCTTGTACACCTAAGATCTTGTACACCCGAGATCTTGTACACCCGAGATCTTGTACACCCGAGATCTTGTACACCCGAGATCTTGTACACCCGAGATCTTGTACACCCGAGACCTTGTACACCGAGATCTAGTACACCGAGATCTTGTACACCCGAGATCTTGTACACCGAGACCTTGTACACGGATCTTGTACACCTGAGACCTTGTACACCCGAGACCTTGTACACCCGAGACCTTGTACACCCTGAGATCTTGTACACCGAGATCTTGTACGAGATCTTGTACACCCGAGACCTCGTACACACGAGATCTTGTACACCGAGACCTTGTACACCCGAGATCTTGTACCCCGAGATCTAGTACACACGAGATCTTGTACACGAATCTTACCGAGACCTTGAACACCGGAATCTTGTACACCCGAGATCTTGTACACCGAGATCTAGTACCGAATCTTGTACACACGAGATCTTACACACCGAGATCTTGTACACCGAGATCTTACCAGACCTTGTACACCGAGATCTTGTACACCGAGATCTTACACACGAGATCTTGTACACCGAGATCTTGTACACACGAGATCTTGTACACCGAGACCTTGTACGAGATCGCACCAGGACCTTGTACACCGAGATCTTGTACACCGAGATCTAGTACACACGAGATCTTGTCACCGAGATCTTGTACACCCGAGACCTTGAACACCCGAATCTTGTACACCCGAGATCTTGTACACGAGATCTAGTACACACGAGATCTTGTACACGAGATCTGTACACCCGAGATCTTGTACACGAGATCTTGTACACGAGATCTTGTACACCGAATCTTGTACACCCGAGACCTTGTACACCCGAGATCTAGTACACACGAGATCTTGTACACCGAGATCTTTACACACGAGATCTTGTACACCGAGATCTTGTACACCCGAGACCTTGTACACCCGAGATCTTGTACACCGAGATCTTACACCGAATCTAGTACACACGAGATCTTGTACACCTGAGATCTTTACACCCGAGATCTTGTACACCGAGATCTTGTACACGAGATCTTGTACACCCGGATATGTACACCCGAGATCTTGTACACCGAGATCTTGTACACACGGATCTTGTACCCGAGATCTTGTACACCGAGATCTTGTACACCGAGATCTTGTACACCGAGATCTTGTACACCGAGATCTGGTACACCAGATCGTACACCCGAGATCTTGTACACCGAGACCTTGTACACCGAGATCTAATTACACGAGATCTTGTACACCGAATCTTACACACGAATCTTGTACACCCGAATCTTGTACACCGAGACCTTGTACACCCGAGATCTTGTACCGAATCTTGCCGAGATCTAGTACACACGAGATCTTGTACACCGAATCTTACCGAATCTTGTACACCCGAGATCTTATACCGAGATCTGTACACCGAGACTACACACCGAGATCTTGTACACGAATCTTGTACACACAGTCTACACACCGAGATCTTGTACACGAGATCTTGTACACCGAGATCTTGTACACCCGAGATCTATTGTACACCCGAGATCATTACACGAGATCTTGTACACCCGAGATCTTGTACACCCGAGATCTTGTACACCCGAGACCTTGTACACCCGAGATCTTGTACACCCGAGACCTTGTACACCCGCGACCTTGTACACCTAAATTTTACACCCGAGATCTTGCCATTATTATTATTATTATTATTATTATTATTATTATTATTAATTATTATTATTATTATTATTATTATTAAAATCTTGTTAACATTAATATATTATTATTATCGTGGCCTCAGTTTCTCTCCTCCCCGAACGTTCCTTGGACATGAATCCCTTGGGACATCCTTCAACACACCCTCCTCCCCAAGGACGCCTTCAAAGTTTTCCTGTTCCTAATTTAGCCGCTAACTTCAGGCCACACGTATTTCTGTATTTCTGCATTATTGGCCTGACATTATGACCTGTTGTATTTAACTGCTTTAGCCAGTTAGGGTGTAATTTGTGGAGTATACCAGTAGTAGTGTATGACCAGGACGCTGAAACTATTGTTAAAATGTACGGTAAGTCTTGTAGGTTCTATAGAAGGAGTATTGAGAGGTGGCAGAGTGGTAATATGTGAAACAAGGGTGTCGTCCCCTCTGTTTAACTCATTACACTTCGTTTCAACCTTTCCCCTCGACTATACGTCGTGACTTCTCTAGCCTTCATGTCTGGCTGTGCATCAGGCCCCAGCATGCCTTCCAACCTTTTCCCCACGACTATGTTGTAACTTCTTTATCCTCATGTCTGGCTGTGCCTTTAGTTGTCTAACACAAGCTACAGCGCTGATCATTAAGTCAGGGGGCAAGAAAGGATCAAGGCTAGGTAACATTCTTGTATTGTCTCACCCTGTTGAGCAGGTACCGACCGAGAACCTGGTTAACCTTGGTTAAGTGGTAAGTGATTCCGGATGGTCTTGCTAACTGCGGCAAGTGCGCTGTTGCCATGGCCAACCAGTAGTACAGTATGTTGTTCTTCCTCATACGAGTAACATGTAAAACTGTATTAATTATCTCCAGAATTTTCACGTGTAAGTTTAAGCCTTTGAAAGGTTAAGACTAAATATACTGAGGCTTGTGTCACGCCACCCAGGAACACTTGATGAGATAAACATACACCCAGTATAATAAGTCCCGTCCGGGTTTACTGTATACTCGCTAACTTGGCTTCTCGGAACTGTCCTCTTGTGCCCTTCAAGCAACTGCTTTGAACTGCAGGATCCTTATCATGGCCAGCAACAAGTATAAGAAAAAGACATTAAATTATCGCTATAGGACTATTATCATTCCCATCTACTATACTATTTATAATATTAATAGGTTTTGATAATGCGACCATTCCAGGTATCTTGTCATCCAGCCAACCTGTACACCTACCGCCAGCTGTACACCTATTGCCACCTGTACACCTACTGCCACCTGTACACCCTACTGCCACCTGTACACCTGCTGCCACCTGTCACCTGCCACCTGTACACCTACTGCGACCTGTCCACTGCCACCTGTACACCTACTGCCACCTGTGCACCTACTGCTGCCTGCACCTACTGCCACCTGTACACTCTGCCACCTGTACACCTACTGCCACCTGTACACCTACTGCGCCTGTGCACCTGCCACCTGTACACCTACTGCCACCTGTACACCTACTGCCACCTGTACACCTACCGCCAGCTGTACCTATTGCCACCTGTACACCTACTGCCACCTGTACACCTGCCTGTCACCTGCGACCTGTGCACCTACTGCCACCTGTACACCTCGCCACCTGTGCACCTACTGCTGCTATCACCTACTGCCACCTGTACACCTACTGCCACCTGTACACCTACTGCCACCTGTACACCTACTGCCACCTGTACCTGCCTGCCTGTTGCACCTGTCACCTGTGCACCTACCTGCCTGTGCACACCTACTGCCACCTGTACACCTACTGCCACCTGTGCACCTACTGCCACCTGTACACCCTACTGCCACCTGTACACCTGCTGCTGTGCCACCTACTGCTCCTGCCTCCTGCCACTGCTACTGCCACCTGGACACCTGCCGACTGTACACCAACTGCCGCCTGTGCACCTACTGCCACCTACACCTATCACCTGGACACCTACTGCCTGAACACCTGCCACCACCTGTACACCTGCCATGTGCATGAACCACCACCTGTGCACCTACTGCCACATGTACACCTACTGTCCTTTACACCTACTGTCACCTGAACACCTACTGCCACCTAAACACCTACTGCCACCTGAACACCTACTGCCTAACACCTGCGCCACACCTGCCTTGCTGCTGCCACCGTGCACCTGTGCCCACCTGTACTGCCACCTGTTACACCTACGCCCGCATTCACCTCTGACCACCTTACACCTGCCACCTGGACATTCCCCTTGCACTGCCACCTGTGCACCTGCGCCACCTGTGCACCTCTGCCACCTGTCACCTGCGCTACCAGTACACCTACTGCCACCTGTACATCTAGTGCCACCTGTGCATCTACTGCCTGTACACCTACTGCCACCTGTACCTACGCCACCTGTACACCTACTGACACCTGTACACCTGCCACCCTGAACATTACCTGCCACCTGTACACCTACCACCACCTGTACACCTGCCACCTGAACACCTACTGCCACGTAGCTACCTGCTGTCACCTGCACACCTACTGCCACCTCAGTACCACCTGAACCACCTAAACCTCTGCCACCTGTGCACCCTACTGCTGTACCTAGTGCCACCTGTACACCTCTGCCACCTGTACACCTACTGCGCCTCGTACACCTACTGAAACCTGTACACCTACTGCCACTGGACATTACCTGCCACCTGTTACACCTACTGCCACCTGACGCACCTACTGCCACCTGTACACCTACTGCCACCTGTTCACCTACTGCTACCGGTACACCTACTGCCACCTGTACATCTAGTGCCACCTGTTGCATCTGCCACCTGTACACCTACGCCACCTGTACACCTACTGCCACCTGTACACCTACTGAAACCTGTACACCTACTGCCACCTGAACATTACCTGCCACCTGTTACACCTACTGCCACCTACACCTCTGCCACCTGTACACCTGCCACCTCGTTCACCTACCCTACCGGTACACCTGCTGCCACCTGCGATCTACTGCCACCTGTACATCTACGCCACCTGTACACCTACTGCCACCTGTACACCTACTGCCACCTGTACATCTGCCACCTGTACATCTACTGCCACCTGTACATCTACCGCCACCTGTACACCTACTGCCACCTGTACATCTACTACACCTGTGCATCTACTGCCACCTGTACATCTACCACCATTGCATCTACTGCCACCTGTACACCTACTGCCACCTGTACATCAATGCCACCTAAACACCTACCCACATGTGCATCTACTGCCACCTGTACAATTAATGCTACCTGTACACCTACTGCCACCTGAACATCTTCTGCCACCTGTACACCTACTGCCCCTGTGCACCTACTGCCACCTGTACACCTACTGCTACCTGTGCACCTACTGCCACCTGTGCACCTACGCCACTGTACACCCTGCCACCTGTACACCTACCACCTGTATACCTACTGCCACCTGTACATCCTAGTGCCACCTGTACACCCTACTGCCACATGTACCTACCGCCACCTGTACACCTACTGCCACCTGTGCATCTACTGCCACCTGTACCCTACGTCACATGTGCACCTACCGCCACCTGTACACCTACCGCCACCCTGTTACTGCCACCTGTACATCTACTGCCACCTGTACCTGCTGCCACGTATGCCAGCTACCGCCACCTGTACCTACTGCCACCTGTGCATCCAACCACCACCTGTTACACCCCTAATGCCACATGTACACCTGCCACTGAACCTACCGCCACCTGTTGCACTCTGCCACCTGTGCACCTACTGCCACCTGTACCTGCCACCTGTACATCTACTGCCACCTGTACACCTCACCGCCACCTGTACACCTACTGCCACCTGTACACCTACGCCACCTGTACACCTGCCACCATGCACCTACTGCCACCTGTACACCTGCCACCTGTACACCTACTGCCACCACCTGTGCACTCTGCTGTACACCTACTGCCACCTGTGCACCTACTGCCACCTGTACACCTACTGCCACCTGTACACCTACTGCACCCTGTGCACCTACTGCCACCTGTACACCTACTGTACCTGTACACCTGCCACCTGTACACCTGCCACCTGTACACCTACTGCCACCCTGTACACCCTACTGCCACCTGTACACCTACTGCCACCTGTACACCTACTGCTACTACCTGTACACCTACTGCTGCCTATACACCTCCTGCCACCTGAACACCTACTGCCACCTGAACACCTACTGCGACTGTACACCAAGCTGCTGCCTGTACACCTACCTCACCTGTACCTGCCACCTGAACACTACCACCTGAGACACCTACTGCCACCTGTACACCTGCGCCATAGCATGCATGAACCACCACCTGTACCCTGCCACATGTGCACCTACTGTCACCTGTACACCTCTGTCCACCTGAACACATGCTGCCACCCTGAACACCTACTGCCATGTGTACATGAACCACCACCTCACCTACTGCCTGCACTGCCTGCTGCACCTACCTGTCACCTGCACACCTACTGCCACCTGAACACCTCACTGCCACCCCTGAAGCACCTACTGCCACCTGTGCCTCTGCTACCTGTGCACCTAGTGCCACCTGTACACCTACCCGCCACCTGTCACCTACTGCCACCTGTACACCTACTGAGCCTCAGCTGCACCTACTGCCACCTGAACATTACCTGCCACCTGTACACCTACTGCCACCTGTACACCTGCACCCACCTGTACCTCTGCCACCTGTTCACCTACTGCTACCTGCTATGCATCTAGTGCCACCTGTACATCTACTGCCACCTGTACACCTACTGCCACCTGTGCACCTCTGCCACCTGTGCACCTACCACCGCACCTCTGCCACCTGAACGTTACCTGCCACCTGTGCACCTACTGCCACCTGTACCTCTGCCACCTGTGCACTCTGCCACCTGTTCACCTACTGCTACCGGTACACCTGCTGCCACCTGCGTCTACCGCCACCTGTACATCTACTGCCACCTGTTGCACCTACTGCCACCTGTTACACCTACTGCCACCTGTACATCTACTGCCACCTGTGCACTCTACTGCCACCTGTACATCTACTGCCACCTGTGCACCTGCCCTGTACATCTACTGCCACCTGTGCATCTGCACCTGTACATCTACTGCCACCTGTACATCTACTGCCACCTGTACACCTCGCACCTGTACATCTAATGCCACCCTAAACACCTACGGCCACATGTGCATCTACTGCCACCTGTACAATTAATGCTACCTGTGCACCTACTGCCACCTGAACATCTTCTGCCACCTGTACACCTACTGCCCCTGTACACCTCTGCCACCTGTACACCTGCCTACCTGTACACCTACTGCCACCCATGCACCTACTGCCACCTATTGCACCTACTGCCACCTGTACACCTACCACCTGTATGCCCACCGCCTGTGCATCTAGTGCCACCTGTACACTACTGCCACATGTGCACCTACCGCCACCTGTACACCTACTGCCACCTGTACATCTACTGCCACCTGTGCACCTGCTGTGCATGCACCTACCGCCACCTGTACACCCTACTGCCACCTGTGCACCTACTGCCACCTGTGCATCTACTGCCACCTGTACACCTACTGCCATGTACAGCTACCGCCACCCTGTACACCTACTGCCACCTGTACATCAACCACCACCTGTACACCTAATGCCACGTACCTCTGCCACCTGAACACCCTACCGCCACCTGTACACCTACTGCCACCTGTGCCTACTGCCACCTGTGCACCTACTGCCACCTGTACACCTACTGCCACCTGAACACCTCCGCCACCTGTACACCTACTGCCACCTGTACACCTACTGCCACCTGTACACCTACCGCCACCTGTACACCTCTGCCACCTGTACACCTACTGCCACCTGTACATCTACTGCCACCCATACACCTGCCTGCATCTACTGCCACCTGTACATCAACCACCACCTGTACACCCTATGCCACATGTACACCTACGCCACCTGTACACCTACTGCCACCTGAACACCTACTGCCACCTGTGCTACTGCTCTGTACCTACTGCCACCTGTTACACCCGCACCTGTACACCTACTGCCACCTGCACCTACTGCCACCTGTTACCTACTGCCTGTTCACCTACTGCTACCGGTACACCTACTGCCACCTGTACATCAGTGCCACCTGTACATCTACTGTCACCTGCGTCTACTGCCACCTGTGCATCTACTGCCACCTGTACACCCTGCCACCTGTACACCTCTGCCACCTGTACACCTACGCCACCTGTACACCTGCCACCTGTACACCTACTGCCACCTGTACACCTCTGCCACCTGTACCTACGCCACCTGTACACCTACTGCCACCTGTGCACCCTACTGCCACCTGTACACCTGCCACCTGTACACCTGCCACCTGTGCACCTACTGCCACCATACACCTACCACCTGTACACCTGCCCCTGTACATCTACTGCCACCTGTACACCTACTGCCACCTGTACACTGCACCTGTACACCTACGCCACCTGTACACCACTGCTGCCACCTGCACCTACTGCACCTGTACACCTACTGCCTGTACACTACTGCCACCTGTACACCTACTGCCACCTGTGCATCTACTGCCACCTGTACATCTACTGCCACCTGTACATCTACTTACGCCTGTACACCTCTGCCACCTGTACTCTGCCACCTGTACACCTACTGCCACCTGTACATCTACTGCCACCTGTACACTACGCCACCTGTACACCTACGCCCACCTGCACCTACTGCCACCTGTGCATCTACGCCACCTGTACACCTACTGCCACCTGTACATCTACTGCCACCTGTACACCTGCCACCTGTACACCTACTGCCACCTGTACACCTACCTGCCCTGTACACCTACTGCCACCTGTGCACCCTACTGCCACCTGTACACCTCTGCCACCTGTACATCTACTGCCACCTGTACCCTACCGCCACCTGTCACCTACTGCCACCTGTACACCTGCCACCTGTGCATCTACTGCCACCTGTCACCTACTGCCACCTGTACATCTACTGCCACCTGTACACCTACTGCCACCTGCACACCTACTGCCACCTGTACACCTGCACCTGTACATCTACTGCCACCTGTACACCTACTGCCACCTGTACATCTGCCACCTATTTCGCCACCTGTACCTACTGCCACCTGTACACCTACCACCTGTACACCTACTGCCACCTGTACACCTACTGCCACCTGTACACCTCTGCCACCTGCATCTACCCTGCCTGTACATCTACTGCCACCTGTACACCTGCCACCTGTACATCTACTGCCACCTGTGTACACCTACTGCCACCTGTACACCTACTGCCACCTGTACATCTACCGCCACCTGTACCTCTGCCACTGCCTACAGTCACCTGTACATCTACTGCCACCTGTACACCTACTGCCACCTGTACATCTACTGCCACCTGTACACCTACTGTTATTCGGCTAGCCACCATATGATTGATATATTTGGCGGCCTACTCCTAAGCCCCTCGTGACTAACCTTCAGAATGTCCAGACTCTTACGTTGACTAAAAACACATCAGTCAGCACAATGTTTGGTGAGTCTTGTAACGCGCCTGGACTTAGGTGACAGCCAGTCGAGTGTGGTGTTCACATACACACTCACTGGATCACACATCTATTGCCTTGTTCATTAGTGCATTACCACCGCCTTCACGTTGAACAAGCTCGGTATGCTACGCTTTGTGCCGGAGACGACAAACAGGATATGGCCAAAGTCTACTTGGTGGGAAGTTACTGGGGAAATTTTGACTGGTGAGATTCCCACAGTGGATGTTTTGTTACGATGATGATAATAATAATAATATAATAATAATAATAATAATAATAATAATAATAATAATAATAATAATAATAATAATAATAATAGATGTAAGTCAAGGTTCTACGCCAAACTACAAATGGTTAACTGACTAGACAAGATGAAGTTAAGGTTCTCGAGTGTAGTTGTTGGCCACGCCTGGTGTAGCCAAGACTTAGGGCCATTGCAAGATTAGCCGTGGTGTACACCACGCTGTAATCCGGCGGTCGTAATACAATGGAGTAAAATTTGTGTGATCTTTCAAGATGGGCCATGGTGGTACCCGACCGTCGTTTGTTGTTACTACGCCATCGTAGTGTAGTCAGGTGTACCAACTGGCGGAAGACTGGGAGGTTGGTAGGCTTACACCCTCAAAACGTTGTCAGTGGCACGAAATGTTTACAGTAAATATAGGTAAATATATCCCGTGACAACCATAAAAATGTATGTAATAGGCCCCTGTCTCATCAACAGAACGTATTATATAAATGGGTCAATACATCTGATATATTCAGATTCACCACCCTGTAACTTTCCACTGTCTATGAGTAAGACATGAGATGGACACGTGAGCGGGCAACTCACCCAAGAGGGCGAGACCCATAGCTCAGCATTTCTGTAAGCACGCACTGCGATGCCCTTAAGCTTCAGTAGCTCACCTCAATTCATATCGTAGGACGTGACCAAACGTTTATCATACATAAACGCCGTCCCCTTCTCATTCACTCCTAGACAGTGAGACTTACGGTTGATATACACTCAGGAATTATATCTACAACCTTTTATAATAAAACAAAGGAACTACCGTTTGGGTTTCGTTACTTAAAACCCAAATATGAATATGTGTGAACGGACTGGTTAATTGGACAAGCAGCCGATTCATGTAGGAATAGAGTGTAATATCTGTACCTATCTTCTAACAATAAAGAATTAAGTTTGCCACGAACTTGGGGTTGAGTCAGTGTAAATAAAGAGAACTATGGCCTGTTCTGTGGATGAAGTCAGTAGAATATAACAAAGTATTATAATTTTGCTATGACAGTGATGAACTCACTGTACAGATGAATTGGGATAAAATCTTGAAAAAATATCACCATAACTGTATAGGAGCAAATCTACTGTGTAGATGAGCTCAGGTGTGAGGAGATGGAGGTAGAGGTCTTAAAGTAACAGTTAAATAACCTAATTGTATGTTTTGCTGAAGCTAAGGCTTAGAAAAGGCTATTTGATAATTCCTGTGGATATTTTGGTGACGTTAGCCCACAGAAGGTAAAGGTAGGTACTACACGATGGTTCTCGTGTGTTTTACAAATTGTGTTAGAGACTTTTTCCACTTGTAGGCTTATCACTGTTATTATCCATCCACAGGATTCAGTCTGAAGAATTGTTAGTGTCTCGTTCCGTAGTACTGGACAGCCGAAAGGAGTTGTCAGGAAACCCATTTAGATTTTAAAATTTTATTAATGGTCGTATAATAAACAATTGTATTAACAACATAAACATAAAGAAACAAGTATTTACCTCATCAGATAAGTAGGGTGTACAGACACACTCTAAAACAAACACTAAACTTTATCAAAAGACTTAAGACAAAACTTAACAATTATTCTCCGTGACGATTAAACCCATGCAGCTGTGAGAGGATGACGAGAGATAACTCTGCTGGATGGTGGACCTTTTTAAACTGTATAACTAGAAAACCACGCGGGATGGTTAGCTTAGATTATTCCTTAATATCAAAGCTAAGCCTCACTATTAGAAATTTTGTAAACTGGACCTTAGGAGATTAAGTTAGACCATTGTTATAAATGTTTTGTTCAAGTCGACTCTCATAAGGTTAAGATAAACACAACAGGACTCATCCTTGCGCCGTTTCAACATTATTTTATACTTATTTCACTCTGCTGGGAGGTGCGGTGTAGCTCTCAGTTCTAGTTGAACTATCGGTGGTACTAGTAGCCCTACTGGTAGTACCATGGGGCCTTGGTATTACATCTAGCCACTATAGTACCAATAAGGCCGGATCTGGTGTTGGTTGTACTGGTTGTAGTACCAGGTGGGCCGTGGTCTAGGTCTGGGACCAAACAACACTGGTGGTCGGTAATTACTGTACGGGTTGTGTATTATCGCTCCCTGTAGATAAAGAAAAAGACCTCATTAACCACACTACTGTAGGGAGAACGACATATAATACAATTGTTCGTGTTCTGGGTAATAAGTTCAATATACAGGACTGAACACAAACACCTGTATAGATTTTGTAGGTTCGATTTACTGGGATGAGATATGTACACAAGAGGGTAATGCTTCACCCACTGTCCGTGGTCGGCACTGCTCTATAGACGACGTGGCAGAGTGATACATTAGCAGCTTCCATACGTCGCCAAGCACATTAATTAAGCATGTGGGACATGATACATACATTGCCACACGCTACTATAGGCTAAATAAATAATACATAAATGGAACATACGCAATATACATGGCATAATATAAATGCAGCATACAGAATGTACATCCACCTCCTCCCCTATACGCTCATAGCAAAGTCTTGAGCGGACTTTCTTTGGATCGTTCTGAGCGTCGGGGACTAGATCACTGGGAAGGGTATGGGACTCCAGCACTGAGGTGGCGGGGGTCAGCAGAGGCATTTGTTCTGAGAGGCGGAGAAAACGGCGGTTCCTCCACACACGACCACTGGAGGCGAAAAAACCGTACACAGGTAGTCAGTGACCTACCGAGACCCGCAGTTCGCCTGCCCGTGGGAGGTCGGGTCCTGAACACCGGACTTGGGTGCCAAACCTCCAACGCCTGGGGAGGAACGGGCGTGGTCGTTGTAACGAAGACGTCCGGTATGATTAAGTGTGTTGCGGGTTCAAGAAGACCCGGTCGAAGGCCTCGCAGTCAATGTTCCCAGAAGGGGCCACCTTAAGGATGAGGTGCTTCAGGGATTTGACAGCAACCTCAGCGTGGCCGTTGGATTGCTGATAATGGGACGATGACAACACATGCCGGACTCCCCATCGGTCAAGGAACACAACAAGTCAGCTTGTGAACTGAAGGCCCCTCCGTCCGGTTCGCAGGCGCACAGGAACGCCACGTCACACGGAAGTAGTGGCGAGACTTGCTGATGGTGGCGGCAGACGTCGTCATTACCCCACTTGATGACAACCGGCCAACCAGAGAGACGGTCGATGATAACAAGGAAGGACTTTCCTGAAACAGAGAAAAGTCGGCTGACACAGACTCAAAGGGGCGGGTGGGGTTGTCAAATCCTCATGAAGGTTTCCTGCTGCTGGCTGGGTTGTAATACTTGGCAGGGCTCACACCGCACAGACAACATTGGAGATGTCGGAGTTGATGCGGGCCAGAACACAGTCTGTCGTGCCGTCGTTTGGTGGCTTCAGCTCCGCAGTGACTGTCGTGAAGGCGAGCCAAGGCGTGGGGCGTGGTGCAGCGGGGACAACTACCGTGCTCCGTACAGAACAAGGTCTCCGTCGCGGTAGAGTTCATTGCTGAGTTTCAATACGGGGAGCAGGGTGTTGGCGTGAAGATCGTGGCGGTTGCTAAAATCCATTCCTCACACACGCGACCAAGTCGGACTGGGAAAGGGTCATCTCAAGGCCCACGCTGTTCAAGAAAGGTCCTCCATTGCCTTGTCGTCATCTGGTGACAGGTCCGAACGAACAGATTGGACGGCATGGAGAGTGACCACAGTCCTGACGGAAAAGAGCAGTCGGCGTCGAGCACATGGTCTTCTACCGATGGGGCGGCTGACAGGAGGAATGGGATAAGGCATCAGGGATGCAGAGCTCACTTACCAACACGCCACACTGCTGTGAAGATGTACGCCGAGGCTTCTCTTTCCAGGCTGGGCAGGTTCTCTTGGCGCGTCCAGCGTGTGGTGGTTGAGGATCGAGACAAGCGGGCGATGGTCGGTCACTAGGTGAAAGTGTTGCAGGCCTATGAGGTAAAACCTACGCGGACATCGCCCAAACCACAGCCAACAGCTCCAACTCAATGGTAGCGTAGCGCGTCTCAGTGTCAGAGAGGAAACCTGACCACACTGGGTTGACGGAACTGCCCTCCACCATGATCCTGCAGTGAGGCGTATCCACGCCATACAAGCGTGAGGCATCTGTCTGCAGAACTGTCGGCAGGCTGAGTTAAGCGATAAGCGAGACAGGTGGCAAGACAAGCCTATTCCACTTGCTGGAAGGCCTTGTCGTGGTCAGGGGTCCACAGGAATGTCCTCTTGGGGGCTCATCAGGGGCAGTGGTTGAGCAGCTGCGGAGATGTCCGACAACTCTGCTAACTGGTTGACGAGACGGATGAAGGACCTCAAGTCGGTGAGGTTAGCAGGGGTGGAAAATCCGTGATGGCGCAGCGGACCTTTTCGGGTCAGCTGCGATACCATTCCCTGAGAGGGTGTACCCACAAAGAGTCAACTGAAGAGCTGGCCAGAACAAACTTGTCGGCATTTAGGGGTAATGCCGTGCTTCCGGCACCTGTTGAGTACCTCGTAGATACGGCAGAGGTGATCCATATAATCCTCGTCGTACACGAGTGTGTCGTCGACCACTTTCACACCGGTTTGCCAGACGGCAGAGGCCATGTCACCTCCAGATAGAAAGCGTCTCCTGTGGCAGCGAATCCCGGGGCCACAGCAATAACTGTAACGTCCATGGGGTGATGAAAGTTGTGGTGGTCGGTCTTCTTCAACAAACTCTATCTGCCAGTATCCACAGAACGTCCATCGTCGTGAAGCCTTCGAAAGGGTTCACACTGCGTATAGCTGCAAAGGCGTGGAGAGAGTGCGCGGGACGAGACACCACAACATTGAGCTTGGAGAGGTCAGTGGTGATCGAACACCACCTTTAAGGTTTTACGACGACAACCATAGGAATTGACCATGGAACAGGTCATCGCCGGTTGGTGCAATAATTTCTTGGGCGACCATGGGTCAGCTCGTTTTTGACCGCCTCGCGGGCAGAGGAACCAGTCGAGGGGTGTAAATAAAGCGAAGGGCCAGCGTCGTCCACCAGGTGGATCCTTATGGGGGGGGACCTGCCATCTTCTTGAAACTTTAGTTCCAGAGCGGACTTGGTCACCAGAACGTCGCTGAATTCCTTCGGGAAATGCTGAACATCGAAGGAGAGGTGTCACTAACCGAAGGCAGGGTAGGGCGGCGGCAGGGTGTTGCTGCTCCCTTTTACCCTGTTGGCGTGTTTTGCACCTCAAGAATAGGTGTTGGGAAGTCCTGGGAGATGATGGCCAACTCTTGACAATGTCTGTAGGACAGCAAAGGAGTCGGGACACCGTTATGCACATCAATCCAGGCTTGACACGATCTGTTGCCAAAGGTGACTTGTGCTTGGAGTGAACCCAGGGCCGGGGTCATCTGTGAACCATCTGCCGTGAAGCGGAGATCCTTGGGGGGCGGTCCTAGATCACTTGGAGAGAGCCCCAAGCATTGCAAATGCTGGGGACCGATGACTGTAGCATCAGCGCCGGTGTCGGGCAACATCTGAAGACGGGATGACACACCGCCGTAGGTCACGATGACGCTGATGTACTGGGGGACTTTGGTCCTGGGACGCGAGGGGGAGCACACATTCCTAATATGGCTCGAGCGTTGTCCAGGGTCGTCACGCTTCTCATTGGAAGACTGTGGGCGGCCCTCACTGGTGGAAGGGCGCTGAAGCTTCCGCCGACGCTGTCCCTTGGGTTTGTTGGTAGGGCAACACTTGTCATAGTGGCCCAGACGACCGCACACGTTGCACTGGATGCGTTTAGCTGGGCACCGTACTGTGAGTGACCAGTGGCCCTTACGGTCACAACTGTTGCAGGTAGACTCAGCAGCTGGACACACCTGTGTTCCGTGCTGCTTACCACAGTTGTTACAAAATGAACCGGGCGTGGACGTGGTGGGCGAAGGCGTAGGAGCAGACTTCTTGTCCTTCTTGTACCGGGACACAGCGCGTACAGCTGTAGGGGGAGCTCGGATGGCAGAGGTGGCACACCTGGCAGCCTCATAGGAGCGACATATCGTCAAAGCATCCTTGAGAGAAGAGGAAGAGTCGAGGGAGGTGAGGCGTTGGACAAGTTCCTCGTCCTTAACACCCATCAGGATCACCTGCTTCAACTGGGTCTCCTCGCACTGCTGGTGGTGGCCTAGACATATATCTACCTCTTCCGAGGCTCTCTTAAGACGTACATAAAAGGCGTCAAAGGTCTCACCCTCCATCTGTCTGCAGCTAAACAATTCCCTCCTGCGCAGAGCTTCATTCTGCTGTCCTTTGATGTGCCGTTGTAGAATGTCCAGTACCTCCTCTACAGACAGCGAAGAGGTCGGAGGTACCTGCAGCGTATGTTCTAAGACACGCTGAATTTCCAAGGACAGGCACATACGCAGCTGGATGAATTGTTTAGGCTGTGACAAACTCTGGAGATCCACCATCGTAGCATAATCAGTCCACCGTCGCCGCCATTCACGAAAAGTCTGGAAAATCACATCAGGCATCAAGATGGGCGGTGTTTGAGCTGCTGCTTTAGGTGGGGCTGGGGGGCGTGAAGGAAGCATTGATGAGGTATCTGAACCAGTCAGTACCGAGGCAGTGTTAGAGCCAGGGGCTTGGTTAACAGTGAGGCGAGATATCAAAGCTTCAAACCGTGCACTGTCTTCCAATCTCCGTTGGTGGTCTCTCTCTGCCTCTGCTTGTCTTCTGCGTTCGTCTGCCGCACGTCTGTTAGCTTCATCCTCGCGCCTTTCATCTCTCATAAACTTCAATAAAGCAATTATCTCTGGAGACAACGCTGAATATCGAGGTGAAGGGCTGCGCGATGTTGTGGGAGCTGGAGCGTCGTGGTCAGCCTGGTCATCCATCTCTGCGGAGCTATCATCCGACTGACTCATCCGGGCGCTGGCTCCACGACTACGTAAGCCACGAGACATAACTACTTCATCTGTGTACTGTGTCTTAAATCAGTGTTGACCGGTCAGCCCGTCGTATCAACAAGATCTCAGACAAAAAATTAATTAAATACACAGATAAGTAGGTTATATATATAAAATATATATAAGGGAGCCGTCGCGGTCAGTGAGTGTTAGTACATGTATGTGTGTGTGCACGCGTCTGGGTGGGAGCAGTCTTCTCGAGCTGTGAGGGGGGGTGGAGACGGCGAGGAGCATCAGTTACCCCTCAGGCAAGACAAGAGGAGGATGTGAAAACTTTACTCCTTACAAATGCCCAGAACATGCCGTGTACCTTGGGAATCCTTTAGAACAAGGTCACACATGTATGGCACGAAACACACAATGCACTAAACACTTCACAGAAAATCACTGTCACTGACACTGCTCAAAGTTGCTAAATTCTTCGAGGAGAGGTGGCGGGCGGCGGTTGACACAGGGAAGGAGTCCATAAGCCAGCTTTCCACAAACTTTGCACTGTCACTCGTAATTATCCAGTAAAACCGGTTCACTGCGCCATGTTCGTGTTCTGGGTAATAAGTTCAATATACAGGAGCGAACACAAACACCTGTATAGATTTTGTAGGTTCGATTTACTGGATAAGAGATATGTACACAAGGGGAGTAGCGCTCTTCAACCTGTCCGCTGGTCAACTGCTCTATAGACGACGTATGGCAAGTGATACATTAGCAGCTTCCATACGTCGCCAGGCACATTAATTAAGCATGTGGGACATTGATAAATACATTGCCACACGCTACTAGCTAGGCTAAATAAATAATACATAAATGGAGCACATACATAATATACATAGCATAATATAAATACAGCATACAGAATATACATACAACAATAATTAAACATTAGTACATAATAAAGTGTTTGCCTTCCAATGTTCGTTATAGTTTTTCTTGTATCTCTATAATTTATCTTTTCTTAAGTCTTTTATCGCTATCATTCTTATCGGTCTGAAAATATAATGATCGTTCAACGCTCACAAACACATCACTTACACGCAAGCAAACATTTATACAGCCCAAACAGGGAGGTACTATCGCCTGGGAACATTTTGAAAGCTTAATGAGTTGTCTAATGGTAAGCCCTGCTGCCATATGTGACCAAGTCCCAGGTTGTTGAACTCACTTACACACGATTGCAGGGTCTCAATTGTTTCAGTTACTATTGACAACACAACATACATATAGTATATCGTTTCTACTTTTGATCCCTTTTTCATTTTTGTATTTCTTTCGGTTCTTTACTATTACTATTATTATTATTATTATTATTATTATTATTATTATTATTATTATTATTATTATTATTATTATTATTATTATTATTATTATTATTATTATTATTATTATTATTATTATTATTATTATTATTATTATTATTATTACGACTATTATTATTATTATTATTATCATTATTATTATTATTATTATTATTATTATTATTATTATCACAGTGTTGTTATTATTATTATATTTTTTTATTCTAAATTTCATTTACTGTGAATTTATTACTGTTTTTATTATTATTACATTTTCGCCCCCCAGGCCCCACTATGGGTCAGTGACCTGTGCCCGGGTGGACTAATCCCTGTAAATAAATAAAAACTGTAGATTCATCTTTCATATAAAGTGGGTAACAAATATAGGTAAATTTAATCAGTGTTCCTTACAACGTTATTCTCTTACGTCTTTCATCCTGAATTCAGATCACAGTCCAGAAAGAATAAATTTGTTCAAAGGTTCTACATTTTCACAAAATCAGAATTATAAAAGTATTAGTACCAATATAAGATTAATTCATATTTCCTGAAAGTCAAAATCTTCAGAACTGGGTAACATAACAAAAATAATAATTACCGAGTTGGGTCTCGTCGCATCAACTCCACCAATTTCAAATGCATATTCAGGCTCATGAGCCGGTGTAGCACTGCTCCTGAACCTCCCAAAGTCTTCTGTACGTGGAGAAATCAAACACAATGGTCATAAATGAGTTTCCTCACACCTTATTTAATTACTTGGTATTATACTTGTATCTAATATACTATAGGACTTGCCGTGCGTGTATCTGTTCTGGGCAGCCGAAACGGCACATTCGTTTTTCATCAAACTTGGTGGAAAAATCGCAAAAAAATCGTAAAGTGAAAAAACCTGGTCCCATGTCGATGGTTTCTTTAGGGAGGCATTAATTAACCATTTTATTTACTCTGGCAAAAGTTGTCACTGTACGCTGTCTGCCGGCCGGACGATTGCAGTTATCGTACGGCTCCCTCCTCCCCACTTTTGTTCTCAGCCTACTTTTTTTTTAATGTTGATTGGATTAGTAAAGGAAGGAAGATGAGGAAATGCAAAAATAAAGAAGGGGAAACAGAAAATAGTAAGAGAAACAGGTGGGGGGGGGGGCTGAGTTCCATCATAAGAACATAAGAACATAAGAAAATAAGGAGTCTGCAATAGGCCGGTTGGCCTGTGCATGGCAGCTCCTGTCGAGAGTTACTACCACTCTCTATCATCCATGAATCTATCTAGCCTCTTTGAAACTTTCCAGAGTTCGCACTTACTACAAAGTTGCTAAGCTTGTTCCACTGTCCACCACCCTATTTGTGAACCAGTTTCTTCCTATCTCCCTCCTAAACCTAAACTTATCCAACCTGAACCGTTGCCTGAGTTCTATCCTGCTCGGATATTATAAGAACTTTATCTATATCCCTTATTGATTCTTTCACCCACTTAAATACTTCTATCATATCTCCCGCACTCTTCGTCTTTCTAGGGAATGCAAGTTAAGTTTCTTTAACCTATCCTGATATGGAAGGTTTCTAACCCGGAATCATTTTTGTCATTCTTCGCTGCACCGACTCTAGTGAATTTATATCCATTCTATAATAGGGCACCAGAACTGAACAGCATAATCGAGGTGCGGCCTAACTAGCGCAAGATATAGTTGCAATAAGACCTCTGCACTCTTGTTACTTACACTTAGATATAAAACCCAATACTCTGTTTGCCTTATTTCGAACATTAACGCACTGTTTTCTAGGCCGTAGGTCCGGCTACAAGTACCCCTAGGTCTCTTTCACAAGTCGACTTCTCTAGGTTGATGTTGTTAAGGCTGTATACATTATAAGTATTTGTTCTTCCAATATTAAGTACGCTGCACTTGATGGTGTTGAATTTCATTTGTCATTTTTCATGCATCTGGATGTGCAGTTTCAACGTTACCAGACGACCTTACAGCTACAGTGTATACTTATTCCTGTAGAAAAGGAGAAGAGATAAAATGATAATAACAGGAATGCATGGAGAAGATGACTACAATAGACACAGGGTGAATATAGACAGTGAAACAGACAGGAGGTTGACAAAAATAGACAGATTCATACATGCACAAATAAACAATATGGCAACTAACATGACAGACAGACAGCTGACTGACTGGTTCACATTAGTACAGACCGGCTTACATTCAAACACCACGCAGACAGGACGGATAGACTTGAGACAGATTACAAGGCATTTATAATCAAGAATAGCACCAAATTGACCATAGCTGCGTCAGTGAGGGTAGCTGGTCTTACATCCACCAGCGTAAATAATAAGACGCATTGAAAACTAACACCCTCGCACTGAAAGAACATCGATTGTCGGTCAGTGATGTGAGATGGGCCTAAAACTGACTAACGTAGATGATGACTATGATGACTACACAGTGATGACTTAAGCAGATGGTGACTAATCTAACCAGAATCAAGGTCACTTCTCTTCATAATATAATTTATCTCGGAATGATCATCGGTGATTCATAATAATTTTTTTTGTTTTTAACCTCCTTATGGCGAATATTTCTTTAACTAATTATTCTAACCTTTATTCCATTCCTTCTTATAGTATATTAGATACTGTAAGTTTCACGACCACGACCATGATCATAACAAACAGGACCATGATTATAACAACCAGGACCATGATTATAACAACCACGCCAATGATTATTAGAAACACGAATATGATTATAACAACCACGACCATGATTATAACAACCAGGACCATGATTATAACAACCACGCCAATGATTAAGAAACACGATTATGATTATAACAACCACGACCATGATTATAACAACCACGACTAGGACTATAACAACCACTACCATGATTATAACAACCTCGGTAAACTGTACCACTGGACCTGCCACCGAGCATGAAGTGCCCAGGATCACTTGTCACAACCTAAAAGCCATAATGATCACATTAGTTCTCAACTGACAAGTGAAAAAAGCAGGATATAAATAGAGGTAAGTACGTACCAGAACGAGCAGGTGTGGGAGTGAAGAAGAGAGCCAGCAGAAACACCCATGTTATGCTGGGCAGATAGCCAGCCATCATCCTCACTGTGTCCAGGTAGAGAAAATATATGAGTCAGCTCATTGTGTCCAGGTAGAGAAAATAAAGTATATGAGTCAACCTCATCGTGCCCAGGTAGGATAAAATATACGAGTTAACCACTGTGCTCCAGGTAGATAAAATGTATGAGTCAGCTCACTGTGTCCAGGTAGATAAATTATATGAGCTGCCCACAGTCCAGGCAGAGAAAATATATGAGTCAGCCTGCCTCAGTCCAGGTAGATAAAATATACAGTCAGCTCACAGTCCAGGAAGATGCAATTACATGAGCCATTCACTGTGTCCAGGCAGATGTGCATATGAGTCAACTCACTGTGCCCAGGTAGATAAAATATACGAGTTAACCTCACTGTGTCCAGGTGTAGATAAAACAAGAGTCAGCTCACTGTGTCCAGGCAGAAAGTATGACAACTCACTGTGTCCAGGTAGATAAAATATACGAGTTAACCTCACTGTGTCCAGGTAGAGAAAAATATATGAGTCAGCTCACTGTGTCCAGGTAGAGTAAAAAATATATGAGCTGTGCTCACTGTGTCCAGGTAGATAAAGTATATGAGTCAGTTCACTGTGTCCAGGTAGACAAAGTATATGAGTCAGCTCACTGTGTCCAGGTAGATAAAGTATATGAGTCAGCTCACTGTGTCCAGGTAGATAAAGTATATGAGTCAGTTCACTGTGTCCAGGTAGATAAAGTATATGAGTCAGCTCACTGTGTCCAGGTAGATAAAGTATATGAGTCAGTTCACTGTGTCCAGGTAGATAAAGTATATGCGTCAGCTCACTGTGTCCAGGTAGATAAAGTATATGAGTCAGCTCACTGTGTCCAGGTAGGTAAAGTATATGAGTCAGCTCACTGTGTTCAGGTAGATAAAGTATATGAGTCAGCTCACTGTGTCCAGGTAGATAAATTATCAGTCAGCTCACTGTGTCCAGGTAGATAAAGTATATGAGTCAGCTCACTGTGTCCAGGAAGATAAAGAGTATATGAGTCAGCTCACTGTGTCCAGGAAGATAAAGTATATGAGTCAGCTCATTGTGTCCAGAGTAGATAAAGTATATGAGTCAGCTCACTACTGTGTCCAGGTAGATAGAGTATATGAGTCAGCTCACTGTGTCCAGGAAGATAAAGTATATGAGTCAACTCACTGTGTCCAGTTAGACAAAGTATATGAGTCAACTCACTGTGTCCAGGTAGACAAAGTATATGAGTCAACTCACTGTGTCCAGGTAGATAAAGTATATGAGTCAACTCACTGTGTCCAGGTAGATAGAGTATATGAGTCAACTCACTGTGTCCAGGTAGATAGAGTATATGAGTCAGCTCACTGTGTCCAGGTAGATAAAGTATATGAGTCAACTCACTGTGTCCAGGTAGGTAAAGTATATGAGTCAGTTCACTGTGTCCAGGTAGATAAAGTATATGAGTCAGCTCACTGTGTCCAGGTAGATAAAGTATATGAGTCAACTCACTGTGTCCAGGTAGACAAAGTAGATGAGTCAGCTCACTGTGTCCAGGTAGGTAAAGTATATGAGTCAACTCAATTTGTCCAGGTAGATAAATTATATGAGCCAGCTCACTGTGTCCAGGTAGAAAGTATATGAGTCAACTGACTGCATCCAGGTAGATAAAGTATATGAGTCAGCTCACTGTGTCCTGGTAGATAAAGTATATGAGTTAGCTCACTGTGTACAGGTAGATAAAGTATATGAGTCAGTTCACTGTGTCCAGGTAGATAAAGTATATGAGTCAACTCACTGTGTCCTGGTAGATAAAGTATATGAGTTAGCTCACTGTGTCCAGGTAGATAAAGTATATGAGTCAGTTCACTGTGTCCAGGTAGATAAAGTATATGAGTCAACTCACTGTGTCCAGGTAGGTAAAGTATATGAGTCAGCTCACTGTGTCCAGGTAGATAAAGTATATGAGTCAGCTCACTGTGTCCAGGTAGATAAAGTATATGAGTCAGCTCACTGTGTACAGGTAGGTAAAGTATATGAGTCAGCTCACTGTGTCCAGGTAGGTAAAGTATATGAGTCAGCTCACTGTGTCCAGGTAGGTAAAGTATATGAGTCAGCTCACTGTGTCCTGGTAGATAAAGTATATGAGTCAGCTCACTGTGTCCAGGTAGATAAAGTATATGAGTCAGCTCACTGTGTCCTGGTAGATAAAGTATATGAGTCAGCTCACTGTGTACAGGTAGGTAAAGTATATGAGTCAGCTCACTGTGTCCAGGTAGGTAAAGTATATGAGTCAGCTCACTGTGTCCAGGTAGATAAAGTATATGAGTCAACTCATTGTATTCAGGTAGATAAAGTATATGAGTCAGCTCATTACATGTCCAGGTAGATAAAGTATATGAGTCAACTCACTGTGTCCAGGTAGATAAAGCATATAAGTCAGCTCACTGTGTCCAGGTAGATAAAGTATATGAGTCAACTCGCTGTGTCCAGGTAGACTAAGTATATGAGTCAGCTCACTGTGTCCAGGTAGATAAAGTATATGAGTCAGCTCACTGTGTCCAGGTAGATAATGTATATGAGTCAGCTCACTGTGTCCAGGTAGATAAAGTATATGAGTCAGCTCACTGTGTCCAGGTAGATAAAGTATATGAGTCAGCTCACTGTGTCCAGGTAGATAAAGTATATGAGTCAGCACACTGTGTCCAGGTAGATAATGTATATGAGTCAGCTCACTGTGTCCAGGTAGATAAAGTATATGAGTCAACTCATTGTGTCCAGGTAGATAAAAAATATAAGAATAAGAACATGAGTTTGACACCCACTATACGTACTGTATATACGTTAGCTGACCTTCATCCAACACACCACCAGTCACTCTTTTTTCCTCTCCGGTTGTAGAAACTGTTGGTCGGGGAGAAGCACAGTCCACCCTCTACTAGACCCCCCCAGACTCCACCCACCAACATGAGCCACACAGAGACTCATATCACCACCTACCCACCACACTCACCTACTAACACCTAACATTCATGGCCATCAACGCTCAGCTGCTACACACTCCACCTCACAACAACCAACACACATTACTCTAAGCCCTCCAATACAAATACTACAGTACTTCTCTATATGTATATGTATATATATATATATATATATATATATATATATATATATATATATATATATATATATATATATATAGAAAGGTTTGTTTTATTCAAGACATCTTCAGTTGCTCTGAAGGTGTCTTGAATAAAGACGAAAGCCAAGGTGCTCCGTTGTTTCCCTTTCCCGTGTGATTTATCAAGATTTATCTTATCCACGCTTTCATTAGGATTCATATGAATATATATATATATATATATATATATATATATATATATATATATATATATATATATATATATATATATATATATATATATATATATATATATATACATATGTTGATAACCACAAGGAAGAAGAAAACACGAAGTTCCTAAGCGCTGTGTAATTAACATCTTTGTGGGGTGAGTACAGACTAGAGAGAGTAATAAATCAAGGTGTATATATATACGAAACTGGACCTACCTGGTTTTTAGTTGATATAGGCTCAGACACAGCGAAAAATGGAACCAGTGTGTGAGGTATGTACCCAGCGTCGCGCCGCCACCAGCCAGACTGATCTTCTTGCCCGCTGCCTTTTATGTCTTCTAGGAGAAATGCCCCCTCCGAGCGGCTATTTCTGCTATGCCACGGTAGGACGCCACCCTCTGGGAGGCTGCGCATTGTCTCACTGTTCAAACCCCAAAACTTCTTCTTCCATCAATAGTTCATTAACGGTGTATGTAAGTTCCAATATGTTTTTCACTACAACGGTACAGCAAAGTATATTTTTTAGCATTAAACTGTAATTATTTTATTGTCTAATCATCACTACATATAACACCACCCATCATCACTACATATAACATAATCCATCATCACTACATATAACACCATCCATCATCACTACATATAACAACATCCATCATCACTACATATAACACCATCCATCATCACTACATATAACAACATCCATCATCACTACATATAACACCATCCATCATCACTACATATAACAACATCCATCATCACTACATATAACATCATCATCCTCCACCACTACAAATAACAACATCATCCATCATCACTACATAAGAACATAAGAACATAAGAATGAGAAACTGCAGCGGGCCTATTTTAATCATACTGGGCAGTCCCGTTTACACCCAACCCCTATTGCTCATATGAGCATCCAACCTAAACACACCAATGTATTCGAGTTAATGATGATATTTTAACTTGTTCCATCTATCCACTACTCTGTTTCAAACCAGTGTTTACCTATTTCACGCCTAAATCTAAATTTGTCTAATTTAAAACCATTGTTACAGTTCGCCCTTGATAATTTGAGTACCTTTGTAATGTCCCCTTTGTTTAGCCCTGCCTTCCACTCTATACACCTCTATCAGGTCGCCCCTCGCTCTACGTCTCTCGAGGGAAAAATTATGATGCTTTAACCTGTCTCTATACTCAAGGTTCCTAATGCCCGGATTAGTCTTGTCATTCTCCTGAATTCTTTCCAAGGATTCATATCCATTCTGTAACAGGTGACCAGAACTGAACTGGGTAATCCAGGTGTGGTCTCACAAGAGCAAGAAGCTAGGATGACCCTGTCTTGTAACTAACACTTTGTATGAACCCAAGTACTTATTAGCCTCACAGCAAAAACACATTGTTTACTTGGCTTAAGGTTCCTACTTATCATTACTCCTAAATCTCTCTCGCAGTCGGATTTCTACGGCATCGTTGTTCATCTGGTATCTGGTTTCCTGTTTACACTCCTCATACTGAGTACTTTACATTTGTCGACATTGACCATCCATTTTTTCAGACCATTCGAAAAATTTGTTTAGATCTTCCTGTAGTTTTGCCGAGTCCTCGCTTTTGCCGAGTCCTCGCCAGATTTGATAACGCGTCCTATTTTAGTGTCATCAGCAAATTTCATTTATGTTGTCTATGCCGATATCTATGTCGTTTATGTATATACTAAACAATAATGGTCCGCACTGAGCCTTGGGGAACTCCACTTGTGACGTTGCTCCAATGGGACTTAGTGCCACACGCTCACCTGCTGTTTCCTGTCCCAAAATCCACACGCCCCCATCCATTTAAGGATGTCACCTTGATGCCATGAGCTTACCTTTCTTAATTAGTTCGGGGACTCTGTCGAAGGCTTTGCTAAACGATATACCACATCATAATTGTGCCCTCGTCCACTACATATAACAACATCCATCATCACAACATATAACATCATCATCCATCACCACGACATATAACACCATCCATCTTCATATAACACCATCCATCATCACTACAGATCGGTAAAGTAGTTTCCAAGATTCGTGCGGACACAAACACATTAATAGACCTACTTTGTTTTAGATATATAGATGAACTAACACACTCTCCTTGTAAGGGCGAACTTATTGACGTAATCAAGGAAGGTAAATTCTGTAAATGTTCCCGACCTCTAACACTAGGTGTTGATACTTTCTTAGAACTGTTTTTGGAGGTTAGTAATCCCAGTAATAATAACACTGTTACTCTCCGCTTCCTTGTTACGTGGAAGCAATTATTTAAAAATAATATTTTTTCTCTACTCCCCTGACTCAGGCCACCAAATTTAGAGACACTCATGACGAGAAGTAGTCTGAAATCTTTTGTCTGGTCTCTGGGATCATCTTTGTCCGGTCTTCATTGGCTCTTGGTCCGATCCTATGATCGTCTTTGTCCGATACTCTGGTGGTCTTTTGTCCGATTTTCTTCTGATGGTCTTTGTCCACCTCTCTGATGGTCAATGTCCGATCCCCACTCATCTTTGTCCTATCCCTGATTGTCTTTTTTTCCGATCCCTCTGATGGTCAATGTCCATTCTCTGATGGTTCTCGTCCTATCTCATGTTTGTCAAATTCTCAGATGGTCTTTGGTCCGATCTCCTGATGGTCTTTGGTCCGATCTCCTGATGCCGGTCTTTGTCCGATTCTCAGATGGTCTTTGTCCGATCCGCTGGTTTTGTCCGATATCTGATGGTCTTTGGTCTGCCCTGGCTGATGGTCTTTGGTCCGTTCCGCCGATGGTCTTTGGTCTGCCCGCTCATGGTCTTGTCCGATCCTCCTACGGTCTTTTGTCCGATCCATGCGTCCTAGACTGTTGTGGCGCTAAGATCATATCTCAATCTCCCGTAAGGTAGAAAAAGTTTCCTCTTTGAACTTATGATAGAGATAAGCTCCGAAAATTTATCAAGAAAGTTCTTACATTAGCGGGGTCATCTGTATTTATCTCTACTAGATATTTCTGTGTCGTTACGTAATTCAATGAAAACACTCTCCTCCTGAACCTTTAAATAATTCCTTACAGAAGTGTTATAATTTGATATCAATATATAAGTGACACCACCACTGCGTCGTGAATGTGTTGATGCGTCTATTATAATTAGGAATGCGCTATACAAATGTTCCTAATATCGTTAGTGAGCTTCATTCACAGAACCTGCCACATCAAATTTGTAAGGCAGTAGAAGATAAACACTGGATCTAAAAAAGGTATCTAGGGATGAAGGAATACTGCTGATGTTATGGCTAATGAGGAAGGAATGAGGTAGAAGAAAACTAGAACTAAACTGTGGAGAGTCGGGAAGGTAAGAGGTACAGTTGGGGTTGGTGTAACCTGGTGCGAGTGGTAGAAAGGCACTAGGATCAACATGAGGGAGTATTGTGTCGACACCATGGGTAAAGGTGTAAATACATACGGTCTAAAGGCCATCTAAGGGAACAACACCAGCATCATCAGTGTATAAATATTGGTACTGATTAAGGAACAGTAAGAACTCAGGGCTCACTGAGGTGTAAAAATGGAATATGAAAGAAAGTTATAATAGTTGGGGGTAACGTACCACAAGTGCTACAAACCAACAGAATTAAGATGACTGTTGAGGGAGGTTTCAGATTGTTTGGCTTATGGTCGGAGGGACGCTGGTTTCCACCTTAGAGGTGGACGTGTACCTAGTTGGCTGACAGGGGCAGGAACCTCAGGTGATAGGAGAGGCAGTGGTTAGTCCCAAACAAACTTGACCAAACAGGCAGCCATAATGGGAGTGATCCACAATGAATGAAGGATTATGAATAAGATTCCAGCCACAACAACAGTCTAGGGCCAGTATGGATCGGACAAAGACCATCGAGGATCGGACAAAGACCATCAGACAATCGGACAAAGACCATCAGATAATCGGAGAAAACCAGCGGATCGAACAAAGACCATCAGAGTATCGGACAAAGACCATCAGAGGATCGGATAAACCAACGGATCGGACAAAGACCATCAGAGTATCGGACAAAGACCATCAGAGTATCGGACAAAGACCATCAGAGATCGGACAAAGACCATCAGATAATCGGACAAAACCAGCGGATCGAACAAACACCATCAGAGTATCGGGACAAAGACCATCAGAGGATTCTATTAAAGACCATCAGATAATCGAAACCAACGATCGGACAAAGACCATCAGGAGGATCGGGACAAAACCATCAGGATAATCGACAAAACCAGCGGATCGACAAAGACCATCAGAGGATCGGACAAAAGACCATCAGATAATCGTGGACAAAACCAGCGGATCGGGACAAAGACCATCAGAGTATCGGGACAAATACCATCAGAGGATCGACAAAGACCATCAGATAATCGGACAAAACCAGCGGATCGGACAAAGACCATCAGAGTATCGACAAAAGACCATCAGAGATTGACAAAGACCATCAGAGTCGGACAAATACCATCAGAGGATCGGACAAAGACCATCAGATAATCGGACAAACCAGCGGATCGGACACAAAGACCATCAGAGTATCGACAAAGACCATCAGAGAATCGGACAAAGACCATCAGAGGATCGGACAAAGACCATCAGGAGGATTTGGACAAAGACCATCAGAGAACCGCCCACAAAGACCATCAGAGGATCGGACAAAGACCATCAGCGGATCGGACAAGACCACCAGAGTATCGGACAAAGATGATCAGCGGATCGGACAAACCACCAGAGGATCGACAAAAGATGACTTCAAAGATCGACAAAGACCATCAGAGGATCGGACAAAGATGATCAGAGGATCGACAAAGACCATCAGGAGGAATGGACAAAGATCATCAGAGGATTGAAAAGATGAACAAAGGGTCGGACAAAGACCATCAGAGTATCTGTCAAAGACGATCAGACTATCGGACAAAGATGATCAAAGTGGATCGGACAAAGATCATCAGAGGATTCTAAAAAGATGATCAAAGGGTCGATTAAAGACCATCAGAGGATCGGACAAAGATGATCTTAAGAAGATCGGACTACTTCCCCTCGTCATGAATATCTCTTGTGGCCTGGGTCAGGGTAGGAAAAAATATTATTTTTAAAAACAATTGCTTTACAACAAGGAAGCGCAGGTAACAGAAAAATATTATTACTGGGATTCCTAACCTCCAAAAACAGTTCTAAGAAAGTATCAACACCTAGTGTTAGGAGTCGGGGGAACATTTATAGGGAATTTACCTTCATGATGACGTCAGTAAGTTCGCCCATGCTATGAGAGAGCGTGTGTTAGTTCATCTATAGCATATAAAACACAGAAGTAGGTTCAGTGCAACCGCACGAGAATCTTGGAAACTTCTTTACCGATCTGTAGGGACAATGGATGGTGTTATATGTAGTGATGATGGATGGTGTTATATGTAGTGGTGATGATGATGATGTTATATGTAGTGATGATGGATGTTGTTATATGTAGTGATGATGGATGTTGTTATATGTAGTGGTGATGGATGATGATGTTATATGTAGTGATGATGGATGGTGTTATATGTAGTGATAATGGATGTTGTTATTTGATGGATGTTGTTATATGTAGTGATCATGGTTGGTGTTATATGTAGTGGTGATGGATGATGATGTTATATGTAGTGATGATGGATGGTGTTATATGTAGTGATGATGGGTGGTGTTATGTAGTGATGATGGATGGTGTTATATGTAGTGATGATGGATGTTGTTATATGTAGTGGTGATGGGTGGTGTTATATGTAGTGATGATGAGTGGTGTTATATGTAGTGATGATGGATGGTGTTATATGTAGTGATGATGGATGGTGTTATATGTAGTGATGATGGATTATGTTAAATGTAGTGATGATGGGTGGTGTTAAATGTATTGATGATGGATGGTGTTATATGTAGTGATGATGGATTATGTTGTATGTAGTGATGATTAGACAATAAAATAATAACAGTTTAATGCTAAAAAAATATACTTTGCTGTAAAGTTGTAGTGAAAAACATGGTGGAACTTACATACACTGTTAATGAACTATTGATGGAAGAATAAGTTTTGGGGTTTGAACAGTGAGACAATGCGCAGCCTCCCAGAGGGTGGCGTCCTACCGTGGCATAGCGAAATAGCCGCTCGGAGGGCGGCATTTCTCCTAGAACATAAAAGGCAGCGGGAATGAAAAAAAAAAAAAGGAACTCCTCAGTCTGGCTGGTGGCGGGTACATACACACTCACACACTGGTTCCATTTTCGCCGTCTTAGCTAAGAATAATGTCAACTATAAACAGGTAAGGTCAGTTTTATCCTGTATCTTTATCTATCTATATATATATATATATATATATATATATATATATATATATATATATATATATATATATATATATATATATATATATATATATATATATACATATATAGAGAAATTACTGTAGGTATTTGTATTGGAGGGGCTTAAGAGTAGTGTGTGTTGGTTGTTGTGAGTCAGGTGTAGCAGCTGAGTGTTGATGGCCATGAATGTTAGGTGTTGGTAGGTGAGTGTGGTGGGTAGGTGAAGGGTCATATTGAGTCGTAGTATGTTGGTGGGTGGAGGCTGGGGGTCTAGTAGGGGGTGGACTGTACTTCCTCCCCGACCAACAGTTTCTACGCAGCGGAGGAGAAATAAAGTGACTGGTGGTGTGTTGGATGAAGGTCAGCTAACGCATATACAGTACGTATAGTAGGTGTCCAAACTCAATGTTCTTATTTTTATACTTTATCTACCTGGACACAGTGAGCTGACTCATATACTTTATCTACCTGGACACAGTGAGTTGACTCATATACTATATCTACCTGGACACAGTGAGCTGACTCATATACTTTATCTACCTGGACACAGTGAGCTGACTCATATACTTTATCTACCTGGACACAGTGAGCTGACTCATATACTTTATCTACCTGGACACAGTGAACTGACTCATATACTTTATCTACCTGGATACAGTGAGTTACTCATATACTTTATCTACCTGGACACAGTGAGCTGACTCATATACTTTATCTACCTGGACACAGTGAACTGACTCATATACTTTATCTACCTGGACACAGTGAGTTGACTCATATACTTTATCTACCTGAGACACAGTGAGTGACTCATATACTTTATCTACCTGGACACAGTGAGCTGACTCATATACTTTATCTACCTGGACACAGTGAACTGACTCATATACTTTATCTACCTGGACACAGTGAGCTGACTCATATACTTTATCTACCTGGACACAGTGAGCTGACTCATATACTTTGTCTACCTGGACACAGTGAGACTGACTCATATACTTTATCTACCTGGACACAGTGAGCGACTCATATACTTTGTCTACCTGGACACAGTGAGTTGACTCATATGCTTTATCTGCCTGGACACAGTGAGTTGACTCATATACTTTATCTTCCTGGACACAGTGAGCTGACTCATATACTTTATCTTCCTGGACACAGTGAGCTGACTCATATACTTTATCTTCCTGGACACAGTGAGCTGACTCATATACTTTATCTTCCTGGACACAATGAGCTGACTCATATACTTTATCTACCTGGACACAGTGAACTGACTCATATACTTTATCTACCTGGATGCAGTGAGTTGACTCATATACTTTATCTACCTGGACACAGTGAGCTGACTCATATACTTTATCTACCTGGACACAGTGAACTGACTCATATACTTTATCTACCTGGACACAGTGAGCTGACTCATATACTTTATCTACCTGTGCTGTACCTGTATACGAACCAATATATATGTTCACGCTCATTGTACATGCTTATTAATAATTTGTTAATTGTACTATTATATTATTATTAACTGCCACTAAGTTAATTGCACCTATGTATGTTAATATGCATCATTGTGTTACCTGTTAAGCCAAATCAAGAGTAAAATACCACTATATAACTAATCAGCAATGCCGGATCACGTCATGCGAGATGTGCTCAAAGAAGGAAAAACCACACATGGTGGGACGTGTCCACTGTTCTCCAGCCTGACCTTGTCTAGTGCCTGTCCAGTCTTCTCAATGCCCTAGGGGTACAGTGTGGCTAGTGACACGTTTAGTTAGGCCTAGAAGGATCCTGTAAGGAATCTGTTTGTAGAAATAACTATTTTGTAGATTGTTGTATATATATTTTGTATGTCTGTAATATAGTGTTACAGTATCTGCTTGGTCTAAATCCTTAACGGTGTACCCCCCACACCAAAAACAAACACAACCCAACCCCAAACAAAAAAAAAATCCATTGTGACTTACACTAACTTGTTCATACTATCATTCAAGGATTAGCTGAGTAGGTTTTGTGGATAATTATTGGATCTTATTTGCCCTTTATTTGTTAACAACTTGGGGTAGATTCACCCCAGGTATAAAGGATATTGGGATCGTGACTAGACAGTGAGTTAACTCATACTTTATCTACCTGGACACAGTGAAGTGTTGGTTGGTGAAGGCTAGTGTGTGTTGATTGTTGTGTGTATGGCTGATGAGTGTTGGTGGTCATAAATGCTAGGTGTTGAGGTGAGTGTAGTGGGTAGGTGAGGTGATACTGGAGTATTGGATTTATGAGGATGAGTGTAGTATGTGTAAGGGTGGAGGCTGACGCACATGGAGGGGTAGAGGACGCAAGGAGCAGTGGTGTGTGTATGTTGGTTTGAGGTGAGTTGACTCCATATAATTTATCTACCTGGACACAGTGAGTTGACTCATATACTTTTACCTACCTGGACACACAGTGAGCTGACTCATATATTTTACCTACCTGTACACAGTGAGCTGACTCCATATACTTTATCTACCAGGACACAGTGAGCTGACTCCATATACTCTTTATCTACCTGACACAGTGATTGACCCATATACTTTATCTACCAGGACACAGGAGTTGACTCATATAATTTTTACCTACCTGGACACAGTGAGCTGACTCATACTTTACCTACCTGGACACAGTGAGTTGACTCCATATATTTTACCTACTCTGTACAGTGAGCTGACCTCATATACTTTACCTACTCTGGACACACAGTGTGCTGACTCATATACTTTATCTACCAGACACAGTGTGCTGGACTCATATACTTTTACCTACCTGGGACACAGAGTGAGCTGACTCATATACTTTACCTACCTGGACACAGTGAGCTGACTCATATGCCTTTATCTACAAGGACACAGTGCTGACTCATATACTTTACCTACCTGTACACAGTGAGCTGACTCATACTTTTATCTACCTGGACACAGTGAGTTGACTCATACTTTTACCTACCTGTACACAGTGAGCTGACTCATATACTTTATCTACCTGTACACAGTGAGCTGACTCACATACTTTATCTACCTGATGCAGCTAATGACTCCATATACTTTCTACCTGGACACAGTGAGCTGGGCTCATAATTTATCTACCTGACAAATTGAGTTGACTCATATATTTTTACCTACCTGGACAGTGAGCTGACCATCTACTTTGTCTACCTGGACACAGAAGCACCATACTTTATCTACCTGGACACAGTGAGCTAATCATATACTTTATCTACCTGGACACAGTGAACTGACTCATATATTTTACCTACCTGGACACAGTGAGTTGACTCCATATATCATCTACCTGACACAGTGAGCTGACTCATATACTCTATCTACCTGACACAGTGAGTTGACTCATATACTCTATCTACCTGACACAGTGAGTTGACTCATATACTTTATCTTACCTGACACAGTGAGTTGACCTTATATACTTTATCTACCTGACACAGTGAGTTGACTCATATACTTTGTCTAACTGGACACAGTGAGTTGACTCCATATACTTTATCTTCCTGGACACAGTGAGCTGACCTCATATACTCCATCTACCTGGACACAGTGAGTTGACTCATATACTCTATCTACCTGGACACAGTGAGCTTGACTCACATACTTTATCTACCTGACACAGTGAGTTGGACTCATATACTTTGTCTACCTGACAGTGAGTTGTACTCTATATACTTCTTATCTACCTGGACACAGTGAGTTGACCTCACATACTTTGGACTACCTGACACAGTGGGAGTTGATTCAAATACTTATCTACCTGGACACAGTGAGTTGCTGGCCTACTCTTTACCTTACCTGGACACAGTGAGTTGATCTATATATTTTGGTTCACTTGACAAAGTGAGTTGCCTCATATACTTTATCTTACTCTGGACACAGTGAGCGGACTCATATTTTTATCTACCTGGACACAGTTGACTCATATACTTAGTCTACCTGGACACAGGAGCTGACTCATATACTTTATCTACCTGGACACAGTGAGCTGACTCATATACTTTTATTCTTACCTGGACACAGTGAAGGTGATGGCTGGCTACCTGACCTGCCTGACGTGGGTGTTGCTGCTACCTTCTGCTACACGCCCGCACCTGCTCACTCTGGTAGGGACTTATCACAATTCTATAGCTGTAAGAAAAACATTATGATCTTCATGTTGTGATACGTGCAATACAGTAGTTACTATATTAGGGCCATGCAGTAAATGGCCATTAACATTTATAAGACCTGTACTACGAAGATTCTATTTTAAACATTGCGTTGTGAAGTGCCTTTCTGCACAGAGAAACTGGGGTTGCTCAAGAGGCCATGGAAACAGACACGTCCGGCAGGCGAGTTAGAGTTTTCTTATGTCTATGACGGTGGAGTTGGATGCAACGAACCCCAGCATTTGTAATGTTAAAATTTCTTGCTTTTGATTATTTTACTTTGGAGGACAAAATTGATTGATATTATCTTGAAAGTTTTACTTTTAATTTAGCTGAGAGGAGATATTTTAATTTTGAGTTGTTAAAAGTAGCAGTTTTACACAAATTTATTCTGTTTTGTTAAGATCTTGACTAATATGAGGAAAGGGACACTTACAACACTCTGACTCAACTCATTAATAGTGTTGCCCAGTTTATATGGACGGATATTGCGTTAATTACTTAACTTTAATAATAGTAAAGTATATGTGTGGTTAGTCCTGTGTTAAAGATTTGTTTGTGTCTGTTGTATACCAGGCGTGTTTGTGTCTGTTGTATACCAGGCGTGTTTGTGTCTGTTGTATACCAGGCGTGTTTGTGTCTGTTGTATACCAGACGTGTTTGTGTCTGTTGTATACCAGGCGTGTTTGTGTCTGTTGTATACCAGGCGTGTTTGTGTCTGTTGTATACCAGGCGTGTTTGTGTCTGTTGTATACCAGTCGTGTTTGTGTCTGTTGTATACCAGGCGTGTTTGTGTCTGTTGTATACCAGGCGTGTTTGTTTCTGCATTTATGGAATATTAAGTTTTGAGGTCAGGAAGATGGCGACCATAGAGGAGACAAAATATAACAACATTACAGAATAAATCACGGTTTAAAATATTATTATTTGGTACTATATTATTATTGTATTATATGTCGTCTTACATACAGTATTGTGGCTAATGTGGTGTTTCCTTTTTCACTACAGGGAGCGATAGTACACAACCCCAACAGTAATTACCGACCACAAGTGGTGTTTGGTCCCCGACCTAGACCACGGCCCACCTGGTACTACAACCAGTACAACCAACACTACAACCAGCCTTCTTGGTACTATAGAGGATAGCCGCTGGTACTACCCCTGCAGCTACCACCACCATCCTTACTAATGCTGAGTTGTACCCCACCTCCGACCCGGGTGGGACAGATCCTGTCTAAACACACAGAAGCTCGTCCTGTGTACAGTCAACCTTCACTCTCTGAGGGCCAACTTAAACTGAACATTCATAACAATGATCTTCTTTTGTCTTCTGAGGTTCACTTTTATTATAAATCTGATTGTGGAGATTAATTTCACCTTTAAGGAATAGTTTAAGCTAAACAAACTATGTGGAGTATAATAGCTTTATTATGTGGAGCTCTATAGCTTTACTATGTTGAGTTGAATCCTTCCATTTACTTTTAACAATCACTACTGAATGTTCTTTAAGGTGAGTCTGCCAGGTTCCTTGAAAGTAGCATAAATGAATGTTTATGGGTTAAATTATGACATCACCTTAATTAACGCTCTGAGCTGTGAGCGTTAATAAAAATACGAAGCTGATATGTATCTGAGGTTCAGGAGCCTCACGTGTATCATGAGCGAGAGAGAGTGTAGGACTGAGGGTAGAGTCAGGCCAGGGGTCTGGTCCTTACTGTTGACATAGCCAGGTCACAGGGCTATAGGTCAGATGCCAAGAGGTCATCTGTTAGACAAGAAGATTCATTACCATACATCACTAACTTCAGTATTAGAGAGAAAATGGTAGACACTGGCTCATAGTTTACTCACCGTGGGTGTAGTAATTATATAGTGCACATTTATATAAGTATTACTGTCTGTTAGACAGGGGATAATGTATAACCTAACTGTCTCAGAACTAACTACCGTCTATAGTCGTTCAGATTAATAATAATTGTTAAGTCTCTCTACGCCTCAAGACCTTAATACAATTCTATGAGGTGATAATGAAAAGTTTGTCTTAAGTCTTTTGATAAAGTTTAGTGTTTGTTATAGAGTGTGTCTGTACACCCTACTTCTCTGATGAGGGAAATACTTGTTTCTTAATGTTTATGTTGTTAATACAATTGTTTATTAAACGACCATTAATAAATATATTATAATTTAAATGGATTTCCTAACAGCCCCTTTCGGCTGTCCAGTACTACGGAACGAGACACTGACAATTCTTAAGAAAACAATATTATTTTACGGGAGAAAATATTTTATGAAACAATCTTTCTTAGACCAAAATATTACCAATGAGTCTCTCACATGACAAACACAAAGGGACTTAACACGGCAACATATATTACCAAACACTGAAGTCATGTAGATCTTCCTAATAATTTGAAACTTTACATTTTAATTCCTCTTCCTACACATTATTAGCCTCAATCATTATAAATTTTCCATGACTATAACTGATAATTTTAGTCTGTTACAAACAGTTTCAGGACAGTATGAGTAGAGTTCAGAGTCGGAGATCATATACAGGACAAGTATAGTGATGGCGTCAGGCCAAGGAGTGTTTGTGAGTTGACAGACATATATAAGGAAACAAACAAGCACCAGGAACTTCTCGGTTTCGCTGATGACAGCACTGGATTCTTACAGACGCTGGAACGGGTTGGTTCACCTTAGTCTCAACTAAGGTCAATAGAAGAGTTCCATGTCCTTTGGTCTCAACTATCCATTCTTACGCTGATCATTCTACTCTTCATTCTTCTTCACATTTTCCCCTTCCCCCTAACTCTCAAACTAGATCTGTTTCTAGAGATGATATCATTACACCTATCAATGCCGATCTGTGCAGCATCTCCGACTGGGGACGTGGAAACTTGGTTAAATTCAATAGTAATAAAACTCAGTATTTACCAATTACACTTTCTATACTAGATGATCTCCCACCAATCACGTTTCAGGATGCAATTATTCTGCAAAATTCTAAAATAGATATGCTAGGCCTCACCATTTCCCCTAATATGTCAAGGAAGCCACACATCCTCAACACTGCTAAAGCTGCCTCCCGAAAGCTGGGAATGCTGTACAGATGGTGTAGCTACTTCACTACTGAGCAGTTGCTTCAAGTATATAAGGGATTCATTCGTCCGAACTTGGAGTACTGCTCTCATATCTGGGGCGGCTCTTCTTCTGTCCAACTGTTAGATAGGGTGGAATCAAAGGCATTTCGTCTTATTAACTCTCCTTATTTAATTGGCAATCCTTCTTGCCTCTCTGTTCGCCGCAATGTTGCTTCACTCTCTCTCTCCTTTACAGGTACTATAACGGGCAATGTTCGGTGGATTTGGCATCCTGTGTACCGCCAGCAAAGCCGTGGGCTCGTAACACACGTCTTGCCCGCGGTGCCCACCATATCTCTGTGGATGTCGGTCACACTAGAATAACCCGTTACAGTACATCCCTCTTTCCTCACACAGCCAAACTTTGGAAAGCTCTGCCTTTTGTGTTTCCATACTCATACAATCTGTCTCACTTTAAAAAGTTGGTTTTCCTGCATCTTCGCGGTGTAGATCAATATAACCTTTTTCTCTTTTATCCTTAATTTCATTGTATTCTTATTTTTCGCCCCCTAGGCCCCGTCGTGGGTCGTTCGACCTGTGTCCTGGTGGGCTAAATCCCGTAAAAAAAGAAGAAGGAGAAGGAGATAGTTTCATAAGCTGATACGCCCTACCTCTCTCCCTACATGCAAGAGAACAGGAGCGATCAAACCATGAATGAAAAGTGAAAGTTTTGGTAGAAGATGGGATAAGTGCACTCATACCGCGCTGTATAACCCCAGCAATGCTGTCAGCACATAACGAGGCGTCCCGACTGGAAAAGCAACATTCAATCCCAAGGAAATTCGGAGAAGAATTCTCGCAAGGATTGCCAGCTTGCCCTCCGATAGTGCCATAGTTGACGTTTTGAGGAGGGGGAGGTGGTCGTGCCCAGTTTGATTTAATAGAAATAAGGTTGTGATCAGAAGACCCTAAAGGGGCAGAAATTGAGTATGAATAGTGCGAGGGGTTAGAGGTAAAACAAAGATCAAGAATGTTAGTAAGTTGATCTTGTCGATCAGGAACACGTGTAGGGTGTTTGATTATTTGTTTCAGATCTTTAAGTGAGATTAAACAGCAACATTTATTGCGCAATGTTATGACAACATCTCTTATCATCGTCAGACCTAAAACATGAAATAACTTAAAACAGCATCGAAAAAAATAAATATGACAATAGAATGAGATATATAAATTACTAAGTCCATCGTGAGAGAAAAAACTTTGAACAAACAAACCATTGAGTTATTAATTATTAGCCTTTACTTATAAAAAAACACAAGTACAATACATATTTTGTACTAAGGTGCAGGCGCACTGACCGTCTGCCATAATATGTAATATTTCTAGCAAGATTGAAGTAGTCAAGACCTTTTAAGAAGACACTCTAGCATCTCCAGTAACTGAGGTCTGCTGCCTGCCACTTATATTTCTGCTGTGATCTTCGCTTGACCACTGTAAATATTCCCCACTTCTTTATATAGAATTTCTACAATAGTGATGATGTTGGTTAATGTTGTACACAAAGTATTACTGTATTGTTGTTACTGACACGAACCTTCAACATGTTCTGTCTCCTGGTGACGTGCTGGTATTTCTGGCCCGCGCTAGCCATACAATGTGCCTGTCTCTCCTCCATGCTGTTATGCCTTATTATATATTAGCATACATAGTATCTTACAGACAGTCAGGTTTTAAACATTATCTTAGGTAATAGGTTGTACTCACTTATAAACAAACTTAGGTATATCGTAAAGTCAATAAATTATTGTAATTTACAGTAGCTCAGGTAGTACGATATAGCACAGTCAGTCAGCCATCATAATGAATTAACTTCACACAGACAATCAGTTACAACACATTACCTTAGGTGGTAGCATATACTCAGGCAGTTGTTATGTATTAGAGTGAGTGGTACTATACTGTGAGTTAGTTATAATAGAGACATCTAGGATAGTATTAGAGTCAATCATTTATTATACTTTAGTTGACAGAGTTTGAGATACAATATAGTGTAGACTTAAGTTAAGCGTGTGTTGTATAGGTTGTGTCCAGCCTCTAAGGTTAGGCCTCACCCCTTACCCACAAGTCTTATATAACACCAACCATCCACATAGGGAAGTTAACCATGTATCTGAGGTCTGAGTGTTGACTTATAATGTTACAGTCAGTTGAGAAATATTATATAAAGAGAGTATATTAGCCCTGTCTCATTGGCAGCATTATTATCTAAATGTGGGCTAATTACATTAGTCTTGTATAATTATCACACCTGTAATCTGCCATAGCTATGAGGTTCATGTTCAGAGCATGTGATAAGGTGTGTCCACAGGAAGACTCGTCACTTAGTGCTAAGTCAAGGCATAAGTGACCGGCAAATTAATTCAGGGCAGCATGCAAATGCATTACAGGAGGATCTAAATAAACTGCAGGGGTAGTCTGAAAAATGGCAAATGAAATTCAACACCAGCAAGTGCAGCATACTTAATATTGGAAGAACAAATACTTATAATGTATACAGCCTTAACAACATCAACCTAGAGAAGTCGACTTGTGAAAGAGACCTAGGGGTACTTGTAAGCCCGGACCTACGGCCTAGAAAACAGTGCGTTAATGTTCGAAATAAGGCAAACAGAGTATTGGGTTTTATATCTAGAAGTGTAAGTAACAAGAGTGCAGAGGTCATATTGCAACTATATCTTGCGCTAGTCAGGCCACACCTCGATTATGCGGTTCAGTTCTGGTGCCCCTATTATAGAATGGATATAAATTCACTAGAGTCGGTGCAGCGAAGAATGACAAAAATGATTCCGGGACTTAGAAACCTTCCATATCAGGATAGGCTAAAGAAACTTAACTTGTATTCCCTAGAAAGACGAAGCGTGCGGGGAGATATGATAGAAGTATTTAAGTGGGTGAAGGGAATCAATAAAAGGGATATAGATAAAGTTCTTATAATATCCGAGCAAGATTGGACTCGGAGCAAAGGATTCAAGTTGGATAAGTTTAGGTTTAGGAGGGAGATAGGAAGAAACTGGTTCACAAATAGGGTGGTGGACGAGTGGAACAAGCTTAGCAACTTTGTAGTAAGCGCGGGACCTCTGGAAAGTTTAAAAAAGGAGGCTAGATGGATTCATGGATGATAGAGAGTGGTAGTAACTCTCGACAGGAGCTGCCATGCACAGGCCAACCGGCCTATTGCAGACTCCTTATTTTCTTATGTTCTTATGTACCTGTTGCGGGCAGTTTATACTCACGACTCACGAGAGGTGGACGTTATTAGAGCCATCCTGGAGGCGCTCCGTCTTTCCTCGAGGGAGGACGTCTGGTATATCCTCCTCTCCCTTGAGCTGTTTCCTCTCGAGGAGGACGTCTGTGATACTCCGTCCTCCCTTGGGCAGTATCTCCTCAGTTCTCACTACAGTTGGACGTCGTTAGAGCCTTTCCCTGATAGCTCCGTCCTTCCTATAGTCCTCACAGTTACAGTGACTCTTACGGTGATTATCCTTTGGACACTGTACATAGACTCTTTTGATAATAAACTAAGAAAAGGAACATATTGGGCTTCACTATTAAAACCCAATAAACATTTATCTATGTTCTAGTTCGGCTAGAACATAAGTTAACAGCATCACAAGTGCCTGTTACGAGTGTGAACATCCAGCAAGTTTGTTACATGTATGACAGCTTCACAAGTAGTTGTCATATAATAAGTAACAGACACACAAAGGTTACACAGTCAGTAACAGTCACAAGTAACAGTTACACAGTTGGTAACGGTAGAGTTAATTATTCTCCCCATCACTGTGTTACACTGTTTCCAGAAGTTATCGTTACAAGAGCTCGTCCAGTGTCACATTCTAAAAGCCTCTTATGTGGATTTACCTAATTCAGTAATTTGTCGATTTAAGAACTTACCTGTACTGTACAATGTAACGTTAACTGTTAAAAGTTATTCCAGTTTCACAGTGAATATATATTACTGAGCTACCGGTATATTGAGAATGTTTATGAATCAGTACATTCCTGATGCGCTGTGAGTTATTTCCTTGACTCTGCTCTGTTGAAGACTTACCAAGGTAAACAACACCACCACCTCAACACAAAAAGAGTAAGTTTAATGCCTTCTGAGTCTTCTTATCATAGCTACTAAATAATGGATCAATATTTACAAAAATAAACATAAGTCAAAACAGTGAGTTTCTTTATTAAAATATCGTTTAATACAATGATTTAACTCATTTACCAAATAATAAGCAAATGTGTATAACAGTAATATAAATGAATGTCTCTACAAACGCTGAAGAAGTTAGTGATAATAGTGAAGGTTCCTCAAGAGTGGTCCCCGAGTGGTGGTATACACGGCTTCTAAAGGAGTGTGTCAGACGTGGACGAGTTTATGTCCTCCACCTGTAGGACTGTTGGTCACCTTCACTTCCAGTAGAGTCTTAACCCCATACGATTGGTGGTCTCCAGCCACCTGGACGAGGTTTGATTATGGCTCCCTGTAAGAGACGCCACAAATATTGTCTTTATCTTTACAATGGAAGTAGAAAATAAGAAACACTGGAATAATGAAATAAACACAAGTACTACAGCTTTTCTGGTCGTCAAAATCATCTTGACCAAATTCAGACATCATAAATGTTGTTTTTACACACACACACACATATATATATATATATATATATATATATATATATATATATATATATATATATATATATATATATATATATATATATATATATATATATATATATATATATATATATATGCTGATAACCACAAGGAAAAAGAAAACACGAAGTTCCCAAGCGCTTTCGTGTAATTCACATCTTCAGGGGTGGGTACAGACTAAGGAGAAGTACAAAACAATGTGTTTTATACAGAGGAGGGTGAGACCAGGTCCACAATGGTCAGGTATTAGGTAATGACCCTACTAATCTTTAAATAGCACCGAAACGGTCGGTAGTCAGGTCAGAGGTTAAGGTGACCCAACCTTCTCACCTGGTTACAATTCTTCTTAATTACAAAATTGTCCAGTTTGTACATGCCGTTACTCAAATTCATGTTGAATGCTTCTGTATGTTTAATAAGACTAGATTCTATGACGTTCCTACTGTCAATTGAATTACAAGGTAATATTGAGGAGGCATTATCCCAGTCAATGCAATGCTTGTTATCCCTCAAATGAACAAACAGAGCATTGAATTCCTGGCCTGTCCTAACACTGTATTTATGTTGTTTAAGTCTAGTTACAAGATCTTTACCTGTCTGGCCTAAGTAAAACATATTACATACCTTGCAAGGAACCTTATAAATGCAACCAATTGTGTTGTTGGGGGAGTTCCTGATTAACATTTGTTTAACAGTGCATGAGTTTTTAAATGCCATATTGAAGTTCCAGGTTTTAAGTTTTAAAGGAATTTAAGAGAAATTTTTGTGAAATGGTAATACTAAGAGATTCTTATAGTCATGGGTGGGCTTGGGATCAGTTCCATAAAAAGATTTCTTAGTAATGTTCAGGCATTTGTCTATGATAGATCTAGGGTATGTAAGGTTTGAGCCAATATTATAGATATATTTATATTCCTCATCAATGAATTCCGGGCTGCAAATTCTCAAAGCACGTAAAAACATTGCTGAAAA